>NW_023270422.1:2803190-2865534 GCF_011800145.1 Mirounga leonina | reverse complement strand
CCCCCCCCCCCCCCCCCCCCCCCCCCCCCCCCCCGGTCCCTGGGATCATGACCCAAGCGGAAGGCAGATGCTTAACCAGCTGAGCCACCTAGGCACCCTAAGAATCATTTTTTTTTAAAGATTTTATTTATTTATTTGACAGAGACACAGCGAGAGAGGGAACACAAGCAGGGGGAGTGGGAGAGGGAGAAGCAGGCCTCCCGCTGAGCAGGGAGCCCGATGCAGGGCTCGATCCCAGGACCCTGGGACCATGACCTGAGCTGAAGGCAGACGCTTAATGACTGGGCCACCCAGGCGCCGCGAAGAATCATTTTTTTAAAACTACTCAACCCAAGTCATTCCTGGAGTGCTGATGTCAGTGGATATGAACCGTAGACCTCACTTCTAATACCTCAGGAACAAGCTTGGGAAATGCGTTTCTTCTTCAGGGTATATATGAACTATGAGTAACTGAGGGAAAGACACTTGACTGTTGTGTGACCTTTGTAGCCATTTTTAGGGAGGCTTAGAGCAGAGAATGCTGTCTAATTCTGTCTTTTTTGGGGGTGCAAGTCAAAGCTACCTCTGCTCCCTGCCCCTTCACAGACACTCAGGAAAAGGTGTTGCACCTGCTCCCTCCCCAGAACTCCCCCAGTGCCCATAGCATGGCCATGAGCACCACTCTGGGTGGCATTTTCTTTTCTCTCTCTTTTTTTGGCCTCTACGGGTCTACTAAATTTAATGCTCCTACAAGTCATCAGGAAAGTGATCTCTTTCTTTTTAATTTCAGCAAGGGCAGAGGCGAAGCACAGAGAGCAGCAGATCAGACCATACTGAGCTCCCTTAGAGCGGCTGAGACCCGTGGAGGATGCTGGCTGTCAAGTGGCTGAGGAGGGCCTCACTCTAAGGTGGGAAAGCAGGTGTCAGCGGGACAGCTTCCTCTGCTCCTGGGCTCACCATGGCCTTCACTCTTTGGCTGGACGGCTGACGTGACTGTGTGCCCCAAGTGTGCACGCTGCTGGACTGGGTGCTGTCCCAGGTACTGCCTGCTCTCAGGGTCTGGGAGCAGGGCAGGTGGGCATCAGATGCTACCAAAAGCCGGACGGGGCAAAGCGATGGACTCCGACAAGCTAAGATGGAAGTGACCTGAGGCCTCGCCCAGGCGGTTTCCTCTTGACAGGATAGCTTAAGAGTTGGAGCACAGGCTTGTCTGGGGAGCAGTATGCAGGAAACTGATTATCAGGCCACAAATGCTTTCACAGGTGAGAATCCTCCACACTTAAAAGTTTGTTTCAACTCTTAGTTGGTAGGTAATAAAATACCAAACAACTCTATAAAATGAGTGTGCATTTGCATTTATGAACTGAAGGCCAAACAGAGTCAAGGGGCTCAGGCTGCCATGGTAACTGATTTTGACAAAATAATAGTATGTTTTTCTGCTCTCTAAATAGGAATTTGAAAAGCATTTGACATTTTATGATTCTGCTTTTGTTGAGTAATATGGCACACACAATGTCCTGCAAGTCATTGTTCTCTAAAGGAAATGTCACTTGCGAGCAATGTATGGGGGTATGTTTTTCTTTACAGAACTGGGAAGAGTGAGGGAATAAAGTTATTGATGATGAGTAACTTCTCCCTCCCCATCTTTAGTTTTCCTTCTCTGATTTATTCATGTGCAAATGGCGGTGGGATGGCAGTTCTGCTGAACTGACCATGTCCTTAGGATTCTTTTCATATAAGTGAGCTAATGGGGAAGGCCCACATCACTATTTGACATTGCTTTGCCCCCTGGCTTCCAGTTTGCACATTTTGCAGGGAATCACTTAGTCTGGCTGATGACCGAGAGCCATGGCCTGAAACACAGGGCCTTTTGAATTTGGGTCCTTCTTTCTTGTCTGATTCACTTATCATCCCAGTAAGGCATTTAATCCTTCTGGGCCTCTGGCTCCTTGTTTATAAAATGGGGGCTGTGAAGTTGAAGAAATTCATGGAATCCAGAAGAAACATTTCTACATAAAAAGAGGGTTTTTTGTTTTTTGTTTTTTTAAAAAAAGGAAAGATGGTAGAATAATCATGAGAAGTGACCAGACCTGAAAGTTTGCAGCATTTCAAATTTTGTGGAGAGAGCAGGTCAGGTTGTTGGGTGCTTGGAGAGGTGGCGGCTCAGTCTGAGGGCCACATGAACTTGGATTGAACTCTGCCTTCTTCCCTGACTAGAGCTCTGCCATTGGACAGTCATTGAGCTCCTTTATGTTTCCCTTTGCCTATTTGTAAATGAAGATGGTCACGTTCAGCTCTCAGTGGTGGTGCTGCTCTGAGGAAAAATGAGACTACATATGTGGGATGCTGAATATGGAGTTCAGTGCTTTCCAGGCCTTAGCTGTTTCCTGATGTGGAGCTACAGTGTTGAGCCTGGTTGCCCAGTCCAGTCCTTCTTGCTCTCTGTGCTCACACATTTGAGTGAGCTCCTTAGACCTGTCAGCATCTGCATCTGTAAGGTGGGAGCCCTCATCTTGGGGGCTGTTCTAAGGAAGGTCCTCTTAGGGTGGTCACGGCCCTTTGAAAATGAATGAAACAGTATTTAAATGTAGATTCAGAAGAGCACACAGAGTTGAGTGCTTTAGAACCATCTTCAGACTTCCAGCCTGGCTGACTGGAAACCCTGCCTTCTTGGCCTCCCTTAATGAGTACACTTCAGCTGTTTCAGTCTCATGAGCTGCGCCTTCGTGGGGTGTCACTGTCACTCTTCTGTGTGGAGGGTGGCATACAGGGCTGTGACACAAAACATCTCTGTGAAGTGGCCACGCCTTCAAACTCTTCTTCCCCTCTCCCTGGGAGACAGCTGGGGAGGAAGGGCACCTAGGAGGTGCATGGAAAGAAGCTCTTAAGGCAATTCTGAGAGGAAGAGGGAACAAAAAGAACTAGAGTAAAGAGCAGCGTATGGTTCAACATGTAGACTAGCCTTGTCTGCACGCTCCCCAGCTGTGTCACTGCCTTCTCAGGAGGTGGAAAGCTCCTGTAGTTGTTGCCTCCTCCTGCCTGGCTCCTGAGACTCCTGCCTTATTGCCAGTGCCTTCTTGGGCAGTCAGCCCTTGAGAGGGGCCTGACCAGGGAGTGGAGGTGACAGGGCTGCCCCACTGGATTCTAGACACAGTCTCTCCTGAGCCTGGCATTGGTCTGCCATGGTTCACACTTAATGCAGTTGTGTCCAGTCCTCACCGCTTATTGGGTTGCTCTATAGCTCCTCTGCTCTGAGGAGAAAGGAAGTAGCATACTCACTGCCCCTGTCAGGATCCCAGGCTGGCTGGTGCCTGGGGCCTTGAGACAGTTGACTCTGAATAATGGAAACCCCTGGGTTCTGCCTGGAGAATTCACAGTAGTTAGGACAGTACCTGAAACATTAAGGCCCAAGAAAATGGCAGCTATAATTATGACTGTTACCCTGGTTGTGGGCTATGCACAGGACCCTGGTCACTTCCATTTGCTCTTAGCCACCCTCTCAAGGCTCCTCCCCAGCTCATATTTTCTTAACTTCTTTTAACTTATAGTTTACCCAAGAACTTCTGTTTCCTTACAAATTTGGCCTCCTCCTAGTTGCATTGGCCTACCTGAATAATAATCATATTGGTAGCAGTAGTAAAATAATATCCTTGGCCAATGTTTTAGAGAACTTACCATGTGCTTTTTCTGCCTTAACTCTGTCTGTCTTCACAACTCTGAGACATTGTTAGTGTGCTGATATTATTGGTGCAGGGGTCCACTCAGCAAAGCCAGCAGTTGGACTGAGCTGGCAGCCTCTCCAAATCTTCTAGCACTGTGTGTGCAACCTCAGCTGCACATGAGGGTCACCTAGGGAGCCTTACCGCTGCCTGGGTCTCCCCATCAGAGATTGGGATTTACTTAACCTCTGTATCACCTGGCCCTGCTAAACCAGGACATATCCTAACAAGATTCCCAAGTACCTAGTGTGTATGAAAGCCTGGCAAGCTGTGAGAGCCAGCACTGTACAAAAAGTGGTGTTTAGAGGAGAGGGTAGGTTGGGAGAGTCAGTTCTTGAAAAAAGGAACTGGCTTGTCCCATTTCCTCAACAGAAGTGATTGAATTAACTAATCTCACATTCTTTTTTTTTTTTTTAAGATTTTATTTATTTATTTATTTGAGAGAGAGAGAGAGAGACAGTGGGCAGGAGAGGGAGTGAGAATCTGAAGCAGACTCCATGCTGAGCGCAGAGCCCAACGCGGGGCTCCATCCCACAACAGCGAGATCATGACCTGAGCCGAAACCAAGAGTTGGATGCTTAACCGACTGAGCCACCCAGGTGCCCCTAATCTGTGCGTTCTTAAAGAAGCTGTCAATTATTGAATATTAGCTGTAAGAGCTGGGCCCACGAGAACCTGTAGGACAATGGTTTTAGCTTCCCAGTATCTCTAGGGAAATAACCAGTGGTAGGATAAAGGAGATGTATGTATGTAGCCTTCTCTGGAAGTGGGTCCCTGTGGACTGGGCTCATCATTTTTTATTCTTTGCCTGCTCTTCTCATCCATCTTTCCCTATATAGTTGGTCAAAGTTACTTATGATGTAGAATGAAAAGGACGATCCTCTGTCCCTGCCCAAGTAGTGGGGTAAAGCTGTGTAGTCTTAGAGGTGAGTAGGAGGCTGGTGCCCACCCTCTTAGTTGGTTTGCTGTTCTTATGTTTCTTGACTTTTGTCTTTTTTTTTTTTTTTTAATTAATTAATTATTTTTGAGAGGGAGAGAGAGAAAGCGAGCACAAGCGGGGGGAGGGGCAGAGGGAGAAGCAGACTCCTTGCCCCCCGAGTAGGGAGCCTGATGCGGGACTTGATCCCAGGACCCCCGGATCATGACCTGAGCTGAAGGCAGATGCTTTAACCCACTGAGCCACCCAGTAGCCCGACTTTCGTCTTTCCTTATCCCAGGGCAACTAAAGGTGCTAATGTCTTAGTTTCTGGAATTGAAGGTGCACTGATTTTCTGGATTCTCTAGGCCAGTGGAAAAGAGTCTTGCCTGAGATATTTAAAATGGTGAAGGGGTTAAGGCATTTTTCCTTGGCTTTAAATCTTGTTTTAGAGCATGACAAAAATCACTATATAGTTAGCCATACCTCCACTTAAGAAGATTTGTCAGTTTATGTTTTATGTTTCAATTCCCTTGCTGATGGGAGCATGGGGGGCTCAGGATTCCTATTAAAGAAGGGCTTAGGGGCTGCAGTCTGGCTGGGAGGGACGCCTGGGAGACCAGTGTGAAGCTGTGTTTGCATGGCAAGCCCATGGCTTGTTTTGGAGTGCGTGCAATTATTGTGATGGCTCGTGGGAGCTTGGAAGCCGCTTCCTCACCATGCCAGTGCTGGTTTGCCTGTTTTTCAAAGTCCCCTCTTACATCTTATTTCATGTGTGAATGTAGGTTTACATACATGGGTACATATTGCAATTTCATCCTCCTAATTATGATTTTCTTAGGCTATTCCTCACATATAGGAATTTATACATTGTTTTAAATTTTCTCAGCACATATGATTTATTTTTTTTTAAAGATTTTATTTATTTATTTAACAGAGAGAGAGAGCACAAGCAGAGGGAGCGGCAGAGGGAGAGGGAGAAATAGGCTCCCTGCCAGGGAGCCTGATGCGGGGCTCAATTCCAGGACCCTGGGATCATTACCTGAGCTGAAGGCAGACGATTAACTGACTGAGTCACCCAGGCACCCCTCAGCACATATAATTTAGAAATGATTTTAATCATTTAGATACTATTTTATAACAAAAAACCTTAATTTTCTCTTTTACAAGTAATACCTGTTCATTGTAGGCAAATTTGGAAAGCACAGAAAAATTGCAATTAGAAAAATAATTACCCATACATACAGTCTTGCCATATGAAGCTTTCCACTGTTAACATCTAGGTTATGTCTTTTCAATCTTTTCTTTCCTGCATAAATTTCTTCCTGTGGCTGATCATTCCCCTTTAACATTATATTATGAACATTTTTTCAAAAAGATTTTAATTAATTAATTAATTTATTTATTTATTTAGAGAGCATGCATGGATGGGGAGAGGGGCAGAATCCCAACCAGGCCACCCCCCTGCCCCCCGCCGAGCATGGAACCTGACTCGGGGCTCAATCTCATGACCTGGAGATCACGACCCAAGCTAAAATCAAAAGTCGGACACTCGACCAACTGAGCCACCCAGGCACCCCAGTATTTTCTTTATATATATGTTTTAAAGTTGCTACATAGTATTCTTTTATGTATGTGTACTTGACTCTTTAAATTGTGCTCTTATTATTAGACATTACAGTTTTTGACAGCTTTTGCCCTTATAAATAATGCTTTGATGAACACCGTTGTGTAAAAAGCTCTTCTATGTATTGGGCCATTTTCTTAGGTTAAGTTCCCAGAATTAGAATTATGGAGTCCAAAGATGTGAACTTTATTAAGGTTTATGATTGAATTTTCAAAGGGATTGGGTGGGCCTAGCTTCTAAGACTGTGCTGAGCTCAGTTTTTCTCCAGTTGCCTGCTCATAGTTGCTGTGGCCAGTCCCTGCCATTCAGCTGGGAGATGCCCCAGCCCTGCCTGCACTACAGGGTGTCATGAGAGTAATGCACCTTATGGTGCTCTTTGCAGCATGATGCTGTAAGGCTCCCTGAGTGCCACGAGTTAGGACAACGATGCTGATATTTCATTTGGGCAAGTGAAACCTCAAGTGTCCTAGGTTCAGTGTTTTTGTTCTTTTGGGCAATCCTTCTGCCTGGCTTTAGTTCATGGAAGCAATCATGTAGATGGACAGACTCCAGCAAGATCAGACTCTTGTAAAAACAGCCCCTCCGTGCCTCTGAGCATAGAGAAATGGGAATCCTTCCAGGCTGGGTCAGTCAGCTCTCCGTTGAAGCATCCTAATAGTGATGGAGATTTCATCTGAGGTTTACTGTACTCTCTGAGGACTTGGAAAGCATCCTGCCTGGGTTATCACTATTATATCCTAAAGAAGATGCTGGTTTCAGATTCTGCCTCCTCCCCACCTCCAATGCCGCCCTTAAATACTGTTTTGTATAATTAAATTTCTTAGGCTTTTAGAATCATTTCATTCTGTGTTGGAAGAAACGTATGTCCTTGGATGACTAAATAAGTGAACCAAATTCCTGTAGAATTTATAAGTCTTTCTTGTGAAAAGGATAATCAGACCTAGTTGTTAAATACATTAAGGTTATTTCACTCATAAAGGAGAAGGATGAGAGTAGATTTAATAGTCTTCAGGTGTCTGAAAGAGAGCTATTTTATGGATTTAGGTGATTGGGTTTTCTTAGCCACTAATGACCAAAAAGGAAGAATCACTTAAATTGAATTGTTGGGATGCTTATTTTTCTCCCATGGAATTCTTTCATGCTAGGTAGAGCACTGGGACTCTGTATGGGGTGGATGTGGCTTTACTTGGAGGCTTGAACGGAGCTACACTGTTCCCAGGACTCTGAATAGCCCTGAAGGATCCTGACCAGACTTTCAGCTTATTACTGATCCCTTTGAGGTTGTACCTGTGTGCTGACTGTGGATGACCTTAGTCCGCACTTTCCAGATCTGCCTGGAGGATGCTTGTTTTAGAAGAGTTGTTTCTCAATTAGAGGGGTGGTGGTGGAGGGGGGTGGATTCATGGCCAAATTCTGGAAGAAGAAATTAAATTGGTTTCTTAACTATAGAACTTTTCAAAGTCTTTAATATGAGACTTGCAGTATGAAGGTCCCAAATGGGCAGATAATGGGCAGCATTTCCCAAATGACAAGACATTGAGGGCTTTTTAGAAAGGAAAACATAGAGGACTGCACATGTTGCCAGTCTGGGATGTTGCCCTCCTTCTGGCTATAGTTCAGATGTCTCTGTCCTCTGATGCTAGTGAAGCAGTCCCCTATTGGGGCAGCTTTTATTGAGTCCATGTTTACAGAACTCTTGCCAGACGTGTAAAATGCTGCAGATGGAAAAAGGTAATGAGACAGTCTGTCTTCCTGCCTCCATTCTCCCCCTTTTCTAGTTCTGCCAGTCTTTAAAGTGCAGCTTTAATTATACCTTCTCTTGCCCCCAAACTTTTCAAGGCTTCTTCTTGCTTCCTAAAAAGAGTCTAGAGTCCTCAGCCTGTAGTTCAAAGTTCCCTGGTGTTTTCTTCCTTTATTCTCTTGCTGTAACTGAAGTTCTGGATAAACTGGACCACTTGCTTTTTTTTTTTTTTTTACATTTTTAAATATCTCAATGCTTTACTAAAGTTTTTTCATCTCCCTTAGACTTTATCCTTCTACCATTTTTCTCTGACCTCAGGGTCTATGTTAGTTCCATGAAATCTTTTGTGATGTGCATGGGAGAAACCCAGATGATCTTCCTACTTGCAATTTAATAGATGTAGAAATGATTGATAATAATAGCTTTTTGTAAAATCCTGCATGCTCTGGCTTAAGAGAAGTTAGATTTGCTAAGAGAGCTGTCAGAACACACTGTGGTGTATGTGCTTGGTTTTTACACTGCCCTATTTAGCTTGGTGTCTGGTCCTCAGTTACAAACCTAACCCTTATTTAATAACATTTTTTTCTATATGTAAGTAATACATAATTCAAGTTGTTTTTTAATAAGTCCTGAGAGTATCTCCATTTTCTTCCCTCTAAACTATTTTGCACTGTTTCTAGAGTTTTCCTACTGTGACAGATGTGATCATCTTTTTTAGACTTTATGGTAGCCTAATGTCTGAGGAGTGTATATACCCGTTTTAAATAAGGACAAGAAATAATTTCAATGTTGCTTGAAATTGTGTTTATTTTAAGGTTACTTAAATATGTACAACATAAATATAGTTATTAACTCCTTATTTTGATAGCTTTTAAATAGCTTTAACATCAAAACAAATATTACAGAAATTATAAAGTCAAAAACATTGAAATTACTGTTTAATCTGATGTATACTTTTATTTTGCTGAAGCCTTCCATTTATGAGCAGAGCATCCTAAAGGATGATTCAAAGTGATGGTGGTTACTCTTTGCTGGATTTTAGTATAAACACACAAAAGTCAGGGCTGGTTTGAATGTTGGTTTTAAGTAATTAGCACTGGTTGAAGATGAATTCCTTGTTCTTGAATATCCAGGGTCAAAAATGACCTACAAATCTCATTAGGTTCTTTGAAAATTGTTGGCTTTTGTCCATGATACTTCTGAAACTTGGATGTTTATGTTACCCTTGAAAGGAGTGGTTTAGCTCTGGAGAAATCAAAGACTTGTGCAGAAATCAGGTGACTGCTTCAACACGTGACCTCTTGAATTTCTTTCTTGGGTCCTAGATTCTTGCTGTATTGGTGTGCAGAGGTTTCAGAATCCTTTGTTTCGACTCTCTTGTGCTTACCATTGCAGGATGAACTCAGAGGCCAGAGAAGGCATGGCTTCCAGGAAAAGCAGCCAGTCCTGGGTAGTACTTTCCCCCAAATTCCTGCTCAGTGGATGTTGATGAGTTAGCTAACCATTCTGAGGCATACCTTTTACAACACTAAAATGGAGATTATAATAACTACTCAGTAGGATTTTAGTAAAGGTTAAATGAAGTAACATATGTAAAGTATCAAATATAGAGCCTAGTAGATAGTTGGTGCTCAATAAATGGTTTTCTTCTCCCATCACCAACTTCAAGAGGTTAACTATAAATAAAGGCCTTAGAAAAACCAGGGGTTCATTTAGCAAATGTTTGATGGGAGCTCATGCCATATCTGTGACGGGTTCAGAGCAGATTGGTATCGATCCCTCTCCCTGGAGCTCACGATCTAGATGTCCGGTGCAGGGCAGATGCATCACTGCTGTTGTGGAGCTGGGAGCATGGTCTAGAGAGGCTGTGGACTTTTGCTCAGACCCCTGGCCTCTCTGCTCATGGAAATCTCCAGCATATGGTTTCCTCTCTCCCTCATTTATATTCCACCCCATATGGTTTCTGTCTCTGCACTCAAGTCACTCTACCTGCCTTACTCAGAGACAGCCCTGGGTGATGGTTTCTCTCCAGAGGCCTTCAGGGCAGCAACTCTGTGAAGTCATCACAGGTCATGGGTGTGTGCTTTGAAGGGTCCAAGTTGGAGTAACAGGTCTGCATGTGCTTCTGTCAGGACATTATGTTCAAATGTGAAAACTCAGAGGGGGATTCAGAAATAAACGTGCCTGACATCTGGGTGGATGTTTTATGGTTCTATTAAAAAATTTTTGGGGGGCGGAGCAAGATGGCGGAGGAGTAGGAGACCTGGATTTCGTCTCCTCTCAGGAATTCAGCTGGATAGGGATCAAACCATTCTGAACACCTACAAGCTCAACAGGAGATCGAAGAAAAGAATAGCAACAACTCTCTCATCAGAAAAGTGACTACTTTCTGGAAGGTAGGACGTGCGGAGAAGTGAATCCGAGGCGATATTCGGGAGGATAGATGGTGGGGGAGGGGCCTCCGTTGGCCGCTTCTGGCAAGTGATAGAACCACGGAGCACAAAATTGGAACTTTTAAAAGTCTGCTGCGCCGAGGGACGTCACTCTGGTGGCTAAGCGGGGGGGTGGAACCCTCGTGGGACAGTGTGGTCTCAGGACCCTCGGGGTCACAGAAAGACTGGGGGTGCCTGAGTGTGGCAGAGCTCCCAGGTAACGGAGCAGGGAAGCCAGCTGCAGAGGCGGAGGCGAGGTGCAGGCTCTCAGCTCGGGGGTGCCATAAACCGTGATCCGTGGCACAGTCGGGCCACTGCTCCTCCAGCAGGGACCCAACAAGTGGCAGATCCAGGGAGACTCACCTTCCTTCCCCGGGAGGAGCTGCGCGGGAGTGCACTGCAGGGACCTGCTGGGTTTGGAGACTCCACACGGGGTCGGGTGCCAGAGATAGAAACGCACGGTCACGGGCCGGGTGAGCATGGACTGCGGCCGGAGACCGGGGAGCTGGGAGTGACTGACTGCTTTTCTTTGGGGGCGCACTGAGGAGCGGGGCCCTGCGTTCTTGGCTCCTCCCGGGCAGAGAAGGGAGGCTGCCATCTTCACTCTCCACCTCCAAAGCTGTAGGGAAAGCTTGCAGGGAACAAAAGCTCCAGAGAGCAACCCAAGCAGATTACTTAGCCTGGACAGGGCAAGGGCGGGGCACTTCCACCTCTGGCAAAGACATTTGGGAACCACGGCAACAGCCCCTCCCCCAGAAGATCAGCGAGAACAGCCAGCCAAGACCAAGTTTACCGATCAATGAGAACGGCAGAACTCCAGCGCTAGGGGAATACTGCACATAGAATTCATGGCTTTTTTACCATGATTCTTTAGTCCTTCAAAGTTAAGTGGTTTTTTTTAACTGTCTTTTTTTCTTTTTTCTTTTTTTTTTTTTCTGAATTTTTCTTTTTCCCTTTTTCAACCAACATCTTATCAATCCCTTTTTTAAAAAAAAATTTATTTTTCATTTTTAGAGTCATATTCTATCCCTTCATAGTAGTTACCCATATTTTTGGCATATATATATAAGTTGTCCTCTCTTTAAAATTTTGAGATAGTTTCTTCTAACAGATCAAAATATACCCTAAATCTCTAGTATATGGTTTTTTCTACTCCCCTGTCTGATCACATTCTCTCTCTTTTTTTTCTTTTTTAAAATCCTCTTCTTTCTTTGTTCAAAAAACTTCTTATCAATTCCTTTTATAAAATTTTTTATAATTTCCATCTTTACAGTCATATTCCATCCCTTCATCGTATCAACCCTTATTTTTGTACATATATAACTTTTTCTTTCTTTAAAATTTTGGGAGGCACTTTCTTCTAACAGACCAAAATACACCCAAAATCTAGTGTGTGGCACTGATCTATATACCAGCCTGATCATATTTGATCACATTCTGGGTTTTTTTTGTTGTTGTTGTTTTGTTTTGTTCTGTTTTTATTTGTTTTTATCTTTATCTTTATCTTTTTCTTTTTTTTTCTTTTTCTTTTTTCTCTCTTTCCCTTTCTTTTCCCACTGCTTTAGGTCTTTTCTGATTTGTTTAGAGTATATTTTCTGGGGATGTTGTAACCCTGCTAGCATTTTGTTCTCTCATTAATCTATTCTCCTCTGCACAAAATGACAAGATGGAAAAAATCACCTCAACAAAAAGAACAAGAGGTAGTACCGACTGCCAGGGACCTACTCAATACGGACATTAGTACGATGTCAGATCTAGAGTTCAGAATCATCACTTTAAAGATACTAGCTGGGCTTGAAAAAAATATGGAAGTTATTAGAGAAACCTTTCTGGAGAAGTAAAAGAACGAAAATCTAACCAAGTCGAAATCAAAAAGGCTATTAATGAGGTGCAATCAAAAATGGGGGCGCTAACTGCTAGGATAAATGAGGCAGAAGAGAAAATCAGTGATATAGAAGACCAAATGATGGAAAATAAAGAAGCTGAGAAAAAGAGAGATAAACAACTACCGGATCACAAGGGCAGAATTCGAGAGATAAGTGATACCATAAGATGAAACAACATTAGAATAATTGGGATCCCAGAAAAGAAGAAAGAGAGAGAGGGGCAGAAGGTATAATGGAGCAAATTATAGCAGAGAACTTCCCTAATTTGGGGAAGGAAACTGGCATCAAAATCCAGGAAGCACAGAGAACCCCCCCTCAAAATCAATAAAAATAGGTCAACACCCCGACATCTAATAGTAAAACTTATGAGTCTCATAGACAAAGAGAAAATCCTGAAAGCAGCTCAGGAGAAGAGATATGTAACCTACAAGGGTAGAAACATTAGATTGGCAACAGACCTATCCACAGAGACCTGGCAGGCCAGAAAGGACTGGCAGGATATATTCAGAGCACTAAATGAGAAAAATATGCAGCCAAGAATACTCTATCCAGCTAGGCTGTCCTTGAAAATTGAAGGAGAGATAAAAAGCTTCCAGGACAAACAAAAACTAAAGGAATTTGCAAACACAAAACCAGCCCTACAAGAAATCTTGAAAGGGGTCCTCTAAGCAAAGAGAGACCCTAAAAGCAACATAGACCAGAAAGGAACACAGACAATATGCAGTAACAGTCACCTTACAGGCAATACAATGGCACTAAATTCCTATCTTTCCATAGTTACCCTGAATGTAAATGGGCTAAATGCCCCAATCAAAAGACACAGGCTATCAGACTGGATTAAAAAACAAGACCCATCGATATGGTGTCTGCAAGAGACTCATTTTAGACCCAAAGACACCCCCAGATTGAAAGTGAGGGGGTGGAAAACCATTTACCATGCTAATGGACACCAAAAGAAAGCTGGGGTGGCAATCCTTATATCAGACAAATTAGATTTTAAACCAAACACTGTAATAAGACATGAGGAAGGACACTATATTCTATTAAAGGGTCTATCCAACAAGAAGATCTAACAATGGTAAATATCTATGCCCCTAACATGGGAGCAGCCAGTTATATAAGGCAGTTAATAACAAAAGCAAAGAAACACATTGACAACAATACAGTAATAGTGGGGGACTTTAACACCCCCCTCACTGAAATGGACAGATCGTCTAAGCAAAAGATGAACAAGGAAATAAAGACTTTAAATGACACATTGGACCAAATGGACTTCACAGACATATTCAGAACATTCCATCCCAAAGCAATGGAATACACATTCTTCTCTACTGCCCATGGAACATTCTCCAGAATCGATCACATCCTAGGTCATAAATCAGGTCTCAACCGGTACCAAAAGATTGGGATCATTCCCTGCCTATTTTCAGACCACAATGCTTTGAAACTAGAACTCAATCACAAGAGGAAAGTTGGAAAGAACTCAAATACACGGAGGCTAAAGAGCATCCTACTGAAGAATGAATGCGTCAACCAGGAAATTAAAGAAGAATTAAAAAAATACATGGAAACCAGTGAAAATGAAAACACAACTATTCAAAATCTTTAGGATGCAGCAAAGGCAGTCCTAAGAGGAAAGTATATAGCAATACAAGCCTTTCTCAAGAAACAAGAAAGGTCTCAAGTACACAACCTAACCCTACCCCTAAAGGAGCTGGAGAAAGAACAGCAAATAAAGCCTAAACCCAGCAGGAGAAGAGAAATCATAAAGATCAGAGCAGAAATCAATGAAATAGAAACTAAAAGAACAGTAGAACAGATCAACGAAACTAGGAGCTGGTTCTTTGAAAGAATTAACAAGATTGATAAACCCCTGGCCAGACTTATCAAAAAGAAAAGAGAAATGACCCAAATCAACAAAATCATGAATGAAAGAGGAGAGATCACAACCAACACCAAAGAAATACAAACAATTATAAGAACATATTATGAGCAATTCTATGCCAGCAAATTCGATAACCTGGAGGAAATGGATGCATTCCTAGAGATGTATCAACTACCAAAACTGAACCAGGAAGAAATAGAAAACCTGAACAGACCTATAACCACTAAGGAAATTGAAGCAGTCATCAAAAATCTCCCAAAAAACAAAAGCCCAGGGCCAGATGGCTTCCCAGGGGAATTCTACCAAATATTTCAAGAAGAATTAATACCTCTTCTTCTGAAACTGTTCCAAAAAATAGAAATAGAGGGAAAACTTCCAAACTCATTTTATGAGGCCACCATTACCTTGATCCCAAAACCAGACAAAGACCCCATCAAAAAAGAGAATTACAGACCAATATCCCTGATGAACATGGATGCAAAAATTCTCACCAAAATACTGGCCAATAGGATCCAACAGTACATTAAAAGGATTATTCACCACAACCAAGTGGGATTTATCCCTGGGCTGCAAGGTTGGTTCAACATCCGCAAATCAATCAATGTGATACAATACATTAACAAAAGAAAGAACAAGGGGCGCCTGGGTGGCTCAGTTGGTTAAGCGACTGCCTTCGGCTCAGGTCATGACCCTGGAGTCCCTGGATCGAGTCCCGCATCGGGCTCCCTGCTCGGCAAGGAGCCTGCTTCTCCCTCTAACCCTCCCCCCTCTCATGTACTCTCTCTCTCTCATTCTCGCTCTCTCAAATAAATAAATAAATCTTTAAAAAAAAAAGAACAAGAATCATATGATCCTGTCAATAGATGCAGAAAAAGCTTTGACAAAGTACAGCATCCTTTCTTGATCAAAACTCTTCAGAGTATAGGCATAGAGGGTACATACCTCAATATCATAAAAGCCATCTATGAAAAACCTACAGCGAATATCATTCTCAATGGGGAAAAACTGAGAGCTTTCCCCCTAAGGTCAGGAAGGTGGCAGGGATGTCCACTATCACCACTGCTATTCAACATAGTATTGGAAGTCCTAGCCACAGCAATCAGACAACAAAAAGAAATCAAAGGCATCCAAATTGGCAAAGAAGAAGTCAAACTCTCACTCTTTGCAGATGATATGATACTTTATGTGGAAAACCCCAAAGACTCCACCCCAAAACTGCTAGAACTCATACAGGAATTCAGTCAAGTGGCAGGATATAAAATCAATGCACAGAACTCAGTGACATTCCTATACACCAACAACAAGACAGAAGAAAGAGAAATGAAGGAGTCGATCCCATTTACAATTGCACCCAAAACCGTAAGATACCTAGGAATAAATCTAACCAAAGAGACAAAGGATCTGTACTCAGAAAACTATAAAATACTCATGAAAGAAATTGAAGAAGACACCAAGAAATGGAAAAACGTTCCATGCTCATGGATTGTTAGAACAAATATTGTGAAGATGTCAATGCTACCTAGAGCAATCTACACATTCAATGCAATCCCCATCAAAATACCATCCACTTTTTTCAAAGAAATGGAACAAATAATCCTAAAATTTGTATGGAACCAGAAAAGACCCCGCATAGCCAGAGGAATGTTGAAAAAGAAAAGCAAAGCTGGTGGCATCACAATTCTGGACTTCCAGCTCTATTACAAAGCTGTCATCATCAAGACAGTATGGTACTGGCATAAAAACAGACACATAGATCAATGGAACAGAATAGAGAGCCCAGAAATGGACCCTCAACTCTATGGTCAACTCATCTTTGACAAAGCAGGAAAGAATGTCCAATGGAACAAAGTCTCTTCAACAAATGGTGTTGGGAGAATTGGACAGCCACATGCAGAAGAATGAAACTGGACCATTTCCTTACACCACACATAAAAATAGACTCCAAATGGTTGAAAGACCTCAATGTGAGACAGGAGTCCATCAAAATCCTAAAGGAGAACACAGGCAGCAACCTCTTTGACCTCAGCCGAAGCAACTTCTTCCTAGAAACATCGCCAAAGGCAAGGGAAGCAAGGGCAAAAATGAACTATTGGGACTTCATCAAGATAAAAAGCTTTTGCAAAGCAAAGGAAACAGTCAACAAAACCAAAAGACAACCGACAGAATGGGAGAAGATATTTGCAAATGACATATCAGATAAAGGGCTAGTATCCAAAATCTATAAAGAACTCATCAAACTCAACACCCAAAGAACAAAGAATCCAATCAAGAAATGGGCAGAAGACATGAACAGACATTTTTCCAAAAAAGACATCCAAATGGCCAACAGACACATGAAAAAGTGCTCAATATCGCTCAGCATCAGGGAAATCTAAATCAAAACCTCAATGAGATACCACCTCACACCAGTCAGAATGGCTAAAATTAACAAGTCAGGAAACGACAGATGTTGGCGGGGATGCGGAGAAAGGGGAACCCTCCTACACTGTTGGTGGGAATGCAAGCTGGTGCAGCCACTCTGGAAAACAGTATGGAGATTCCTCAAAAAGTTGAAAATAGAGCTACCATACGATCCAGCAATTGCACTACTGGGTATTTACCCCAAAGATACAAAAGTAGGGATCCGAAGGGGTACGTGCACCCCGATGTTTATAGTAGCAATGTGCACAATAGCCAAACTGTGGAAAGAGCCAAGATGTCCATCGACAGATGAATGGATAAAGAAGATTCGTATATATATATACAATGGAATATTATGCAGCCATCAAAAGGAATGAGATCTTGCCATTTGCAATGGCGTGGATGGAACTGGAGGTTATTATGTTGAGCGAAATAAGTCAAACAGAGAAAGACACGTATCATATGACCTCACTGATATGAGGAATTCTTAATCGCAGGAAACAAACTGAGGGTTGCTGGAGTGGGGGGTGGGGTGGGAGGGATGGGGTGACTGGGTGATAGACACTGGGGAGGGTTTGTGCTCTGGTAAGCGCTGTGAATTGTGCAAGACTATTGACTCTCAGATCTGTACCTCTGAAACAAATAATGCAATATATGTTAAGGAAAAAAAAAAAAGAAGAAGAAGAAGGTAGGAGGAGGGGAAGAATGAAGGAGGGGAAATCGGTGGGGTAGACGAACCATGAGAGACGATGGACTCTGAAAAACAAACTGAGGGTTCTAGAGGGGAGGGGGGTGGGAGGATGGGTTAGCCTGGTGGTGGGTATTGAGGAGGGCACATTCTGCATGGAGCACTGGGTGTTATGCACAAACAATGAATCATGGAACACTACATCTAAAACTAATGATGTAATGTATGGGAATTAACATAAGAATAAAAAAATAATAAAAAAAATTTTTTTAACCAACAACAGTGAATATGGTAACATGGACATTTTTTCCTCTCAGCAGACGGGTATTTTAGACCGTTTTCAGAGCAGTGTGAGGAAGACACCTCTTGGTTCCAGATTCAGGGTGACTGTGCCTGACCCTACATACCTGTAGGTAGCAGCTGGGCTCAGGCTTCTTCATCTCAGAAGTAAGATGGGAAACCAACCTGTCTTATCATTTAAATTTATTGTTTCTATTTTGTGGTGAAATTTCAGAAAATTAAGAGTGTTTTCCTTGCCCTTTGGACTTAGTTATCCCTGATAGCAGATAGGATATTTCACAGAGGTGACATAAGGAGTGAAGATTAATTGTCTGGTCTGCCAGGTGCTTTCGCATGTGCAATCTCATTCAATCCTCGCAACAGCCCTGGGTGGTACGCCTGTTATCCCAGGTTTATTGGTAAGGGAACAGCACAGGCCCAGAGTAGGCCTGCTTGAGCCCTGTTGTCTAGCAAGCTGCAGTACCAGAGTTGAAACACAGGTCTGTCTGTGCTGGAGCTGGATCCTGAGCATGCGGGGAAGCAGAGAGAAACAGGCCTTTTCCTTCAGAAGTCAAAGCAGGGTGTGAAGAACATAGGGACAGAGAGAGGAATTTGAAGCTTGAGACTGAACTCATATAGTAAGCATTTGTCAGATAGTGTTGTCTATTTTCTAACTTGGAAAGTAAAGACTTTTACATGTCTGCCTCTTAACCTCACCAGTTTTTATATCCTTCTGCTTTTGGAAGGTTATAGGCATGAAAGAAGAATGAACCATAGCAGTGATGGTTGTGCAGCCACATGAATGTACTTAATGCCACAGAGCTGTGCACCTAAAAATGGTTACAATGGTAACTTTTATATTATATGTATTTGCCCACAATCAAGATAAACACCTAAGGAAAAAAAAAGAACCAATCCCGTTGAGCTTATCAGAAGAGCTCAGATTTGAGCAGGGCCTTGGTGGAGAGGCAAAGAAGCAGAAAGATGTGTGGGAAGGTGGGAATAGTCGTGTGTGGGAGGAAGAGCAAGGGTCTCTTTGGCTTAAGGGCAGATTTGGGGCGAAGTGGGTGTACCCACAGTTGGGCGTGCTGGTGAGCTGATATTCCTTGAATGTTGGTTCAGTGCACATTGCGGGAGGGTTTGCGTTCAGGTGGCTTGCTGGTCCCCCACACAGCCTCTGGGCTGCCGGCTGTGAGCACATGGATCCCAAACAGCAAAGCAAGGCCCTACAGGTAAGCAACTCCATTCCCTAGAAGGCATTTTAACAATGATCTGTTACTACTTGGGACTCACTTCCTGTGCAGAACACTGACCATAATGTGGTTTCCAACTGCCTGCAGTGTTTATGCAAAGAGGTAAGAAAAATGCAGTTTCTCTCAACTCTTGTTATTTGTAAAGATGTTTGGGGGCACCAGGACTGTGTTGGTGCTCAGCATAGAGAGGCATCCTGGGTAACTTCTTGGCTGGCATGCCCTGGAAGGTGGTTCTCCTTGGATGAGATTAAGCCAGGAGATTCTGGAAGGCTACCCTCCATGGAAAGCACAGATTGTGGGGCTAGAACCTTGTGGTTTCTTGGGATCTCCCTTTGTCACCGTTGGTTCTTTTGTGACTTGAACTGATGCATGGCCTCATACATCATATGATATGTCATCATATGATAATATCATAGCCTATCTGGCAAAAGAGATGGTGCCTAGTAACTGGTGAGAGACTGTGCTGTGACCACCTCAGGAGCATCTCGACTGACCAGGGGCAGAAGCCCCCACTCCAGAAATGGCATAGACAAAAGGCAACTGTCACTCAAAAACAGGTGTTGGTACAGGCACACTTCCATGCTGCTTGTTTAGGACCTCCGGCCCCTCCTGCCGCATGCATCTTACGTAACATTATTTGAGTTCTTTCTGGTCCTTGCCTCTGCCTCTCACCAGCCGGCAGCAGCCAGTGCTCTGTATCTCTCTCTGTCTCTTGAGTTTGTCTTTGGCCTAGGACTCTTAGACCCGTTTTCCTTGCTGGTACTTGGAATTCTAGCTGCTCTGTGTACCTGGCTCTAGGTATAACCTGCATCATCCCATTCTAGCTCTCTTTATGGAGATGATCTTCTGATAGCCTGTACCCGGGCCGATGCTTGTATCAGGGAGTACCATTTTCCAGGTGGGAGCGTATGAACCGCACCAGTCCTGCACATCCCGCTCACTGCTCCTACTGTGAGTTGCCTTCACCATTTAAGCTATCAGCCCCTTTTCCTGTCTGTGAAGCAATCAGCCTTGACCTTCACTGATCGCTTTCTCCTCTCATCCAGTCCTGACTAAGTATGCCATGAATATAAGCATAAGGTTTCTTATCCCTACCTCCTCAGGATGAGGGTTATGGAGAGTGAGTAAATGATAGTAATTGAGTATTACAACGTGCCAAGCCATGTTCTAAGCACTTTATATGTATAATCTTATTCAAGCCTCAAAACAATTCTATAAAATAGTTGCTCTTCTGAAGTGCTTTTGACAGATAAGGAAAGACAGGCACAGGTTGAGTGACGGTAACACCCCTGGTAAGATGAGTAGCTGAGATTAGAACCTGTAACCTCAGCACAAATGACTGGACTGTGCCTGGAATATTGTCAAGGCCAGCCTTTGTCAGGAGGTGTTTCCCTTCCAGCTTATCAGCGTCCACAGAGACCTATGATCCAAATGCTGCTCTTGGAGAGGTGGTTTAGTTCATGGGGAGATGCATGTTATAGGTGTGTGTTTAAGAAAACTTGGCCTATTATATTGTTTTGGACATAATAGTGATAACATCATAGTCTATCTGTAAACTGTGGCATCCACTATATGGGCTTACAGCCTTGTTTTCCTTCTCTAATTCTTAGTTAGACTGCACAGGAGTTAGTCTTGTCACTGTGATGGCCTTTTAGGGGTCTGCAAGTAAGCAAGTGCGGAAGCACAGGAACTCCTGTGTTTCTTCTGTTTGTAGCCCTGTGTGGCCCCTATATTGTTCAACAGTCTAGCTGGTATATTTTCAGTGCAAATCTTGTTTCTCACAAAATCTTTTTTTTTCCTTTTAAAAACATAAAATGAACAAGAAAAGTTCCATTTACTTAGATATGCTGGCTAATGTTCTAGAATAGAAGAAAGATCTGCCTACCTCATTTTTCTGGTTTGCTCCTGCCTCCTGGTGCTTCCTTCAATGCTTAGACATTGGGCAACTAGTTCCTAGTGCAAGAGGAGGTTCTTTTGGACCCAGAGCATGAAGATTCTGGAGAATACCTCTTGTAAGCATATAGATCATCCTTCACGCACAGGGTCAATTTTCTGTGCCGAGGATGCAGTAACGATAGGAGAGGGTGGGCTTAGACTCATAAGATCTGAATTTTGATCTAAGTCCTACCATTTGTTAGGGGTGAGATTTGGGCAAGTTACTTAATCTGTACCCCAGCTTTTTTCCCTGTAAAATAGTAGTCGTGACCTCAACCCATACGACTGGTAGCTAAAGAGAGAACCTAGGTGACAGTGCTGGAGCAGACTGCCTGTTTCCGTCCATGGCCTCCGTGCCATGCTGGAAGCCCTTGGTGTTGTGCTGGGAAGTCCCCTGGAGTCTGCCCAGGCCTTGATGTGGAGACAGGTCTGGCCTCAGAGACAGGTTGTCTGGGATGAAGCCTCTCCTGCTGGACCCAGGCCTCCTCTGTGCCTGCCCTGTAGTCTTTATTTCATGTGTCTGTGGCATATTCACAGAGGGTGGACATGAGCGGGGGGGGGGGGGGGGGGCGCGCAAATACAACTTAAACCTAGCCATGTGGTTGCATGTGAATAGTGCAAACACTGTTTAGGTGGTTGAGGTGCTGGGACCTTTAGGCCAAAATGGGTTGAATGGATTATGGATGGATTTGGCGGTTAATTTTGTCCCTGTCCTGCCCTTCTGTGGGTTTGAGATGTGTGAAGTGACAGTACAGTCTGTGTCTCTGTTGTTTCTTTATCCAGTTTTGAGCAACTTTCCTGTGTTTGGGGTGGAGCAGTTGTTAGGCCCAAACTGTCTTCTAATGTTGAATATTAATATATTGGCTTAAGATATTAGACTAACTCAAGTAAAAACCAGTACGGGGAAAATCCATCCTTGTTGATTGTTCCTTCCCTTGGGGTCCCTCAGTGCCCCACTGGAGCCCTCTGTCCACCTTGGGATTGCACCTTCTCCCTCTCCTCCCTATCCTGCCACTCATCAGTGCTGATGTCTTGTTCTCTCCAGAAGATGGTCTCCTGGAGTGGTGAGGGCACACCAGGACACACAGAGATGGTGGACATGCAAGCGTTGGGTCTGGCTGGTTCTTCTCCTGGCAACTATGCACCTTCACAAATGTTTTATTTCTCTGAAACCATCCTCATCTATAAGATAAGTGCCCACTTTCCTATGTGGTGATACTACATATGGACAGGATAGCTACAATGTGAAGTAGAAGGTTCTGAGTGCCGAGGAACGCTGATGAGGCTCTCTGGGAGTTCGTAGCAAGCATGCTCATGGGCTAGCTCAGGGAAAACGAGCTGAGCCCAGAGCCCAGGGAGGGAGATTAAGGTGGAAGCAGTGGTTCATGACCAGGAGTGTGAGGAATGGGGCGGGCAGTTAGAGTGAGGGTTCGGAGTTTATCTGGCAGTGAGTGAAGAACCTTTGAAGGTTTCCAGCTGGGGAGTGACTTTATCAGAGCTCCTGTGGCAGCACTGTCCCCGAGAGGGCGGAGGCAAAGGAGGCCTGGCAAAAGCAAGTTGTGCTCGGTTATAGACAATGCTTAGCTGGGGGAATGTTTTTTTTTTATTTCCCTTCACCTTCCCCCTTGATGGTCTGGGCAGCGCTCACCAGCTTTTTTTGTCTGTTGATCTCAAAGGCGCACACTCTCTTTTGAGCATAAAGAACCTTTTCCTTGTTGCTCAAAGTCAGACGTATGTCTGAGAGATTTATGAACACCTGTCAGCACTCAGAGAGTGGAAAGAGGGTTTTTTGTTTTTAAGACAAAAAAAGAAAAAGTGAAGATATGTACATCATAAATGTAGTTTTTACCAAGAAGTAGAATAACCTGCAAACAATAAGTAGCATAAGTTAGCTGATGGAATATTATTTTCTTGCTGAAGATTGCATTGTTTTAAAAGCCATTATGTGCTTTTTCTCTGACTGTAGGGTTCAGGTGGCTGTGCAACCACAGACAGCCTTGTGGGATTCGCTCAACTCGGTGTTTTGGAAAGATGAATAGAATGACCAAAACCAAGTTGGGATTGATAGTCACATCTGTCCTTCCCTCCCCTTCCTTTCCCTTCCCTCCCCTTACCCCTCTCCCCTCTCCCTTCTCCCGTCTCCCCTCTCCCCTTTCCTCTTTCCCTTTCCCATCCCCCTCTCCCTCTCCTCTCCTTTCCTTTCCTTCTCAGAAGACTTTGTGTTTCTTCCTTAAAAAGAAATGATTGCCAAATGAAGTTATCAAAATATTAGAGTCTCTTAGCTGAGAGAGGAATTGTATATTGAAGAATTAAGTGGCATCACCTTGTTTCATCCATGTTAAATAATCACTGCACCTAAAAATGAATGCTCTATAAACCTCTGCTGATGAGACTGCTCCACTAAGTAAAAACCAAATTCATCCTTTCCATCTGCAGTATTTGTTGAATTTCCAGTATGTTCTGAGCACGGTAGGAGCTGAGCCCCCAGGGAGCGTAAAGCCTGAGAGACGACCTGGACAAGGGGGTGAACCATCATCATCATCGAGACCCCTTCCCATGGCCTGCATCGTAGTGTCACCTGCACCATGTCATGGGCACCAGGGAAGAGTTTTCAATAAGAAATGACTTAGAGACAGAGATCAGAAGTAGGACTTGGCCAGATGAGGGGTAGATGGGGCAGGAAGGAGTCCCAGGAAGACTTGGTAGCAAGAGCAACAACCCAGAGATGAGCAGGAAGAGCCTGGGTCGTGGTTCTATCCAGCCAGAGCTAGAGTTTGCATCGTGGTGGAGACAGGGAGGATGGGTGAGTGGGCCCCAGACAGTGGCAGTGGATATGTAAAGAAGGGATGTGAAGTGAGAGATGATTCAGAGGCTGGATGTGGAGATTTGGGGATCAGCAGTTGTATGCACTGCAGATAGCTGTGTCCCCTGCTTTTGGGGAAAGGAGCCCATCTCACAGCCCTCCTTTCTCACTGCTTCTCTGCCCCAGCACCTCCCTTTTTGTCCTACTGCCCTCTGAGCCACCCACCCCCTGTGTCTGCTCTCAGAAACGTTGCTGTTCCTGCAGGGGGTGAGGCCAGCTCTCCATTGCTCTCTGAACCCTGAAGTAGTGCTAACATATGACTGAAGATGGCCACTAGGAGCTCAGGATAGGGGAAAAACTTTTAAAATCAAATAAGAGAATTTACAGAATTTGAGAGAAAAACATAAGTTACATTCTTCACATATGATTCTCTCACAGGGCAGCCTACTCCTGCCCTTTCTTTCCTGCCTACGGGTCTGCCCCGTCTTTTATCTCTTCAGAAAGAGAGCCCCTTCCTCCTTCATGGAGCCCTTCCCTGTAAATCTCTGTTTTCCCCACTTCCTAAGGCATGTTTTGCCCTGGGATTTACCCTCTTCCCTCATGGAGCAGGCCATAGGACACATGAACCCTGAATATAGCCTTGCTGCCTAGTCCATGGTGGATGATGCCCCAGAGCGTACTTCCCTTTGAGGTCTCTGGGCCAGTGTGAGCTGAAGTTTATTCCCTGTGTTCTCCCTGAGGCTCCAGTTTTCTCTTGGTGACTGGTGTCCACCTATGCATACTCACACATATCTCCTAAGGATCCCACATTTGATTTCCTAGAGGCAGTAAAGCTGGTCCAGAGACTTCAATTCTATTACTGCACATTATTATGTGCGTTCTCTTTTCTTTTGCTTCCAGACCAAACCCAGAGCCCACTAACATTTAGGAGGTAGAGTCCGTCACTGGGCCTTTCTGAAAAAGGGCTGACTACTCCATGGGTACAGAGGCCTTCAAAAGCTTCAGGATTAGAGGTTGTTGTTCTTTTATCTTGGGTCACACACAGCTTCATTGTATTTCAGCGTTTTTACATGGAAGTTTCTGGGGGCTATTTTTCATCATTATTACTGGGGGGTAATAATTGTGGCCGAGAGAGGGAAGGAACGCAGTTTTGGAGAGATGGTATATAGCTTGAGAAGAGAGGCTCAAAGTAGGACTGTGTGGAATTTCAGTATTTAAGGACAATGCAAGGAGGCCATTTAGGGGAGGGTGTCAAGATGTGGCCTAAGGCTAATTGTCATTAGTGGGAATTCAGTAACGTGACAACATGGGGTATGAAGTTCAGGCAGTGTGGGGTGAGGAGGAGTCATTTTTTGTTTAGTGTTTTTTTTTTTTAGTATTTGCATTATATTTGAAATAATTTCAAATGGTGTTTGTGGAAAGAAAGGCATGTGTGCTTCTCAGAGTCCATAGTCTCTCACGTTCTGCATGGAGCACTGGGTGTTATACACAAACAATGAATCATGGAACACTACATCAAAAACTAATGATGTAATGTATGGTGATTAACATAACATAATTAAAAAAGAAGGCATGTGTGCATGTTGTATAGCCAGTAATTATAATGTGGAGACTTCTTTTGTTTCTGTTTCCTTCCCAGCATCCATGCCTTTGTGGGAGCTGTCCTGGCACCCTACTTGATTCTAGTGAGCTTTCAGTCACAGGACTCCAGAGACAAGCTAAACCTAAACGATCAGGTTCTCTCTTCTAGGAGCTTCAACTGTGAGCAGAGACACACAGGACTAGGAGGAAGATAGAATGGACTGACTCATCTGATGGCAGCTCCTAACATAGTCAACACAGGAATGCCCACAATATATATCACCTCAATGCTCAACTTCCTGGCTTTCCTAGGCCTGGTTATTTAGCATGCTGCTCAACAGCCTTACAATAAATTTACTCACTTTGCTTCCTTGCTTTTATGCTTTAGTTAGCAAGAGTTTGGTCCTGTTGCTTATAGCTAAAAAAATACTGATGTGTGTATCATCAGGCTTCTCATGATATTTTTTTTTCTCATAATACCTTGAAGATTTAAATACATATATAGATCATTTAGCTACAAAGAGGATAATGAACTTGGTGGTTGAAAAGCTTTGTTATGAAAAACATTATTGTGTTTCCAGGCATAAAAAGGATGGTGGGAGAATGTGGCACAGGGTGGAGTTGTTGCTGTACCAGAAACTGTCTTTAACTCTTCAAGCACGAACCCGAACTTGAACCTAATCTTGGTAAATTCTCTCCATCAGTGCAGCATTTTAGACTCTGAAAAAAAGGGAATTTAAGAAAAGACGAAGACTGATAAACAGTGAAAGGAATGGTTGTAGAAGGAAAGAAGAGAGTAAAAAAGAGAAGGAAAATACGAGTCAGGATTGTCAAGGGTAGACTGCACCCATCTAGAAGTGGTAGAAGTGGAAGTCTCCATACGGCCAAATTAGCAGAGCCCAAAGGGGACAACTTCTTTCTCCTGTTTCTCTTCACCAGAAGCCCTTAGTGAGAAATAATATAATCCATGTAGACAGCATTTATTTTAATTCTCCCTATCTCTCCCCCCCACAATATATAAATATTTAGAAAGTCAGTTAACATCTCTGAACAGTTTATTTGTTGTAAAAATGAAGAAGTTGAGCTAGTTGATTTTTTTCCTTCTTTTTATTTAACTTAAAAAAAACCCCACACCAGCAGGGGCACCTGGGTGGCTCAGTTGGTTAAGTGTGAGCTCTCTCTCTCAAAAAAATCTTTTTTTCTTTTAAAGATTATTTATTTATTTATTTGAGAGAGAGAGAAAGAGAGAACGAGCAGGAGGGAGAGGGAGAAGCAGACTCCCCGCTGAGCAGGGAGCCTGACATGGGGCTCAGTCCTGGGACTCTGGGATCACGACCTGAGCCGAGGGCAGAGGCTTAACCGAATGAACCACGCAGGTGCCCCACAAAAAATAAATCTTTTTTACAAAAAATCAAGAGTTCACCCATTTCACTCCTGCATTCTGACAACCACCAGTCTCTTCTCTGCATCTATGAACTGAGTAGGGTTTTTGGTTTGTTTTTGTTTTAAGATTCCGCATATAAGAGAGATCATGTAGTATTTGTCTTTGTCTGACTTACTTCACTTAGCATGATGCCCTTGAGGCCCATTTGTGTTGGCACAAATGGCAGATTTCATTCTTTTTTATGGCTAATATTCCTGTGTATGTATGTATGTTCTACAATTTCTGTATCCATTCATCCATCAGTGGACGCTTAGGTTGTTTCCATATCTAGCCTGTTGTAAATAATGCTGCTATAAACATGATGCAGGGGATCTTTTCAAATTAGTGTTTCTATTTTCTTCGCATAAATACCCAGGCATGGAATTGCTGGGTCATAGTGGTAGTTCTATTTTTAATTTTTTGAGGGACCTTCATACTGTTTTCCATAGTGACTACACCAATTTACATTCCCACCAACAATGCATAAGGGATCCTTTTCTTCACATCCTCACCAACAATTGTTATTTTTGTCTTTTTGATAATAGCTATTCTAACAGGTGTGAGGTGATGTCTCATTGGGGCTTTTATTTGTGTTTCTCTGGTGATTGATCATGTAGAGCATCCTTTTTATGTGTGTGTTGGCCATCTGTAAGTCTTTGGAAAAATGTTTATTCAGATCTTGGGCCCATTTTTTTTAAAGAGGATGGTTCATTCTTTTGCTATTGAGTTGTATGAGTTCTTTATATATTTTGGATATTAGCCCCTCAGCAGATACATGATTTGCAAATACTTTTTACCATTCAGTAGGTTACCTTTTCATTTTGTTGATGGTTTCCTTTGCTGTACAGAAACTTTTTAGTTTGATGTAGTTCCACTTGTTTATTTTCACTTTTGTTGTTTTAACTTTTGGTGTCAGGTTCAAAAAATCATCACCAAGACCTGTGTCAAGGAGCTTCCTGCCCATGTTTTCTTATAATTTTATGGTTTCAGGTCTTACATTCAAGTCTTGAATGCATTTTGAATTAATTTTTGTTCATGGTGTAGGATAGTGGTCCAGTTTCATTTTTTTGCAAGTGGATGTCCAATTTTCTCAACACTGTTTATTATAGAAATTGTCTTTTCCCCATTGTATATTCTTGGCTCCTTTCATTGTATTAATGTTGTATATTAATTAACCATGCTTCGGTTTATTTCTAGACTCCCTATTCTGTCGCATTGATCTATGTGTCTGTTTTTATGCCAATACCATACTGTATTAATTACTAAAGCTTGATAATATAGTTTGAAATCAGGGTGCATAATGCCTCTAGCTTTGTTCTTCTTTCTCCAGATTGTTTTGGCTGTTTAGTGTGTCTTATCTATCCATAAGATTGGTGCTGTTAACTCTCATAAGACTAGGATGTAAAGCCCACCAATGGAGATGGCGGCTAGATTCATGACCTCCTTTTAAGGGGTCTCATTCTAAGAACTTACTGGATCCCTATGGAGGAGCTCTTTTCACCCACCCTCCAACCATAACATCTATATCCCCATTCATGGCCCTTTTCCCAGAGGTGTCTAAAACTTTGTTATCCAAATCAGTGATACTCTAAGTAGCAACCATCTTAAGACACTGTATGTAGAGATACATAGAGCTGCAGTGTGCTTAAGCACATGTGGTCTGTGATTCAGACTACCTGGGTTCAAATCCTGGCTCTGCCATAGCGCCTTTGTGCACTGGGTGAGTAACTTAGTCTCTCTGTGCCTTACTTTCCTCATCTATTACATGAGAATAACAGTAATAGTATATACTTAAGAGGGTTGTTGGGAAAATACATGAGTTTATGCAGGTGCGGCTTCACGGCAACAAGCAGTTGTTAGGCATAGACTCACCTCATTTACACAACTTAGTCCCCAGATGAATTTTTCCTGCCTCTGCACACCTCAGCCCACTGTCAGCAGGTCCATATGTGGGCGTCATGTTTGCCCACGGGTTCTGAGGACATTTCCAGAAGAGCCATTCCAAAGGGTTTTGAATGATTGCAACAGTATTGGAATTAATGGGTTAAACTCAGGTGGATATATGCTTTCCTAGTTCATTTGTCAAACAACAAGAAAACAAGCCTCCAATTCTTGGATACCCCTGTACTTTGAACTTAATATTCCCTTGTTGTTCCCAGTGCATTCACTGAAGATTAATTTCCCACTACAGTGTGAATCCTTATTATATATTTGTCATTTAAATATAAATTTTTGCTATATTTTATAAGGCAGAAATGTAATTTAAACTTACATATTGCTAAATGGTTTAGATTCTGTATCTTTTTTGTTAATCTTCCTCCTTTTTGTCTTGCTAGATGTGAAGAACACTTCTGGGCCTGGAGAGCCAATCAGCACTGGTTGTCTCACTCACTTTCATTGAATTTTATGTGAGACGCTGGGCTAGGTTCTGGGAATTTAAGGATGAAAGGACTTATAAAACAAAAGAGCATTTCATTTAATAAAAACACTATATAGTTTACTTGAGTGGCAGGCTTCTTCAGGACAGCATGCCCAGGTCATATGCATTTGTACAGTTATTTTTTCGTGTGGAAGAGAAGAGAGAAGCATATAAGACTTGGAGATTTTATTTCTACATATAAAAAAGTGCCATAAGGGTGTTTTATGTGTCTCTCTATGTCCCTTTAAGATCCTAGGAGCCTTGAGAAATTTCCATTTCCAGCAGGAATTTGGAATTGGGTCAAAGTCCAGAGGGTTGAGGGTAGGGCTGCATCCCTCAGGAAGCTCAGACTTGGTACTCAGTACTCGATGTGGAGCCCAGACTGGCTGGCACCAGGCAAGTCCCTCTATGTGTGTAGCCCAATTCACAGGTGAGCAGACAAAACTCTTAAATATGGCAACAGGGATGGAGACCCTTTAAGATGGTGAAAAGAGTATTTATGATGGGAGTCCATGGCTGGAAATGAACCAGGGTAATAACAAACCCAGCTGTGTTCACATGTATTTTTATAAGTTGATCAGGATTGAGAGCATATGTGTGGCAGCAAATCTTTCTTCTCTCTTACATCCTTTAAAAACACTGACCAGCAGGAGGCCTTATTTTTGCCTTAAGGATGATTGAGGAATGGATATGGTTTATTTATAGGTCCATGACCTGAGGCCTTCTCTTAGATTTATTCATTTGGCACATATTTATTGAACACTTGCTATATACTAGGAACTGTAGTAGGTACTGGGGTTATAGGGATGAACAGACAGAGATAGCCCTGCATTCGAGGAATTTACAAATTGGCTGGGAGACAAGTAATATAGAAGTAAACAAACACATTGCACGTGATGTAATGAGCTCTGGGCATTATATAAGACTGATGAGTCACTGACCTCTACCTCTGAAACTAATAATACATTATATGTTAATTAATTGAATTTAAATTAAAAAATTAAAAAAAAAAGAAAAGAAAGTGGGGAAGAAGCTAAGACAGGGAGAGGGAATGACTATTGCTGATAGGATGATCGGGGAAGGCATCTCTAAGGAAAAGGAAGGGAGAGAGCATGTGGAGATGCAGCAAGAGTTCTGGGCAGAGGGCCCAGCAAGGGCAGAGGGCTTGGGTTCACAACAAAGTTGGTGTTGGATGAACGGCAAGATGGTTGTTTGGATGGTCACATGCCCTGGAATGGGCTGGGCAGATGGGTGGTCCCTGTGCTTTTGTTTTAATTTGTTTTGATTCTCACTGTTCTCTCCAAAGGGAGGGAGAATCTGGGTGAGTATCTGTAAATTTTAGCTCGCACTGTTTGCTATATATTTAGTACATTATGTCTTATTTTGAATCACTGCTTTTTAAAAATTGTCTGTCTCCCAAACACTGAGTCCACTAGGAGAGTCCTATATTCAAGGTCAGTTCTTGGACTTCAGTTTCTTTATTTCTTGGCACTTTCTAAACACATTGCTCAGACGTGTTGATACAAGTTCGAGAGAAACAACTGCAGGTGGTGACTGAGCAAATTCTCATTGTTAGTCACTGAGAAATGTGAAACAGAACAGCAAGTCTAGTCGGGGAAAAGATGCTCCCATATAATGAGCTCCTAGGTTTGGGGAGGGACATGACAGACATTTTGCATCTTAGCACCCCCAGTTTTGCCCCCTCAGTTGCAGACTGCAGTCACTCCGGGCCAGACACGTGGAGAATGGGATCCGCTTTCAGCCCTGGTTCTCATTTTCTAAACTGGGTTCCCCTCAGCCAACACAAAGGCTATTTCTCATTATGCATCCTTTCAAAATGCCACCCTCTAGCAGGTAATATCATCACCAGTTCATGTTGGAATTTATTTTTCTTAGATTTCTGGACTTACTTCATAAGCACAGTTTCCAAGGATGGTTTGTCCTTAAGCAGGGCAAGTACATAATAAAATAGTGATGGGAATCAGTACCAATGGCACTTTGCCAAATCACTTTTTAATCTTGCCATACTTTGTCTCTTCTCACTTAAAATGAGAACATCTGATGCACTTTTCATGATATTTTCAGCATTAAATACCGCCTTTTAAAAAGATATGCACCAAAAATATCCTTTGTCCTTCTCTTCCAGCTCTTCTCTTGAGGCTTTCAGCTCTTGGTTCCTCTTTGCTTGTAACTCCATGAGTTTCCTTGTTTGTTTGAAGAAGTCAGGCACAGCCTATTGCCCTTTCTTCAAAACCCAAGCTGCTTCTCTTGTTATATGACCGTGCTACTGTGACCTGAATTCATACTTTCATTATAAACATCCCATTTTCAGAAACTCATTGCTTAGCAATGATAGTTGCCCAATAGCTAAATCTTGAATTGTGAGATTTTTTTTTAATCTCCAGTAACTTGAATAATTTTTATAATCCAGATACATTTCCAAAACATGTTTTTGGTATTACAGGGATTTTTTTTTTTTATTAAAAAGAAACTTGTGAAAAGTTTTAAAGTCTCTTAGATTTTATTTTATTTATTTTATTTTATTATGTTATATTAGTCACCACACAGTACATCATTAGTTTTTGATGTAGTGTTCCATGATTCATTGTTTGCCTGTAACACCCAGTGCTCCATGCAGAACGTGCCTTCCTTAATACCCATCACCAGGCTAACCCATCCCCCCACCCTTTACCCTCTAAAACCCTCAGTTTGTTTCTCAGAGTCCATCGTCTCTCATGGTTCGTCTCCCCCTCTGATTTCCTCCCCTTCATTTTCCCCTTCCTTCTCCTAAGTGAAATAAATCAAGCAGAGAAAGTCAGTTATCATATGGTTTCATTTATTTGTGGAACATAAGGAATAGCATAAAGTCTCTTAGATTTAAAAAAAGTGGAAAACATTGTAACTTTTAGGATGTCAAATCTAGGTGCATTTTTGTAAACAAGAGTTATAAAAGTTCTAACTTATGTAAGTATTCCTAACACTTTGCAGACATTTTTATAGCTTCTAGGTCAGTGCTGTTTATAGACAGAAGTGAGTACACATGTACTGTATAAATGAGACACCAAATATTTGTGATGATTAGGTGGCTCTCTCATAATTCGATTTCCTAATTGGTGATCCTAAAGAATGTTGATGAATGAATAAGGTGGGAACTGTCTAATGGTTGTTATCTCAAGGATTTTGTCAAGAACTTGGGTGAAGGTGATAAAAAGCATGCTTATCAAATTTTCAAGTGACAGGAGACTAGAAGGAATTGCTCAGTCCTTTGCTGACACAGTTAAAATTCAGAAAGATAACAATATTAAAATATCATGATGAGCCAGTCCCAGAATAACACATGGTTAAATAATAATGGCACATCCTTATGATGAAATACTGTGTAGCTATTACAAAGGATTTTTGAGAAGAGCATTTCATGTCCTAGAGAAATGCTTATGATATATTTTTAAGTGAAAAAAAAGTAGGTCATAAAATAATATGAAGATGATCTTTTTTTTATACTCAAGGAGCAGACAGTATATTTCAATATACACCAAAATGTTAATGGTGGCTACTTATGAGTGATAGCATTAGATAGAATTTTTACTTTGTTGTACTTATCTGTACTTCCAAATTCCTTTTTTTTTTTTTTAGGTAGAAATCAAAATGTTTTATAAATAATGGGTCAATAATGACTCTTACTTTCGTGGTAAAAAAACGGTTGTACATGTCCAGTATAGTTTAATACTATTACTTTATAATATCATGATTATTAAAAGTACATTTGAGAATGGATACTAAAACTCTCACTGTTGGCTTTAGAAACAAATGACAGCGAGGTGAATGTAGGCAGTTCTTCCCATTACATAGTTTTGTGACCCTGGGTAGTTACTTAACCTCTCTGGGCCTCAGTTTCTCTGTGAAATCAGGAATTAAAATGATCTCTGAAACCCCCTTCTGATGGTGAATTGTGTGATTTGATGATTCTGTACACCTGCATCCTGATCTCATTTAGTTGTCTTTCCTAGGGGCAATGTCTTACTGCCACGTAGAAATCTCCTGGGACTGTGTCTTTCTAGGGCCCAGAGTGTAAACAAACAGAATTCAATTGGGCCTAATCTATTTTACCTCTGAAAGAGAGGGTGTGGGAAACTGTGGCCTTGACAGCGGGCTTTTTCTGTTGTGTATAAATCCCAGGATGATGGGAGTGGCAAGGATGAGGAAGAGAATATTTGGGTGAAAGAGAGTAAGATGGTCTGCAGGCACCCTGCCCCCAGCAGGCTAGAGACAGCTCTGGTTGGTTAGTTTGTTTGTTTGCTATTTTGTTTGTCCTTATAGAGGAAAAATCTCTTCTATTTTCCTTGTCTACACATAACACCCATAGTTTTGGCCAACCAAGCAGTTCTGTGACACCAGCTGGATAATCCTAAAATTTAATGCAATTTTGACCGTCTACCTAGAGTCAGCATCAGATCCCACAGGGTAAGGGCTCAGTCGCACATGAACTCCTGCATCAGAGGCCAGTCACAAGTCCAGGTGTTCTGACTGGCTGTGACCCCTCCTAGATTCCATTGATTTGCTAGAACAGCTCACAGAACTCAGAGAAACATTTTACTTATTAGATTATTAGTTTGTTTTAAAGGATATAACTCAGGAACAGCCAGATGGAAGAGATGCTAAGGGCAAGGTATGTGGGAAGGGGTGGAGGGAGCGCCCATGTTCTCTGAGGGCGCCACTCTCCCAGCACCTCCTTGTGTTCACCAACCTGGAAGCTCTCTAAACCCTGTCCTTTTGGGTTTTTTGGAGGCTTCATTGTGTAGACATGTTTGATTAAATCATTGACAATTAAGTCAATCTCCAACCCCTCTCCTTTCCCCAAAGATTGAGAGGTGGGGCTGAAAGCTCCACACCCTTAATCACACAATTGGCTACCCCTGGCAATCAGCCCCCATTTTTAGTGGTTTCCAAAAGTTACCTCATTAACTTAAACTCAGGTGTGGTTGAGAGGGGCTTGTTGTGAATAACCATAGACATCTTTATGGCTCTCTTATCACTTAGGAAATTCCAAGAGTTTTAGGAGCTCTGTGCCAAAAATAGGGACTAAGATCAGATTTGTATTTATTATAAATCACAGTATCCCAGTCCTGTCCCCTACCCCCGTGGTTAACGTGGCCTGGGAAATGATTTTTACTTCTCCTTTTAAGTATATTTTACTAAAAGGCCAAATGACTTCAAATTCTGCTATTTCTTGATTAATGTCCTGTAGGGTTGACAGGTGCCTTAGAGACTGGAATCCTTTCTTGAGCATCTCTGATATGTGGTTTTACATCCTGAACTTGACCCCTCCATTCAAGGGTGTGTGCTCTGTCACAAACCACCCTTTCCTATGGGGGCTTTGGTGTCACATTGCTCTGTGTTCTGTTTCTAGTCCCCTGTAAAGCGCGTGTCCACATGTGCACATGATACGCCCAAATCCAGACGTCTGGAGGCATAGAGTGCAGTGATATGTGACCTCAACTTGGGCTATATGCTTTAAAACACAGCCTGAGATTATATTAATCTTTTTGGCAACCTTCCCACCCTGGCATGGCCTACTTACTGTGAGCGTCCTCCGTGCCAGTCATTGTGCTTGTCACGATGTGAATTGAGAGATATGCTGAGTTACTGAACATGAAAGCTCCTAATTCTTTTCATGGGAACTGTTGCTAAGCGAGATTTTCTCCCCAAGTAATATTTTTCGTTGTTATTTTAAATTTATGTTTTAGATTTCTTAAAAAGTAATTATACAAATTTAGGACCTACTTTTAATATCCATTTCAGTTGTCTGTGACATTTCCGAAACACATGCAAAGAACAGAAATCAGAAATCTAATACGTAGGTTATGTAAGTAATGAAAAAAAGTGTAGTGTGAGGGGCGCCTGGGTGGCTCAGTCGTTAAGCGTCTGCCTTCGGCTCAGGTCGTGATCCCGGGTCCAGGATCGAGCCCCGCGTTGGGCTCCCTGCTCGGCAGGGAGTCTGCTTCTTCCTCTCCCACTCCCCCTGCTCATGTTCCCTCTCTCGCTGTGTCTCTCTCTGTCAAATAAATAAATAAAATCTTTAAAAAAAAAAAGTGTAGTGTGAGAGAAACCTAATGGAGATATATTTATATAAAAGTAGACGTGACATAGCAGCCTAAAGTGCCCTTCTTTTGTGGCGCCTGTACTGCTCTTCCCTGATGCAGTGTGACACCCCCCCCCTGCCCCGGGGAAATGGCTTGGCGGTCTTAACTATAGCTTCAAATTTTTTTTTTTTTAAGATTTTATTTTTATTTATTTGAGAGAGAGAGAATGAGAGACAGCATGAGAGGGAGGAGGGTCAGAGGGAGAAGCAGACTCCCTGCTGAGCAGGGAGCCTGATGTGGGACTCGATCCCGGGACTCCAGGATCATGACCTGAGCCGAAGGCAGTCGCTTAACCAACTGAGCCACCCAGGCGCCCTCAAATTTATTTTTTGATGAACAGGTGGTAATAATTATTAACGATAATAAGAAAAACAATACTATTAGCTGCCGTTTTGTTATATATGAACCATGGGTCAGACACTAGTAAGCACTTCATGTGTAGCATCTTATTTAATCTTCACAGCAACTTTAAGAAGTAGGTATTAAACCTGTTTTATACACAAAACGCCAAGGCTTACGGAGACAGTGCAGCACAGCTTATTGGTGGCACGGTTGGAATTTGTACCCAAGCCCATCGCCTTAACTAGTTATGTGCTCTTCCTAAAGTACCATGTTGAGAATGGAAGCTATAAACTAACGAGTTCGTCGCCCCCTCTTCAAAGACAACACTATCACAATAATTTGATCTCTGCCACCAGTCTTTTTTCTCATATGTCAGTACCATGGGCACAAGAGTTATTTTGAATGAAAAACAAATGTTGAAATGTTGATATGTGGATGTGTGAGCATTTTCACCATTTCAAGATTTTTACTGTTGACTTGTTTGAGCATGCGTGGGCTCTCTGCCCCTCACTGACTTGGAGGGTGTGTGATGGTGCTGGGAGTGTGCGTGAGCACCGAGGGGCTCCTAGACCCTTTCCTCTAAAGCAGATGGTCCCTGCCTAATTTCTTTTTTTTTTAGACTGAGTAAAGTTTTTGTGAAGATTCTTACTATGCATCTTCCAGCACATCAATATCACATGTCTTTGTGGAGACTGATACAGTCACCTCTAGTTGTGCAGCATATTTCATTCTGTGGTCTAACCGAGCCACACACCATGACGGCTGCCTCTCATCAGAGTGGCGTGCCTACGACTTCTAGACAGATCTGCCCTGGATTCTTACTAACCAGCCCTTCTGACTGATAACACCTGGCCAATTTCTAACTCCAAGTGACCTCGGCAGCTTCCAGCTGGTAAGACTCATGTGTCTCAGTTGGGAAAGTGGCGCTGAGGTACTAAGGGCTGGTTTTGGCAAGTTACTTGGCTTTCTGAAATGACAGTGACCTGTAAACAAGAAGCTGTGGGTCCATCTTTATTAGGAAGTGACCTGAGCCATGCTACCTAGGCTTTCGTTATTGTTGTTGTTGTTGTTACAGAGAAGATGAAGGATCCGGCATCATGTAGGACCAAGACAGGATTATATATTAAGGAGGACACTTTGTCCTCTTTGTCCCATCCATGTCATGGAGCACATGATAATTATGCTTACTGGGGGACATGCTTCCCTGTTAATGCTAAACTTGTCTTCTCCAGAATTTCCATTCATGTTTGATCATTGTGCTTGCCTCTGCAAGGGGAAATTGGAGTGGAGCTGGGGCAGACCCCAGGACCTGATGGGCTGGAATGCAGGGCCAGGTGCATAGCACACAATTTCTCAGGGCACCAGGGCTGACTCACACCGGACAGCATATTGCCTCTGCTTTCCTGTGGGACCTCAGTATGGCAGTCCCGGCACGCACTGGGTGAGAGGACACAGAGGGAGATAGATGGCCAGGGGCCTCCGCATGCTCACAGGGTGAAGTGTATGTCCTCCAGAGGCCTACTGTCTGTGAGGTGAAAGGTGACTGTCAGGGTGCTAAGGATTGGGTGGTGTGGCAATTGGAGGTGGATTTGAGTCCTTGACCTTTGGAGCCCAGACACTGATTCAGCAGTAAAATAAAATGACTGTTTATTAATGGCAGTTTAAGGCCAGGACTGTTGGCCTCTGCCCTTTCATATGTCCCATAAATTTAACATGGTCTGACGTACTGTGGAACAGAATAGTAATAAACAAGGCACATGGTGGTATGGATTTTAAGATTTTTTATTCTGACTTTTTTCTTTGCCGTATTTTGGATAATCTGAGAATAAGTGAGAGAGAGAAAACTTGGTAGATTTTTCTTATGATTGTTTCAAATGCACATATTGTTCATTACTCCTTGACATCACCTGCTTGACCTGGGGTGCTTCACTCATGAAGGTCAATCTGTGACTATACAGCTTCTCTAATTTCATTTCTTATCAGAGGCATACAAATAATCTGGCTTATAGGAAAAGGCCATTTTCCCTTCATTATAACAAGGGATTGAGGGTTGTGTAACATCTTGAATAATTTTTGCCCCATGTTTATAGAACTACGGTGCTGAGGCATTACATTAATGCTGTGATTAGATGTAAAGACGAACAAGAGAAGGTGTCTCCCGTCGTCACTTGTACACATTACCTGACTCTTCTGATCTATACCAAGATTGCCCGAGGGAGGAACTGTGTCAGTGCTCTCTGTCCAAGGTTTTGGCCTCCCTTAGTGGAGATGGCTGTTCAGAACCCAGAGAACCACCTCCTGGCCAAATGATAGGAATGCAGCTGGTCACTGTCCAAAAAGGGTACTCTGGGTGTTGACGGGAGTGGGCGGCCTGTCTGTGCCTCACAGACCTTTCTGTCACACCCTTACCATAATTTCTAATGATATATTTATGTGGGGTTTTTTTCCTAGTGTTTGTCTCCCCAAGTCCCTGAAGCTTCTAATATACCAGTTAGTCTGCTTCCAGCACATGGGGCAAAGTAGGTGCTCAATAAATACTGAGTAAATAAGTGAACTTCTCTGGAGATAGTTTGGCAGTGTATATGACAACATGTAGCCATTAAAATGAGGCAGGGAAGGCATTTTTAATAACATGAGAAGTATTGAGGAAACCCTAAGTAGGTAGTCAATTTGAAGCCTATTACCCTTTCCCACGCCCATTACGACATCTCCAACACCTAGGATATGATCACATCTTAAAATTGCTTGTGGGGCGCCTGGGTGGCTCCGTTGGTTGAGCGACTGCCTTCGGCTCAGGTCATGATCCTGGAGTCCCGGGATCGAGTCCCACATCAGGCTCCCTGCTCAGCAGGGGGTCTGCTTCTCCCTCTGACCCTCCCCCCTCTCATGTGCTCTCTCTCTCATTCTCTCTCTCAAATAAATAAATAAAAATCTTAAAAAAAAATTGCTTGTGTTTTCTTTTTCTTTCTTATTGACATAAAATAGTGTCTTACAATAGTAATTGTCCCCTTTGATTCAATTAAATATAGCATGTTAAAAGAAATAGATTAGGTAAACTGTAAAAAAAAGATAATGCATGCAAATTAAAGAATGGTCAACAGAAAGGACACACCTTGTAATGATGCTTTCTTTTGGTTCGTGAGGTCAGGATGCATTTTCTTCTTTTCTCTCTTAACTTCTTGTCCTTTTTCTTTCTCCTCTTCCTTTTTCTTTCATTTCCAGTTTGTTTAGGTTTTCTAAATTTTGTACCATGCACAGGAATTATCTTTTTGAGTGATGGAAATCAGCTGAAAATCACTTTACAGGAAGTGATGATTGTATTTGTTTTAGTGAGCACAGAGCAAAGATGTCTGAGCACACTGAGTTCAGAGGGGTTGTGAGCTTGTGCCTGTGTGTCCTAGCCCCACCCTAACCCCCCAAATAGGTTTGCCCTCCTTGATGAGTTCGATTCTGCCTGTGTTACATGAAGTAATTACACCATTTTCTCTCACCAGGGAAGTAACTGGGCCACCTTCCTAATGTAGGCAAGACATGCCTCCTGGTAGTGAGCCCAGGAGGCGAAAGCTGTTGCCTCCACTCCCCAGCAAAGGGAAAGGTGTGTGAGGTCCCCCTGGGGATACTGTGTAAAATGCTTTTAATTGCCCTCTAGGGGATCTGCCCTTGACTGTAGATAATCCTACACCATACCATTTGTGGTTATCTTGCCTATGGATTATTAAATAACTTTGCATCTTACTTATTATGGGTACATATAGGAAGACTTTAAGCTACTGATAGGTGAAACTATTAACCTAGTATATCTTATGTGGAACTTATATTCTTAGAACTCTATCTACAACCTATATTTCATCATTTAATACTAGAATGTATGCAAGGTTTGCATTACATAAACTGCAATATGAGCATCCCCTGGATTAATTCTTGCATTAGATATAGTTCACAAGAATAAAAAGTGTTATGGGATGGAAGAGAAGGGACAACTCTCCCTTATGGAAGAATTCCAGTTATTACATGTAGACGAAATGAGGAAAATAGAAATTCCTCATTAGAATACCATAATAATCACTGCTGTAGGTAAGAGGTGCTGAAATTAGTTGGTGAAAGTTAAGGAGAAACAGGATATTTGAATAGTCTGAAAGTATCTCCCCCCAAGATAAATATTTATGATTACAAAGAGAAAATAATAACTTTACAGTTAGAGAAAACTGGCAGACATCAAGTGCTCAAGGTTAATATCAGCAGTAATAAACATATTCTCATATTGTATTCCTGGATAGGATGCTATGGGAGGGAAGATCACCTCTGTGGTATTCTTCCCTATATGCATAATCTTAGTCTAATCATGATAAGACAACACACAAACCCAAGTCAAAGAACATTCTACCAAATACCTGACGAATACTTTTCAAAAGTGTCAAGGCCCTGAAAGACAAGGAAAGATTGAGGGCCTGTCACAGATGGAGGAGACTAACGAGATGGGACAAGTAAATGAAAGCTGGGCTCCTATATTAGATCCTGGCAGAGAAATAGGACATTAATGAGGAAAATTGGTGAAATCTGAAAAACATCTGTAATGTATTATACCAGTGTTACTTTCTTAGTTTTGATAAATGTCCTATAGTTGTCAGATTATAACACTAAGGGAAGTGGGGTTAACAGTATATAGGAACTCTGAAGTATTTTTGCATCTCTTCTGTAAGTCTAAAATTATCTCAAAGTAAGAAGCTAAAAAAATTCATTGTGGATATTTATACCCTTGAAGTGAACATACAACTTTGCTAATGTTTATTGTCTTGCTTGATCCTCTGCATTAATGGGTGGAAGCATAGCCTATATGAAGTCCAAAATCATAGATATTGGTTTACAGTGGACTTTAAAATACAGTGTATGTAAATTTTTTCTCTTCTTCAAATTTGCCTTGTGATTAACCTAACAGAATATGAGGTGAGACCAAAGAGGTTGGATGCCTAAAAAAATTCATAAAACTGATAACCCATTTTATGGGAAATGAAAGTTCTGTTTCTAAAAGGATAGCTTGATTTTGGTGATGATTTTTTGCTAGTGGGAAGCAGAGATTCAGAACAAACAAGAGGATGGATTTGTTGTTGTTGCTGTTGTTGCTCTGAGGATGGATTTTGAGCACAGCAGCTGCCCCTTGCAGTTGGAGGTCTGTGAGGCACATGGCCGCTACAGAAGGTGGCAGTTGGTTATAAGCAAGTCTACATAGATTCTTTATTTTTTTTCTGATTTACCATTTAAAATTTTATTATTTACCAGATTTTATATTCTTAATGAGGAGAGTCATCTTTTTTAGTCCCAGTATCTTAGATACTCAATACTTAGATATTGAGTAGGTGCTCAATAAATGTTTGAACAAAGCTTTTGCTGTAAACTAATATGTTACTACGGCAGGAACCTCCTGTAGTCACAACGGCTTCACATAAAAGAGCAGGTATTTCAGTTACTGTTGTAAGCCTGTGAGTAGAATTTTTTGTTGAAATTGGCATTATAAGACTCAGCCCAAAAGTCTGCACTGAATTCTTAAGTTGGTGTTTGCTCAGGGTAGCTCCCTAACTCCTTCACAGCGGTCAGCTCAGGGACAGGACTTTGCCTCAGTTCCTGCACTGTTTGCCTCTTGCCTGTGCACATCTTCCACACCAGCCTTGACACACTGCCCTGCTCTTCTGCAGAGCATAGCAGATCCTTTTTTTTTTTTTTTTTTAAAGATTTTATTTATTTGACAGAGAGAGTCAACACAGAGAGAGGGGGAACACAAGCAGGGGGAGTGGGAGAGGGAGAAGCAGGCTTCCTGCGGAGCAGGGAGTCCAATGCGGGGCTCGATCCCAGGACCCCGGGATCATGACCTGAGCCGAAGGCAGACACTTAACGACTGAGCCACCCAGGTGCCCCCAGAGCATAGCAGATCCTTTACCATCAGACTCTGTTTGTTGTTTCCTGTCGAGCATCCTCACCTTTCTTCTCTTTCTGAGAAATTCGTATTCATCTTCAGAACTCAGGTCAGCAAGTGTTTCCTCTGGGAACTCGACCCTGATCACAGGACTCCATAGTTCTTTAGTATAACATTTACCACGGTGTTTCTATTTAAATGAATTAAATTCATTCATTCATTTACTCATTTTATTCATCTGATATTGACTGCCTGTTACGGGCTGGATACTTGTGAGGAACTACAGAGACAGCAGTAAAAGCACAGACGGGGTTCCTGACTTTATGGGCCTCCATTTTAGCAGGGCACGCAGACATAGCTAATTAAGTAATTATGGTTGTGAGAAGATGATCTGGGTACCTATTTTCATGGCTAGATTATGAGTTCTTTGAGGGCATGGGTTTTGTCTCCCTTATTTTTATAGCCCTAGTGTGTAGAACAGCAATCTGGCAGCTAGTAGGTGCTCAATAAATGTAGAAACGAACTGAGCACTTAATGTACCTATTTTCACATGATTATATGGCTGATCACTTAACGCTCAGCTGCCTCCCAGATTTTTATTTATCATCTATGAACTGAGCTAATCAAAGGAAGACTTACTGATTTTTCTCTTTGATGTACTGGAAGTGCTGCTTCTTTCTTCTTACACATGGTGAGGGTGACATATGTGACAGGATTCAAGCAACACAAACCAGCAGGATGGGCTCTTCTTGACCTTTCTATCTCATACGACTACCTCCAGGTCAAGCCCAGGAGGGGGCATTGGGTTCTTGGAACTAAGGTCACATGACTGTACCCTGGCTGCTAGTGAGACTGGAACCCAAGGCTTTATTTGTATTTGCATTTTCTGTTGTGGAGGTGCTCCAATTCCCACAGGACAAAAAATAAGGAATTCCCTAAAAAAGAGTTTCAGTGCCGGTCAGCAAAATAGAATTGTAAATGTATACCAATCACTGAAATGCAATTGGTTGATTGTTCGTAAATTCCAGCTATTTTGTGTTAAAGCTGATAGAAAATTTGGACAGAGTAAATGCTTCTGCCCGTTTGTATCACAGTGTATTTTAAATGTGTGTCAAGTTTTTTGTAAATCGCATTTTTCTTTTTAACCCTATCTCCAGTGTGATCAGGTCTGTGACCAGATGTTTGTAATTTTCCCAGAACAGTATCTTTTACAGAAAACAGCGTGGTGGAATGGGATTTGGGAAAGAGTCTCTGCTTGAGTACAGAAATTACATCTTAGGAATCAGGGAATTTTTGTCAGTCATTTAGTCATTCAGCAAAATTTACTGGATGTCCAGTGTCCATTGTGGTTGCTGCATAACTTGGATTACTTAGTAAGTTTTTCTAAGACATTTTATATCTTCTTTCTATGAAAGAATACAGTTGGCACATGAAGTCATTGGGGAAAACAAGAATTATAAAAGTGTTAGTATTTCTAGCCAAACCCAAGGTTTGTGGTAATTAAATAAATGGATGACATTTGCTCTGGTAGTATTCTGGACATATTTTCTCAAGCCGTAGATGAACTATATGATCAGCTACACTATGATCAGCTACACTTTGTTCTACAAATCCCTATTAGAGGCCCACCTTGTATCTAGTTTTGTGCCCTGCTCAAAAGAAATACAAAGATGAATAAGTTGGAGAGCCTTCCTTTACAAAGCAGGTCTCCTGATTGAAGGGACAAACAGGTGGGCTTTGAAGTGATACAGACTTGAGAAACTGTCATTCCCGCCATTTCTTAGAGCCTATTCCATCCTTGCAATATGGGGTTATCGATACCTAACTCATTGGATTCATCAGGGCAGTGTATGTACAATGCCTAGTTCAGTTCCTTGTACAGTTAGCATCCCTGTTGTCATTGTCACTTAGAGGCCAGAGGGCTTGGATTTCACAGAGGGAAATCATGTTTCAATTTTATAATTATATGACTAATTGGAGAATATGATAAAGTCCCCCATTGACGCAATGAACCATTTTTACTTACTTTTGCATTTCTGTGTTTGCTGCAGCCTAGGAGGAGGTCCATTAAACCAGAAGGCCTCGTTATCATTTTAGGCAAGGGATAGTGAATGAGGAGGCTGGCTTTCAGGTAGCTGCCTGCACTGTCTTCAGCTTGAAGGTTTGGGGAGCTCAGAATAGGAGGGAGCCCAGAGAACCCTAAGCCCTTTGACAGTATAGTCCTTCTGAGGGGGGCTTCACTATTTGCCATGAAATAAAATCCCCATTCACTAGGCTCATGCAAAAAGAGGTACAAAAATTCTTTGTGAAGTGTCGTAAATAGTTCTTTGGAGATCATCCTTACTCCTGTTTTCACTCATGATCATGGACAATTGAAATTCACCTACAGTTCAAACGAGGTAAGATATTTGGTGGCACCCTTGCATAGAGGTAGGTCTCTGTACAATGTAGGGTCCTTAGTCCCAGAAGTGCTGATTTACTCCTCAGCCAAGAGATTATTCACATTTTTAGAACATACCAAGTCTCTTAGGACCTGAAAAACTATCATTTTTATTTGTCCATTAAGATGAATAATAGCCTAGAGGAATAACATTTCTTCAGATGATCATCCTCCCCAAAAAGTAGGGTTTGTGTATGTCCATCCAGCCTGTGGTATGCCTGGGTTATTGGTGAGACTGTTATGAAGAGCAGCAGGGGAGGTCCTAATGCTGTTCTGCTGAGGATGTGGTATGGGTGCTTTCTGCATCGAGGGAGGTGTGGTTGCAGGGCAGATGTGTCTCCTACATGGTCAAGAATATCTGAAGGATCTGGCCATGGTCCCAGGGCTGTGAGGCACATTGTGCCTCATGAGGGAAGTGGACTTGTTTTTGAACAGCTACAGTAGTTAATATGTGAAGTGGACGACACCCTTAGCTTACCAGAGGGGCAAACCTCACCTCCCAGGACAGGTCTTGGCAGCCCTTTGCAATCCACTGCTTCATCTTTCCCACAGGATTCCAAATCCAAGGCTATTGTCTGGAGAGAAGGCCTTCTGGCTGCCTCATGTGCTGCTTCATCAGTCAGCAGGGTGGGTGGGCAGGCTTGGAGGAGTTCCAATTTGCTGACCGGCACTGAAGCTCTTTTTTAGGGAATTCCTAGACCCTGAGTGGGTCCTTCCTGAAGCTGCATGTTTGTTCAACAGAAAGCGTTCCAGGATGGAAGGTGGGGTGGAATAGGACTGTGTTGGCTGCGAGCCTCATTTCCACAAGTGCTTCGCCCACTGTGCAGATCTTTGGTAGACTCTATATTGGCTGTTAGTCACTTAGTGACTTGCAGGTCTGGGGATTGAAGGGAGGGTCAACCAGATCTTCAGTAATGACATGGAACTGGTGGAGTGCTTTGAGTCTTTGTGATAATGGAAGCTGCTGGGTTGAATAAAAGATAAAGGAAGAGGATTCAGCACAGGAGGGCAGCAGGCTAGGAAGCAGGGTCATGAACTAAGACAAGGAATACCATGGTTGTCCAATAGGACATAATTAGGAAGTTAATGCTAAAGGTAGTTAAAGTTAAGTTCAATGCTAGAAAGGTCATCAGAAATCTTCTATTTAGTTTCCTCATGTTTTTCAGGTATGAAAAACCAAGGCCCAGAGTTTAAAGTCATGCAACCACCTTTTAGCAGACCTGATGCTAGAAACATTGGCTGTTCTGAACTGTGGCAAATCATCATCCTCAGTTTATCCTTGGGCGGGTGGGCCCAGTGATGCCCAATGATACCTCTTGTGGGTTTGTTGTGAAGCTTAAATGGGACAGTGCATAGGAAGCCTGTTGCCTAGTTATAAATGTGAGTGATAGTGAATGGTTGCCATGTTCACCAGCCAGAACAGGAGGCAGCCCTGGGCCTCTTCACATTCTTGCATTTTTTTCAAGTTTTGTGAAGGGGATCATCCTAGCACCATCACCTTTTGAAATTCTGGTTTTGTTCCCAGTTTTCTTTCCCATAATAACAATGACTTCGTCTTTAGTGATTTGCGGTTCCACCTTCATTCACGGGTCCATTATCTTACGTGATGCCTGAGGTCAGCAGGGCTCATTATCACACTCTGCTGTAGAGATAAATAATGAAAACAGACCTCATCCAAGAACCACTGTGTCAATTATATAGCGGCTTAGGGAAAGGTCGGCGTGTGTACTTCAGATTTCTCTGTTTCTTGGTACAATACTGACTGGTACCTGTATCTAGTGAAATAGGAATTCATTCATTCACTCACTTATTTAACAAAATTTTATTTTCTATTTGCGAAAAAATGTAATTGCTATAGCAAAAAAGCCATACTGCATGTTATTGCTGAAACAACATGAACTGCACAAGATTTATAATAAAAGGTAAAAAACAAATTTTTATAATAGAAGGTATCATTAATAATCATAGGACACACTTACATGTTGCTCTCTATGCCACGCACTATTCCTGGTGATTTTTATGTATGTTATATGAGTTAATTCACGTAGCAACCTTATGAGACAGATACTATTTCTGACTCCTCTTTATAGGTAAGTGAGCTGAAGCACAGAGAGATTGAGGGACTTGTCCAACGTTGCCAAGCCAGTAAGTGGTATAGCCGTGCATCAAATCCAGGTACTCTGGCAGCAGTACCCACTCTTAAACACTTCGCTACGCTGCCTCTGGAATCAACTGCTGCATCAGAAAGATGAGGGCAGATGATTGTGAATGAGAAATGGCTCATAGCTTGAGTTTCCATAGTTCACATCTTGGTGTGGTAGGGAGAGATCAGGCCAAGATCTGATCAAGATCTGGAAATCAGAAAAGTATTTTAAGAAATGGATTTGTGGGGTGCCTGCCTGGCTCAGTCAGAAGAGCACGTGACTCTTGATTTGGGGGTCATAAGTTTAAGCCCCACATTGGATGTAGAGATTACTTAAATGAACAAATAAATAAAAACTTATTTAACTTAAACTTAAAAAAGAAATAAATGTATTTGCATAAATCGATTCTTTCTCTCTCAAGTATACCTGCCATAATTCACAAGCTTTGTGTAAAACTTCAAGGCAAAAGTAAGAGGCTGACGACTACCAGTTTTTTCTACTTTTGAATGGTGGCCTGATTACATCTCTTAATTTGTGAATAGTGATCTGATGGATTGATATAGTTCAAAGCACATGGATTTGTGCTCCCATTACAGTGGCCTGGATTGTGGCCTGTATATTTCAAGAGTCCTTTTTGCTCAATTTATTGTAAGTAATTTTTTGTGTGTTTCCTTTTATCTACCTTTCTTACTATATGTTTTACAACAGGGCACATGTTGTAAAACACCAGGCTGTGTTGGTAGATGACATTCATCTACTGAGGAAGAGAGGCCCTGGGAAATAAAAGGCTTTCCCAATTCTGTGGCTCACCTCTTGTTGAAGTATTGTTATTGGTAGTCGTGGAGGCTTGGCTTTCCAGACGTTCAAGAGTCCTGAGCCCGCACTGAGCCCTGAACACTCGCTTGTCACCTGAGACCCTTCAGGGCTGGTCCTGCCCTCCCTCGGTAGCCTCTTCTCCACTTAGTCTCTTTCCTACCTCCTAGCCCAGCCCAGGCCAGCCCAGCCCTGACCATGGTGGGCACTCAGTGGTGGAAACAGGCTCCTTCATGCTCCCCCACTCTCAGGCACTGAGTCTATGTTGGAACCTCCACCCCTGTCTGGGCACTCACCGTTAGGAGCCAGCTTGGTGCCGTCTTTTTTGGGAGTCTCACCTGGTTCTGTCAACCCACAACCACTGTGCTCCTGTCTGCCTCGCCATCTGGGACATGGAAGCTGATGGCATTGGACATTGCCTGTGCAGGGCTCTTTCAGATCATTCTTCCTGCCTGAGGGGCTTTTAAAACTGCATCTCCTCTTGGTGCCCTGGATCCCTTCTCATGTTTTCTTCGTCCCTCATCTCTTATGGGTTCTGAGTCTTTATTATTCCATGGTGGGCACTTGTCCCTATGGACAGGCCTCAGGTCTAATACAGTCAACTTTTGAATAACCCGTACTTCTGTATGTTGCATGTTGAGACACCTCAACTGCCTTTGGTATGCCAGGTTCAAAGTGTTGAGCAGCAGCTAGTGAACAAACATTTTGAGATACGGTTGGCTGGCACTATCTCTCAGATGTAGTTTGGTTCCAGAAGCGTACATCCACGGGCCAGGCACCGTGCCAGAGACAGAGTGCTGGCCTGTCACTTTAGCTCCCACTCTTAGGGGCTTTCAGCTCAGTCCTGCCACCTTTAGACCTGAACAGTTGGGTTTCAAAACCAGACAATAGAAATTCTGTATAAATGAAAGCAAAGATTTTTTAATTCTATGGTGGCTAGATTGTATGACATAGAAAACTGCTTCAGGTACTTTTGTCACCAACAATAAAAACTTAGAGTTAAAGGCTTCAGTTGGAATGTACTTTATGAGCTTTGTAAATTACCTTAGGGCTATATTTATAGAATCATTAAGAGTCTAAAGGGGTCCCTTAAATTTTTCAGTTATACTTTGCTGCATTTTATTGGGGGAAATTATGTGCTATAATGATATTTGGAAATCCACGTAAGTTTTAGGACAAGGACCTCTGTATATAGACATATATAACACAGATTCATGTTCTTTGATGTTCATTCAGTCTTTTTGTCCTTTTACAACATCTTGTACAATATAAGTGATGATCCAAGTTGGAAAGCAGTTAGCATGGAAGTCGTTAAGCCAGAGTTTTAGATCGTGGCTTGGCCCGAACTTAGTTTCAGATATAATATTATATATCTGGGAGCTTTTAAGTTCTTCACATGAATCATATAATTTCATCCTTAAGATATCCCCACGAGGTAGCATGTGAACTCTGACCCGGAGAAGATAAGTAACTTGCCCAAGATCAGAAGATAAGTAACTTGCCCAACTTAGTTTCAGATATAATATTATATATCTGGGAGCTTTTAAGTTCTTCACATGAATCATATAATTTCATCCTTAAAATATCCCCACGAGGTAGCATGTGAACTCTGATCTGGAGAAGATAAGTAACTTGCCCAAGTAAACAAATCAGTGGTGGCACCAGGATTTGAACCCAGGTGGTCCGATTCTAGTTCCACCATGTTATAGCTCCTCCTTTCTGTGGGCCTGAAATTTCTCATCTCTAAAATAAGGGAGTGGGATTACATAATTTCTAGTGTTTCTTCTAGCCCTAACATTCTCTGTTCTCAGCTGGTAGAAGACCGGACACACACTCCTGTGCACATGTTCACACAGGTCCCACACACACAGAAGTCAGCTGAATGGTCTGGTTGAAATGCCTGCATAAATACTGTGTCTGATGCCCTGGATGAGGACAGACTCTTTATGCCATTCTGCATGCATCTTCAGAGGAGAAGCAACTGTTTGTCCCTTGCTAGTTGGCTCCCACACTTGTGATTTATAGTGGAAAAAGTGCCACAATATTGAGAACCTTTTTTAAAGAGGGGAGGTTCTTGAGACACAGTCTAGCAGAGCACAGAATGTCTTTTTAACACCTTAATTCTTCACAAAAATAAGGAACATGGGTCTTAATTGAAGATAAAGTTAACAAAAGCGTATTTGAGCTCCAATGTTTATTCTGCTAGAGACATCTAAGCAAAATGTTGCTCAGGCTTTGGAACCCAAGTGCAGAGCTTCCTTGCATGGCTTATAGAACACAGCAGTCCCCATTCAGCTGTGACTCTTCACTTCCTGAGCTTTGCAGAGGGTAACAGCTAACTATGGAATACTTACTTTAGAATACTCTGGACAGCATAGAAAATGTTAGTTTTTGCTGGTGTTGGAAGGCACCTCAATCCTCTGTGTCCCAAATGTACAAGGAACTCAGTGCAGCCTGGCAGATGCTTGAGTTGGCAGGATGTCCTCATCAGAGCGGCTACTGAGTGTGGTGACAGGATGGGGAAGCTCCCCTAAGTAGCCTTCCTCCACCTTATACAGAGAAAAACATACCAGGGTTACTGAGCAAAATAATCATTGAATATTTTAGTAGGAGCAGAGATTATCTTTCTGCATTTAGTACCACAGATTCACTTTGTAAAATCTCTGTAGAATGGGATAGCTGTGCAGGATGGAATAGTCAAGTTGCCTTTCAGGCCCTTGCTGTCTGTGTTTGTGTGTGCGTATGTGTGTGTTGGGGGGGCATGGTGTTTGTGGGCATGCGTTTCTGAGTGCATGTATGAGGGTACTTTTGTTTGTCTTGACACTTCCTTCCGGATCATTTGTGTCCTGGGGAGAAGCAGTAGATGGGTGGGGGAAGTTGTGTGGAATTTAGGAAGCCAACCTGGGTTTTGTCCCACTCTCCTCCAATCTGTAGATGCCGCAGCATGGTCACCATTGCTGCAAACCCCCCTCTTCCTGCTGCTCTACCTCTGACCTACACACCATAGCTTGGTGTGGGCCTGAAGGCCCAGAGCCCAGGGCAGGGGAGACTGAGCATGTGAGGAATTGCTTTCTGGCTTTTCCTCAGGTGACCATCTGCTCAGTGAAGCTTTCTGAGCATCAGCTTTTTCAAGGTAATGTGCAAAAAGCCTCTAATACAGGACCTGGCGTACGTAGTTGTTGACCAGATGCTATGTGATTGAATAAATAACAGTGGGGATAAAGCGAAAGTTAAGGGCATCTGATGTTTGGTGACACTAAGGTTGGAAAGGTGACTGTTTTAATTTTGGTTAGTCTGAGGGGGAAGTTGAAGAATAGGGAAGCTGACACTTGTCCAAGGCTGTGGAGAAACCAGTACAGGTATTTGACAGGTACAAGAAAACAGTGATTAACTGAAAGAAGTGCAGAAGAGAGTGAGTGTGGGCACCCATGGACTCAGCCCTCCCAGTTCCAGAAGCAACTCAAGTCACAGCTCAATGGGAAATGTAGTGAATGGGTTTTCTCCTAAGTCTCCTTAAAACCAGAAACTTTCTTCCCTAAAGGCCCCAAATTGTCAGAGTTTTAGACAAGTGGCAACTCACTATGATTACCCCAATATTAATGAGATAAAACAAAGGCTCTGGACAGCAATAATACTACAGACGTTTGCTTATCAATCCTCAGTAGCAGGTTGAATTATGCCCAGCCAGTGAAAACTGCTGGGATTAACCATGGGGCTCACTCAGCAACCTGGGCTGCTCCTAAAAACTCCAGAGACACACTCCTTTCCCAGCATCACCTTTGAACTTCTGGGTAGTGGAGATCACATTACCAAGATTAATTGGGGTTATTCGCCATGTGTGCACCTGAAGAATTGTGGAAAGTCCTATTCATGGGGTTCCTCCTCACATGTCTTTTATCGCATAGGAAACCTGTGATCATTGACATTTTGTCATTTTGGTGTAGAATTTGTGTATAATTTTCTCTGTGTGAAAAAATACATACTTAAATTATCCTCTTGTGTTTATTGCCTCCTCATTTGGACATGTAGTGGAGAGGGGGTGAGCATAGTAGTTTGTATGATTTACACAGCTTTAATAGCTTAAATTAGCAAAGACAAATGGGCCCTTTTGATTCAATGTGAAACCAATGGAGTGAAGCATGTGCCACTTTTTTTTTTTTTACATCTTTCTCTTTAACTTGTATGTCTGTGTGGATAGTCTGGTGAAAGCATAGATTTCAGGTCCAAGTTTGAAAGAAACAAAACTGAAGCCCAGAGTGTACTTCTCTCTTCCCCTCCCCCTGTGCTTTGGATTCAATTTAAGGCCAAGCAATTACTAATTACCTGCTCTGCCAGCTGCTGGGGATGCAGAGACGTGATGTGTTGTGGGCTGGGGAGGTCTCACCAGTGGGTGAGACAGACAAATAGACAAACAATGACAGCAACCTGACGATCACTGTACTGGAGGGATGTGCTGGTTGCCATGGGAACGCAGAAAGAGACAGCAGTATTTTATTGTAGTGGGAATGGAGTGGTTGGGGAAGGCTTTACAGACATGGCACTTTTTTTTCCCCTGAAAGGTCAGTAAGCGTTTGTCAGGTAAGGGGTGGGAAGACAAGTCATTCTAGGCAGGAGAAATAGTGTGCACCAAAGCACAATGATGGGAAACCGTGGTGTGCTTGAGAACATCTTTGTGTTTTGGTGTGTCTGGCTTCCAGGGTGATATGTAGAGGAGCTGGGAAATAGGTTTGTAAAAGTGGTCAGGAGCACTTTAGGAAGAAGAGTCTTATACGCCTAGCTAGTATGGACTATATTTTGAAGGTTATGGGAATCTATTGAAGAATTTTATTTATTTGTTTGTTTTTTAATATGTTCCGTTAGGCAATATATAATACATCATTAGTTTTTGATGTAGCGTTTCAGTGATTCATTAGTTGTGTATAACACCCAGCGCTCATCACACATGAGCCCTCCTTTATACCCATCACCCGGTTACCCCATCCCCCCACCATCCTCCCTTCCGTAGCTGTCAGTTTGTTTCCCGGAGTCCAGAGTCTTCCATGGTTTGTCTTCCTCTCTGATTTCTTCCCATTCAGTTTTCCCTCCCTTTCCCTGTGGCCCTCTGCACTATTCCTTATGTTCCACATATGAGTGAAACCATATGATAATTGTCTTTCTCTGCTTGACTTATTTCACTTAGCATAATCCCCTCCAGTTCCATCCATGTCGATGCAAATGGTGGATATTCATCCTTTCTGATGGCTGAGTAATATTCCATTGTATATATGAAACACCTCTTCTTTACCCATTCTTCTGTTGAAGGGCATCTTGACTCCAATAGTTTGGCTATTGTGGACATTGCTGCTATGAACATTAGGGTACATGTGCCCCTTCTTTTCACTCTGTCTGTATCTTTGGGGTAAATACCTAGTAGTGCAATTGCTGGGTTGTAGAATAGCTCTATTTTTAACATCTTGAGGAACCTCCATACTGTTTTCCAAAGTAGCCTTACCAGCTTGCATTCCCGTCAACAGTATAATAGGGTTCCCCTTTCTCCACATCCTTGCCAACACTTGTTGTTTCCTGTCTTGTTAATTTTTGGCATTCTAACTGGTGTAAGGTGGTATCTCACTGTGGTTTTGATTTGTATTTCCCTGATGGCTAGTGATGTTGAACATTTTTTCATGTGTCTGGTAACCATTTGTATGTCTTCTTTGGAGAAGTGTCTGTTCATGTCTTCTGCCCATTTCTTGACTGGATTCTTTGTTTATTGGGTGTTGAGTTTGAGAAGTTCTTTATAGATCTTGGATACCAGCCCTTTATCCGTAATGTCACTTGCAAATATCTTCTCCCATTCAATGGGTTGCCTCTTAGTTTTGTTGGCTATTTCCTTTGCTGTGCAGAAGCTTTTTATCTTGATGAAGTCCCAAAAGTTCATTTTTGCTTTTGTTTCTCTTGCCTTTAGAGACATGTCTTGCAAGAAGTCGCTGTGGCCAATGTCGACGAGGTTACTGCCCTATGTTCTCCTCTAGGATTTTGATGGATTCCTGTCTCACATTGAGGTCTTCCATCCATTTTGAGTTTATCTTTGCGTATGGTATAAGAGAATGGTCCAGCTTCATTCTTCTGCAGGTGGCTGTCCAATTTTCCCCGCACCATTTATTGAAGAGACTGTCTTTTTTCCATTGCATATTCTTTCCTGATTTGTCAAAGATTTGTCAAAGACCATAGAGTTGAGGGTCCATTTCAGGGTTTTCTATTCTGTTCCATTGATCTGCTTGTCTGTTTTTGTGCCAATACTTTGTTGTTTTGAGGATCACAGCTTTGTAATATAGCTTGAAGTCAGGCATTGTGATGCCCCCAGCTTTGGTTTTCTTTTTTCACAGTCCCCTGGCGATTTGGGGTCTTTTCTGGCTCCGTATAAATTTTAGGATTGTTTGTTCCAGCTCTGTGAAAAATGTCGATAGTATTTTGATAGGGATTGCATTGAAAGTGTAGATTGCTCTGGGCAGCATAGACATTTTAATGATGATTATTCTTCTAATCCAAGAGCATGGAATGTTTTTCCATCTCTTTGTGTCTTCTTCAATTTCTTTCATAAGTGTTCTGTAGTTTCTAGAGTATAGATCCTTTACTTCTTTGGTTAGGTTTATTCCTAGGTATCTTACGGTTTTTGGTGCTATTGTAAATGGAATCAATTCCTTGATTTTTCTTTCTTCAGTCACATTGTTAGTGTATAGAAATGCAACTGATTTCTGTGCATTGATTTTGTATCCTGCCATGTTGCTGAATTGCGTATGAGTTCTAGTAATTTGGGGGTAGAGTCTTCTGGGTTTTCCACACAAAGTATCATGTCATCTGCGAAGAGAGAGAGTTTGACTTCTTTGCCAATTTATTGAAGAATTTAAAGTAGAAGAGACACATGTTATTTATGATTTAGAAATAACTATTTACTTGATAGAATAAACTTTCCTTCATTCAGCAATTTTTTTTGAGAACCTATTTCATGCCAGATATTTTTGTAGGCCTCAGGGAAATAATATTAAATATTACCTTAAAAATTTCCTACGGGCACCTGGGTGGCTCAGTTGGTTAAGCGACTGCCTTCGGCTCAGGTCATGATCCAAGGGTCCTGGGATCGAGTCCCACATCGGGCTCCCTGCTTGGCGGGAGGCCTGCTTCTCCCTCTCCCACTCCCCTTGCTTGTGTTCCTGCTCTCGCTGTCTCTGTCTCTGTCAAATAAATAAATAAAATCTTTAAAAAAAAAAAATTTCCTACATTCAGGCAAACTTAAATTCTAGTGATCAGAGGGTGTAAACAATACTAAAAGTTAATTGTAGGACTTATTAAAAGGTGTTAAGTGCTGTAGAAAATAAAAAGCAAGCAACATAGATAGGCAGTCTTGGACATGGCTCAGGAGGGTTACGTTTTAAATAGAGTGCTTTATTTTACTTGAATATACAGAAAAAATGTTTTGTATTTTTTTATGAATTTGTTTTTGGTGTATGTTTGAGGACTCAGGTTCTATGCCACATTTGTCTTTTAGTTTTGTCCATTATTATTACTGTTTTATAAATTTGTGTACAGAAATAGTATTTAGGAAACCTCCTATATTGGCTGTGAAATGGCATTAAAACTCCACTTCATGTCCATTTAGTGTATTAACTCCTTCCAGTAATGTGGACAAATATGAGGAATTGGAGTTTGGGGATGAGAAAACTGAAGAATAACCTCAGGGGCCACCTGACTGACTCTTGATTTTAGCTCAGGTCGTGATCTTGGGGTCATGAGTTTGAGCCCCGTGTTGGGCTCCATGCTCAGCATGGGGTCTGCTTGAGTTTCTCTCCCTCTGCCCCTCCCCCAGTGCATGCTTTCTCTCTCTCTCTCTCATAAATAAATAAATAAGTAAACAAATAAATAAAATCTTTACCAAAAAAAAAAAAAAAGGTTAACCTCAGAACCATATTGGAGGGTATGATTGGTTATTTAAGTGAGACCATTTTCTTCTGTCTCCATTAAGGACAGAACAAGATAGAATGGGGTTAGCTTCGGCAGGAATGTTGGAGCTGAAATGACAAGAAACATGAGTTTTCCATACTGATGTGGATGGCCTTGAGAGCTGGATGAATTGTTCTCATCATGTGCTTCTATACTTACGGAATCATTGATAGTACTGTGGTTATCAGTCCAGGTGATCTGGTCTCAACTGCAGCAATGGTGAACAAGTCCTTGGAGTAGGTCATTGATGGTATTTGAGGGCGGTGCAGAAGGGTAGCCAGACAAAGGTTGAAAGTGATTGTAGTCTATGAAGGGAGACATGATTCCATGAAGGTTAGAGCAGAGGGATCATGGGAGGAGATTTGAGGACAAATGACCAAGAGCAACAGGGTGTCCAGAGCTCCTGGGTGCTGGGTCATCAGGTCATACCACACAAGTGGAACAAACTCCCAACTGGGCATGCCCTCAGGGAAGAATTGAGCAGAATGACAGATTAGTTGTTAATTGCAGGAGGTAAGAATTTTATCAACCAGTGTTCCATTGAAGAAGATGGATTTTAAGATCCTGGTCCAGGTTATTAATCAAATTGTTTTGAAGTTTCTTAAGTCTACCAGAAATAGTCTGTTTTTGGTTATTGGGTAGATAGGCAAAAGAATTCAGGAGTCCTTAATTTGCCCATGGTACTATAAAGAAATTCTTTATCAAAGGCCTGAAATGAGCATATTCAGGACAAAATATGTCTTGTCTTTGTGGAACTGGGGATTCTCACCCCGTCTCAGTTGTCAGAAGTAGGTCATTTTCTTTTCTTTTCTTCTTTTTTTTAATGCCAACTGTATTCTTTTTCTTTTTTAATTTTTATTTTATTATGTTATGTTAATCACCATACATTACATCATTAGTTTTTGATGTAGTGTTCCATGATTCATTGTTTGCATATAACACCCAGTGCTCCATTCAGTACATGCCCTTTTTAATACCCATCACCAGGCTAACCCATCCCCCCACCCCCCTCCCCTCTAGAATCCTCAGTTTGTTTCTCAGAGTCCATAGTCTCTCATGGTTCGTCTCCCCTTCCGATTTCCCCCCCTTCATTTTTCCCTGCCTGTTATCTTCTTCTTCTTTAACATATATTGTATTATTTGTTTCAGAGGTACAGGTCTGTGATTCAACAGTCTTACACAATTCACAGCACTCACCATAGCACATACCCTCCCCAATGTCTATCACCCAGCCACCCCATCCCTCCCACCCCCCACCACTCCAGCAACCCTAAGTTTGTTTCCTGAGATTAAGAATTCCTCATATCAGTGAGATCATGTGATACACGTCTTTCTTTGATTGACTTATTTCACTCAGCATAATACCCTCAAGTTCCATCCACATCGTTACAAATGGCAAGATTTCATTCTTTTTGATGGCTGCATAATATTCCATTGTGTGTGTGTGTGTGTGTGTGTGTATATATATATACATATATATATATATATATATATATATATATATATATATATACCACATCTTTATCCATTCATCTGTTGATGGACATCTTGGCTCTTTCCACAGTTTGGCTATTGTGGACATTGCTGCTATAAACATCGGGTGCACATACCCCTTCGGATCCCTACATTTGTATCTTTGGGGTAAATACCCAGTAGTGCAATTGCTGGGTCGTACGGTAGCTCTATTTTCAACTTTTTGAGGAACCTCCCTACTGTTTTGCAGAGTGGCTGCACCAGCTTGCATTCCCACCAATGGTGTAGGAGGGTTCCCCTTTCTCCGCATCCCCGCCAACATCTGTCGTTTCCTGACTTGTTAATTTTAGCCATTCTGACTGGTGTCAGGTGGTAGCTCATTGAGGTTTTGATTTGGATTTCCCTGATGCCGAGCAATGTTGAGCACTTTTTCATGTGTCTGTTGGCCACTTGGATGTCTTCTTTGGAAAAATGTCTGTTCATGTCTTCTGCCCATTTCTTGATTGAATTCTTTGTTCTTTGGGTGTTGAGTTTGATAAGTTCTTTATAGATTTTGGATACTAGCCCTTTATCTGATATGTCATTTGCAAATATCTTCTCCCATTCTGTCGCTTGTCTTTTGGTTTTGTTGACTGTTTCTTTTGCTGTGTAAAAACTTTTTATCTTGATGAAGTCCCAATAGTTCATTTCTGTCCTTGCTTCCCTTGCCTTTGGCAATGTTTGTAGGAAGAAGTTGCTGCGGCTGAGGTCGAAGAGGTTGCTGCCTGTGTTCTCCTTTAGGATTTTGATGGACTCCTGTCTCACATTGAGGTCTTTCAACCATTTGGAGTCTATTTTTGTGTGTGGTGTGAGGAAATGGTCCACTTTCATTCTTCTGCATGTGGCTGTCCAATTTTCCCAACACCATTTGTTGAAGAGACTGTCTTTTTTCCATTGGACATTCTTTCCTGCTTTGTCGAAGATTAGGTGACCATAGAGTTGAGGGTCCATTTCTGGGCTCTCTGAGTCGATCCCATTTTCAACTGCACCCCAAACCATAGGATAGCTAGGAATAAATCTAACCAAAGAGGCAAAGAATCTGTACTCAGAAAACTATAAAATACTCATGAAAGAAATTGGGGAATGCACAAAGAAATGGAGAAACGTTCCATGCTCATGGATTGGAAGAACAAATATTGTGAAGATGTCAATGCTACCTAGAGCAATCTACACATTTAATGCAATCCCTATCAAAATGCCATCAACTTTTTAAAAAGAACTGGAAAAAATAACCCTAAAATTTGTATAGAACCAGAAAAGACCCCGAATAGCCAGAGGAATATTGAAAAAGAAAAGCAAAAGCTGGTGGCATCACAATTCCGGTCATTTTCTCCAATAAAGCAGTAACCATGGATGGAAGTAGGAAGTAGGGCTGCAGGTTTCTGCATCTCTCCTGTCCAAGGCAGGATTGGTCTTGGATCAGTGAGAGCCTCCTGCTAAGAGCCAAGAGAGTTTCCCCACTAGTTTTTCTCTCTCTAAAGTATGGCATTTGAGGGAGGACATGGCAATGGCTTTTCACCCACACTGATCCCTGCTTTGAATTTGATTAGTTGTGGAAACCAAAGGCCCTTACTTTACGTATCTGAAGATCTTCCTCTGGACGTGAAAGGATAGCTCTGTCTACCAACCCTAAGCATCTCTAGGGCCATGTGTGTGTGTTGTGAAGGAGCTTTGAGACTTGGCCAGATACAGCACCATCATGGATAGGAGGTCATCAGCTTATCCTAGGGGACAGCAGGGCTGAATAAGGCCTGAAGTGGGAAGTTTATTTGAGGGGCCAAATAAGGGCTTTCAAGGAACTAATAGGGGAAATAAGAAAAAACAAAATGTAGCAAACCGTCTTTGATTGGGGCAAGGGACATTTCTCCTTACAGTAGAGTATCCCACAAATCGTTAAAAAAGGATAAAGATCCCATCTCAAAATTCCAGTGTGGGTTGGCTAAAGGAGGAAGGGAACACAAGAGTTTATATAGCTATCTCCCTGTTGTACTTTTAGGTTAGCAAGGTTGGATTTGTGGGGGTCTCAGAAGGTGTAAGTTTTCTGGGAAGGGAAATTTCTTCAAGGGTATGTGACAGTTGGAGGATCCCAGGCAGACAGCTTTGTCAGGCTCAAGAAAGTGAGGCAGTTTGTACCCAAATAGAAAATACCTAGCTGTGATCAACTTGAGGACAAGACTGGATCAGCAATACCGTGAATTGATAAATACCTACTTTATATAACTCCCTGACTCCTATGAACTTGAATGTAAATATTAAAAAATAAAACAGGTGGGGAACTGAATGTCCACACCTAGTTCTCAGGGTGCTGGAAGGAGCTGTCTGTTTCCTGAACAAACAGTCCAATGCTTTAGCCAGACAATGGGCTTTCTCTCCAAAACACACAAGACTGCACTGAGAGAGAATATTGCGATTTAGGAATTAGGCCAGATGACTGGGAAGGGACAGATGGAAAAAGCCTAAATATTTATAACACTGAACACTGGAGAGAGAATAATTCCATAAATGAGGACCACAGGTAATCAAAAATTACTCTGGCTAATAATTTTAACTAATTCTTTACCTCAAAAAAATCTTACATAATTTGCTAGTAATATATTTGTATTTTATCTCCTTTTTGCCTCTTTTCCACCTCATTTTCTGTATATATATCCCTAGTGAGGATATTTGCTCAGTTAGAGAAAACTTTCTTCACTCAAAGGGATACCAGTAGTTAATTGTGTTTCCTATAAGAACCTCTGGACACGGGACGCCTGGGTAGCTCAGTCATTTAAGCATCTGCCTTCGGCTCAGGTCATGATCCCATGGTCCTGGGATTGAGCTCCGCATCAGGCTTCTTGGTCAGTGGGGAGCCTGCTTCACCCTCTGCCCCTCCCCCTGCTAGTTCTCTCTCTCTCTGACAAATAAATAAATAAAATCTTTACCAAAAAAAAAAGAACCTCTGGATGAAATTTTATTTCTGTTCATTGATTTATTTAACAAATATTTATTGAATACTTATGATATACCAGGCCCTGTTCCAGGCTGTGTTCCAGACCCTGTTCCAGACCTTGAGAATTCCTCAGTAAAACCAGGCAGACAGAAATCCCTACCTGCCTTCATGTAGTTTCTATTCTAGTGGGGGAAAAAAGATTATGCATATATTTAAATACAATGTTAGTTGGAAATAAGTTGTGGAGAAACAGAAAATAGGTAAGGAGGATGGGAAAGGCCAAGAGTATTGGGGGGAGTGTAATGGAGAAGGGATTCCAATTTTATTTTATTTTTTTAAAAGATTTTATTTATTTGTCAGAGAGAGAGTGAGCACAAGCAGAGGGAGCAGTAGAGGGAGAGGGAGAAGCAGGCTCCCTGCTGAGCAAGGAGCCTGATGTAGGACCTGATCCCAGGACCCTGGGATCATGACCTGAGCCGAAGGCAGATGCTTAACCAACTGAGCCATCCAAGCACCCAGGATTCCAATTTTAAACAGAGTAGTCAGAGAATACCCTACAGAAAGGTTGACATTTGAGCGAAGGCCTGATGAAAGTGAGGTAATTAGCTAAGCAGACATTCTGGGAAAGTGTGTTGCAGGCAAAGGAACAGCAAGTGTAGGTGAGCCTTTTGTGTTCAGGGGACAGTGAGGAGGCCACTGTGCCCAGAGCCAACTAAGGGAAGGAGAGGGGGGGTTGGAGAGTCCAATTATGGAGGGTTGTGTAGAGTTCATTATAAGAACTTTGGATTAACCTCTGAGTGAAGTCATTTGAAAGGTTGTTTGTTTTTTTTTTTTTTAGGATTTTATTTATTTTTGCGAGAGAGAGAGGGAGAGGGAACATGAACATGAGCAGGGGGGAGGGGCAGAGGAAGAAGCAGACTCCCTGCTGAGCAGGGAGTCCCATGTGGGACTTCATCCCAGGACTCTGGGATCATGACCTGAGCCGAAGGCAGATGCTTAATCGACTAAGCCACCCAGGCACCCAGCATTTGAGAGTTTTGAGCAGAGGAGAGACCTGATCTGGCTTCCATTTCAGCAGAAACAGTCTGGCTGCTCTCTTGGGACTAGAATATGATGGGTTACTAGTCAGGAGACGAAGTAATCTGGTTGAGAGATGATGGCACCTTAGACTAGGGTGACTGGAGTGAGATGGTGAGAAGGGGCCAGTTTCCAGATGTATTTTGAAGGTAAAGCTAATAGAATTTTTTAATTGATTGGGGAAAAGAGCCAAAGATGACTCCAGTGTTTTTGCCTAAGCAACTGGAAGGATGAAATTTCAAGATATAGAAGCCTGTGAGTGGAGCCAGTTTGCATGGGAAAAGGAGGTATCTGGTTTTGGTCCTGGTAAGTTCAGATGTTTGTTACATTCCACATAGAGATGTTGAGCAGGTGATTGGAGGAATCGAGAGCCTAGGAAGAGGTGGGAAGTTCTAGTATAATTGTGGGAGTTATTAGCATGGAGACACCGGACTGCTTGAGAGCTCAAGGGAATGGGCTAAGGGTGAGCCTGGGCACTGAAAAGTGCCCTCCAAATGAGGAGGTTTGGAGAAGGCAATGGTCATTAAGGTAGGAGGACATGTCCTTGTATGTATGAAGCAGTTGGTTCCAGGTGGTGGGATTGATTAGCCTCGTCAAAGCAGTCTGGTAAGATGAGGCCTGAGGTGACCACATTGGAGTAAACAACATGGAGGTCACTGGGGACTTGGAAAAGCATTTTTGGTGCAATGATGGGGGCCAAAGCTTGACTGGAGTTTGTTTAGGGGAGAATTGCAGATTGGAGGCCCTAAGCTACGGGAGGAGGGAAGCAGAGAATGGGGCCAAAACATTTTTATTTTAAAGATGGGGAAAGTTATAGCATGTTGGTATACCTAATGTGAAGGATCCCATAGAGATGGTGTTGATAATCAGTATGTATAAAATATCCAGAATTCAGAAATTTTAAAGATCACTTGTCATTTGGATAATTAAGATCAGGCAACAGAAGTAGCAAAGGACTAAAGTGGGATTTCGTTCTTTAAAATTTCTTTCTTAAATCATGGATTTTAAGAATTGAAAGGACTTTTAGAATGTAAGACATTTGGTGACTTTCAGAATTTTTAGCTGGGGGATGCCTTTTTCCAGTGAAATCTCAGAGGAAAGCCTAATCTATGTGCAGATCCTAGTGGAACTGCCAGGATTCCTTTACTGACCCCATCCCCACCCCCATCTCCTGCAGTTGATCCTGGGGCCTCGAAGGGAACACCTCGGTTATTTAGAGTAAAGATTCAAAACTACTGGTTTAATCCAGATACCTCATTTACCAGCAAGGAATCTAGAGGTTAAGATTCTTGCCTGAGGAGAAACACAATATTTAAGAACTAGAAGAGAAGCCAGTTTTCTGAGTTTCAGGACAGTGGACTATTTATGTCTATCCTTGGTGCCTATGGCCATGTTCCTTGTCCCAAACTCTTGAATGAATGAATGAAGCAATGAATGGCTTAGAGAGAAAGAGCCTGAGGCCCAGAAGTTGTGATACCGAAGGATAAATGCCTCCCGTTTGCCCCTGTGGGTCTCCTTTTTGGGGCCCAGCTTTGTGCTGTAAAACACTGTGCATCCATTTATGTTGGTCCTGAGAGTTGGGTGTGGTCCTCATAGGCTGTATACCTCAAATGCATATGGAAACATCTGTTACTGGACAAACTTAAAAACTCTTGTTGAGTTTTGTGGTTTATGCTGCTTACTCAAGTGGAGCAAAGTAATAAGAAAACCATTATCCGAGGTTAGTCTTGGTCAGTATATATTAAATGCTCAATACTGTCCAGTTATCATTACACTCAAATACATTTATTTAAAACCTATAGATTGAGAGCCATTAACAGTCCTCAGCAAGGCATACAAGGTTCTTCATGACTGGATACCTGCTCCCTACCTCCCCTGCTTTATTTTTACATACAGTGACATCCTGTTAAAATGAAAGTTGAACACCCCAGGAACCACACCCCTACCCCATGCCTTTTCTGTACCTTAATCAGTGTGCTGGTTATATGAGCATTCTTTTTTTTTTTTTCTCTTTGTATAAACCCATAGACCTGGACGTCTCTCTCTCTCCCTCTCTCTCTCTCTCTCTTTCTCTCTCTCTCACACACACTCTTAAAC
>NW_023270422.1:2718087-2803180 GCF_011800145.1 Mirounga leonina | reverse complement strand
GCAGTTACTCCCGCTCAGGCAGTTACTCCCCTCAGGCAGTTACTCCCACTCAGGCAGTTACTTGGGCAGACACCGCCTACTGGTATCCCTTCTCCTACTACCGCTCCACCCATGATAGGTGGTCAATAATGTACTTAATGAAATGAAATGTAACTGAAATAGTGTTTATCCTTATGAGGTTGGAGCTGTCTGTCTGTTTCTGTTGGATGATGCCATGGGGAATTAGGTACTTTATTAAAGTTAAAGTTAGGATTGTGATAGATTTAGAATTCTACAAACATTTGGTTTTCACCGAGATTTTCACAGAGATTTCCCCCCCTTAAAATAGGATTTATACTTTTCTTGGTTATAAAGTCATTCTTAAAATTGTCAAGGAACTTATAAATTACTTAGTGACCGCAGCACCCAGAGGTAGACACTGTTCGTATTTTGAACTTTCAAACTATTTTCCCATGTGCATTGCATATATTGATAAACACTTTGTTCCTCATAGTGTTTTAAGGTAGTTTTTACCCGCTTGGTTTTAGTACTATGCTAAGAAGTTAGTAAGAATACCTCCTCACATTTTATATACAAAAAAACCCACAGAAACAAATTCATTCATTGATTGGTTTTAAACACAAAAAGAAATAGTGCTGTTTGCCAATTCAAGTCCTAAAGACTTTTACTGACTTTTAAAATGCCTTATGGTGTTTTGATGAAAGTTGGGCAATGTTTAAAGCTGCTCGAAAAGGTAATTGTAGAACTAGAAGTCTAAAGCCTGAAAATACCTTGGACTTTTAAGAGCACATTTTTCACTTATGGTTCTCAGATAATTTCAGACACATTAAAATCATCTTTTCAGCACCATAGTGGGAGTGATAAGCCATATCATAAAATGGATTGAGTTTAAAAAAAAATTTTATTACTATCTTTGATGGGAGGCTCTTCCATGTTAATCTTATTATATGGGCAAATATCCTTTTTATCATGTCATATTCATCTTTTTGAAGGACAACTGTAGTTTCAGTTAGCACCACTTAAGATATGACTTTTATTAAATGCTTGTGGGTAACTTAATTCATTACACAGAATATAAACCTTCTAATTAAATTCCCCTTTGTTCCAAATTTATAACCAGGAGAGTCCAGCTTTGTCTTTGAGGGAGGGGAGAGCATCATTAGTGATACAGTGTCTTTACATTTGACTTTCGGCATGCTGTGTAGATCACCGTGTGATATTAAGCGAGGCACACGCAACTTCTGCAGATCTCTTCCCTCAGACTTCCAAAGAGATCAGTGTTGCTAATATGTTAGATTCTAAACAGGTTACTCAAAATGTATTCTTCGCATTAAAAAAATTTTGTAGGAGAATATGCATATCATCATTCCTGTGCCATTCACACACTGTCAAAAGCTGACATTTGAGAATAGCCCTAAGAATTAGCTTTTAATTTCTGAAGATTCTAAAAGCCTTATCTTCATAATTTGCTAAATCGCTACTTTCTGGTGCTGTCATTCTGGCTCACTTTATAAAAACTACTCCAGTGTTCTAACTTCACTGAAAGCTGATAAAGGAAATAACTATATGGGGAGCCCTTTTCCCTTTTTTGACAAAATTGGTTATCTAAGATAGCTTTCATACTGTTGTATAGCACCCCTTGATAAAAACGGTGACAGACCCTTTTAAGTCTGAGAAGCAGGAAAAGTCTGTTTCTGATTAATTGAAATGCCTACCAGTCTTGGCTAGCAAGGGCTTGCCACCATGTCTCTGGTTTCCTTGTCTCTGGGGCAGCTTGTTTCCTTGGAGTTCAGTTTAATGACCAGTTACTAGAGCTCTCTTAAGTCACAAAGTTTTTCTCATTTCCCTTGCATTTTTTGGTTCATGTTTTTTGTCTTCTACTCATTGTTTTTCATTTTTATTGAACTTTACTTTTATGGTAGGTCATCCTGTACCTTGCTGGGGAGTAGGTGATGTGTGTATAAGTCAATAAAAATATTGATGTCATCTCTATGCTTGGAGATGTAAAATTATGTTGGTTGTGGTTAAGATTATTTATACTAATTTTAGAAAGCTATTAATTCTTCACCTATAGGTTGCTAACAACTAAGTTTAATCTCTGTTATTCACAATGTAGGTACATTGAGAAGGCCCCCATTACTGAGAGCAAATTCTAGATTTTAATGTCAGAAATGTTGGAGCCAGAATCACTCTTAGTTTTCAGGTTTGTGAATGATAGAAGTGTGAACTGAATGAGTCGATGTTGCTATATGAATTTTAACAGAAATAGATATCATAGACTACTTTGCCAATTCACAAAAAAGGCTGATTTTACAGCTGTGATGTAATACTGTATATAGGTCCTTATTTTGTGACTGAGATTATATCTGTGAAAACTAAGGCTTTAAAAAAGAGTATAGGAAAAAATGAAAACAACTTTTTCTTGTCCTTTCCCCCCCAGTTTTGAGATATAATGACCTATAAGTTTAAGTGAACATGTTGATTTGATATACTTATGTATTGCAAAATGATGACTGCTATCATATTAGCTACCACCTGGGTCAGATCACCTAATTACTTCCTTTTTTTGTGGTGAGAACATTTAAGACCTACTCTCTTAGCAACTTTCAAGTACTTTTTGTTGTCTTTTAACTAATAGAATGTTGACTCTACCAGGTGGATTAACTTTCATCTCTGAGATGCAAGTTTGTTCTCCTGGAGTTCAAGATTGAGCATTTATCTTTGAATCCTGTCCAAGTTTAGGTGTAAAATATAAAATTGTTAAGCTACCGGTCCTTAAAAAATTTATTTTGAAAGTAGACTATATTGGCCAATGTGTGGCTCAAACTCATGACCCCGAGATCAAGAGTTGTATGCTGTACCAGCTGTGCCAGCCAGGTGCCCCCCAGGTTTTTTTAAAAATAGGTTGTTTTTTTGTTTTTTGTATGTACATTTGGGATTCACAGAATCATTCTTTTCCTTCTTCCTCTCTCACATGGTATACTCCAGTTGGTTAATATTAGTTTGTACATAACTAGAATGATATTTAAGGCAAAAAAGTTTTCCCCTCAATTTGATAGAAATATTGGGCTTGATGTTCCATTACAGGGAATTCATTTTTTGACTTTGGGTAAGTCAGGAATTCTCTCTGGACTATTTCCTCATCTGTGACATGAGAGGTTTGACCACTGTGTCTCTAGGGCCCTCTTAGCATTAGTATTCAAAGTCATAAAATCATCAGAAAGCTTTATGTAGGAATGTAGAAGAACTAAAGAAGACCCTAAATTTGGAGGAAATTCTGTATTGCTAAGAGTATATAAAGTGATTCTAAAATCTGTTGGCTGATTCTGGAAATTTTTTCGTAAGAAATGGAGAGTTATGGCAGAAAGGAATGCTATTTTCTTCATTTATTTTTTATTTTTTATTTTTTTTAAAGATTTTATTTATTCATTTGACAGAGAGAGAGAGAGAGAGGGAGAGACAGTGAGAGAGGGAACACAAGCAGGGGGAGTGGGAGAGGAAGAAGCAGGCTTCCCGCCGAGCAGGGAGCCCAATGAGGGGCTCGATCCCAGGACCCTGGAATCATGACCTGAGCTGCAGGCAGATGCTTAATGACTGAGCCACCCAGGCGCCCCAACCATTTTCTTCATTTAAAAAGTCCCAACTTTAAGGAAGAGGAATTATTTAAGTATTACAGATTTTTAGATTATGTCTATAGCTCCTGAAGGAAAAATTAAGTTCCCAAGTTGTTCCTTCTGTAGTCCATTCCAGTATTACACATCTGAAGTCACCATGAATTTGTAGCCAAATTATTTCCAATGTCTAAACAATCTTTGATATTTTAACTTCAGGCTTGGTAGAAATACTCAACAAGTTCCACAAAGAGTGGATGAAATATAGTAAGAAAACATTTTTTTATTCTTCTATCTTCTTTCTCTCACTTTCTGAGTTTTATTTCACTGAAGATGTTTTCTGCCTTTAGTGGGTCAAAATGTAGTTTGGGGGTCACACCTGTGGTCCCAAAGCTTCTGAAATACCCTGTTGGTAGTACAGAGTTGTTAACAGCTGGGTCTTAATGTCCAGGAATCATCAAAATATCTGCCTATTTTAAGAAAAGTTTTTAGTAAGTTAGCAAATACCAACTAAACATTCCAATAAAATACTTTTAGCTAAAAAGGGCTTAATATAAGTAAGGTATCTGATTCTCACTAGGCAGTGGTTCTCCATCCTCGCTGCCCATCAGAGTCATTCTAAGGATCTCTAGTACAACCACTGCCCAGGTTGCACCTTGGACCATTGAGAGCAGTTGCTAGGCTGGGGCTCAGGCATCAGAAATGTTGAAAGATGCCCAGGTGATTCCAGTACACAGCTAAGGTTAGAGCCTCTCACCTAGGGTTCTTAGTTTGTTTCAAATATCACAATAACTTGGTTATTAGAGGACTACTCACTAATGTCTGAACATACTGGGCTTTTGGATAGCAAAGTATGGTGGAGATGGCCTTGTAAGTCAGGATCCAGTTGAAAGCTTGCCTCTCACTTGATGGAATGAGCACTGGGTGTTATATGCAACTGATGAATCACTAAATTCTATCTCTGTAACTAATAATACACTATATGTTCATTAAGTTGAATTTAAATTAAAAAAAAAAGAAAGCCTGCCTCTGTCTGGTACCAGTTATGTTACTTTAGACAGATGTTTTACTCCGCAGTTTCATTCCAGCTTTAGCATTAATATTTAACACTTAATAGCATTATAGCAATTTTATAGTATTTTCTATATCACATCCAGAAGTCAATGGATTCAAAACTTCAATCTAGTTGTTTTGATTCAAGTGGCCACGTATTGGAAAGACCTTTAGTTTGATATTTAGCCAATGACTTACCATTGAGAAGATTTAGATTTTTTGAATTTGAAATTCTATGGGTTGATACTGATGTTTGCAATTATCTAAGAAATAGGAGTTTTCTAAGCAAATCAGTAGCAAAAGCCGTGTTAATGCATCCTGAGTAATGGTAAGCCTACTTAAAAAAAATAAACTGTTTTGAGAACCTTGTTACATATGTGGGCATCCTCATTACAAATGAACCTTACACATTCATGAAAGCAGACTTGGAAAATGAGAGGCAGCTCTGGAGAGAGCCTGAGGCCAGAGCTGGTAGATTTGGACACACATCTGGATTTTGCCATTTATTAGGAGTTTAATTATGGGCAAGTCACTTAATCTCTGAGTCTTAATTTCCTCATCTATGAAATGGGAGTAATACCTACCCTAATTATTTCACAGAGTTCTTATGAAGCTTAGATTAGATCATTCATTTATTCAACAAATATGTGATTCACTGAGTACCAAACTTGCTAGGCAGCACTCTAGATGTGAAGGATATAAAGAAGGAAAATATGTCCTTGGAAAGAGAAAATATATTGGTCACTTCTCACATTATTAAAAAAAAAATTCATGTTGTAAGCCCTTTGAAGAAGGATGCTCTTTCATCTCTGTGTTTCCATGTCTTAATACCCGGCACATAACTGAGAAGGGGCTAAAATATTGATTATATAAATGAATGAATCACATAATTCATTTCCTTGAAAACATTTTGTTCTCTGGACTGGGTCTCCCTTGAACAAGTTGAAATGAGTCAAGTGTGGGGGTAGTTTCGTGTTCTTGCTGGTTTAAAGTTCCACACAAACTGGAATGTCGTAGTCTAACCTGAGATCCTTTCGAATCACAGCAATGGCTAATCTTTTAGTTGGAGTTTAATTCAATTTAGGTTAATACTCCCTTTATTCCAATTATCATTTCAGCAGCATCAGCCTATTTTTGGCTAATGTCCTTTTCATGTTTGGTATTAATCTGAAATCCAGTATTTCTTTTGGAAAGAAAGATAAATTCTTTTCTTGACATCCCTTTTTTCCATTAAGTTAAAAAAAAAGTCACTTCATAAATGTGATTTCAAACAGCTGGATTTTAATATTTCTACCTTATGGGAAGAGCATTTGGCATCAGCAGTGTTCCTACCACATGGCCTGGATCACATTTAGCACACAAACTTTTTAACCTGGACACTGTGGCCAGTGATGGACTTGTAGATGTGCATTTGGGCTATGTTCACATGCTATTCTAAACTAGGTCAGGGGGTGGGCTGGTATCTTCTAGACTCTTTTAGGAAAATGTGAACAAATGGAGAACTGTAATATCCCTTTCATACTGGGTCACAGAAATACTCTGAGGGTTTAAGTTCTTTGTCTCTTTGCAACAGGTAAAAGGATTATTCTCTTTGCAACCCCATTTGTTGTTAGGATAGCTGGAGGGGGCCTTGGTGTGCTGATGCCCAATCTTTTATTTGAATAATGGAATTTTAGAGTTGAAAGGACCTTGGATTTGATCCGGGCCTGCCACCCATATTCTAGACAGACAAAATAGAGGAGAAATGAGGAGGCTGTGATAGGCAGCATCAGCAGGGGTCTGGAATGCTTTTCTTGAGATTTGGTTTTCTACCCACGGATTTGTACATCCCCTGTGAGTTCTGCCAGCTTTTGTGGGTGCACCTAGGGGAAAGCTCACAGTCACAATGCAGAGTGACATTCCATGTAAGATAGACATAGATGTTTATGTGCCCATGTGTATATAATTGTGTAATTTCCTTTACCCTTAAATGCTTACGTTGATAGTAATGTTCAAGTTTGCAAATTTATTTCAATGTCTTACAAAAGTAAATTCCATTTTCATATATTGATTTGCAGAGATTTCAGGGATTCTATGTTCAGTGTCCCTACAGAGATTTGGGCTGGGCTTCATCATATTCTTTAAGTTACTCACATGGCCCTTGGCATGGATGCTTCTCAGGTAGCAGAGAGCACATATTATTTTCCTATGTTTTACATTATAAAGTCAGTGCTACCCCTGCTTGCTATTAAAATTGGTTTTTCTTAGGCATGAGATGAATGAATACCAGAGAGGTTAAATATTTTGCCCAGAGCTTCACAACATCCAGTGACAAATTGGAAATAAAATATATGAGCCTCCTTTTGTTAAGCTTGAGCTCTCAAGTTCTGCTGGACTCCCAGCTGCTGCTTCTAAGGCTCCCCACATTCTTGGAGGCTTGGAAAACTGCCACAGATGTTTTCACGCAAAATAAGAACCCCATATCTATGACTTTTGCTGGGCAGTTCATGGAAAGAGAGCACCTGTGTTACTCATTTTTGGGTTAGAGACATGGGGTGAGTAATGTACAGCAGGCCCCAGAGTTCCCCTGGGGGGGACACTGTCTTGTGTATTTCATAGAATGAAGGTCCTTACCAAGATAGCCCTCTCTGAGTTCAGTTTTTTGGTATCTACAGATAGACTGATTTCCCAAACTATCAGTGGCACACAAATGGGGAAGGAAAAAAAAAATTGAAGAGCATCAAGCTTGCATTGACTACTTTATGCTCTATATTATACTTTTTCAGAGTGCAAATTCACCTGCACCAGCGGTAAATGCTTGTATCTTGGTTCACTGGTCTGTAACCAACAGAACGACTGTGGGGACAATAGTGATGAAGAAAATTGTCTCCTGGTGACTGAACATCCACCTCCTGGAATCTTCAACTGTAAGTCCCTCCTACTTACCTTGGTATCATTAAGTTGGATTTTGTTTTTGAAATGGTTAGGAAGTGGGGTCATAGGGAAATGGAAAGGATGTTGATTTTTGGTTGAGAAAAGAGATTTTGTACTTTCACAAAGGGAATGTTTGTTTTTTTTCTTTTAGTATAGAAAGATGGTGTGTCTAAAAGTGGAAAATTCATTCTACTTTCAGAGATGGCCAGTGGTGCTGTGTGTTGGAATAGGCTTTGGCTACTTATCTTAGAAACACTAAGTGGATTATAAGAAATAATGTATTGGTTTAGTATTCATGTCAGTTTTGTAGAAAGTTTTTATGGTAATTTAAAATAATTTAAAAATAGTTTTAGATAAGCAAAGAAAGATATGTGGAGAACTCATAATTGATCATGTAATTAAAATAAGAAAATAGAAAAATTTATATGGGACTTGAAAAAAGGTTCTGATTATGTGTTTTTCTGTTTCGTACTACTTGGAAAACAAGTTAAGTAAGGTGTTTACATGTGTGAATCCCAAGGCTGAGGATTTGAGCATTTCTTGAACTTGAAAAGGTGAAATCAGAGTTTGAAGTTCATCGATGTTTTGATCTCATGGTTTTTATGAAGAGGAAGGAGTAAGAAGTCAGCTTTGAAACACTGCTGAACTTCTCTTAGGAAACTTGTTTTCTTGAGCTTAGTGAAGTGGGTTAGGATGAGAATGTCTGCAATAACACGTCCAGGAGGAATGTTTGCTCCTCTTCATGGGGTCCTACTGAAATCATTTGATGGAATTCAGCTTCTTTCCCCAGTTTTGCTGACATTATTTTGAAAAGTTATATTTGTTTTTTATTTAAAGATTTAAAATTTTTGTTATGGCTATCAGACTGCATAAATACTCATACTATAATGCGAAATGGGAGGAGATTTTTTTAAAAGAAATGGTTTTCTCTATTCTTGCTTTATTTTTATATTGAAGGCAAACTCAGAAAATGACCGTGCCTAGTGAGTTTTAAGCCTGTTATTTGCTTGCTAAATTCAAGAGTCTAATAGTGCAATAGTTCTTGTCAAGTTTTTCTGTTGTCAGTTTGCATTTTCTTATATTGCGTGTCCTTAGAGTCCCCTCTCTATACTTTGAGAAGAAAATTTAAGGTTAGGAGTGTACTTTCTTGGTGTTTGGTCCTTGTGTTTTCTGTGGTGATGTTTTCAAAGCCACATCTTGGTTGGGGAGAGCAGAGTTCCCTTGACTTCCCAGAATCAATAATTGAGTAGCCTTAAGGTCATCAATACTGTAATTTGCATAATGCTGTTTGCCTGGACACAGGGAAGGGATTCCCCACGGTGAATTGTCCTACTCTGCGTCTGCCTGTTGGGTTGGGATCCTGGCCACAGCACTCACCTAATAATGGGGCAGCTCTATGACCTCATCTGCAAAATGGAGCATGAGAATGGGTATTGTAAGGATTAAGTGGGATGGTCATAAAGCACTTAGAATCTTGCTAGTACTAAGCACTTGATGTAGGCCAACTAGACTCAGGCCAGTGGGTCTTAGAAGGAAAAGAACAATGTAAAGGCAATATTTTGTTTCTCTAGACTTGAGTAACAGCAAACCTATTATGTGATAAACTGCAGAGAATATTACAATTGTGTGGTACTTTCACTGGATTGGAGAGTTCTGTGTGAAAAGCAGGCAGACCAAACCTTTGGCCCTCTAACCTGCGGCACTTCGCAGACTGTTTCTCTGTATCTTGAAGGTGCTTCTCCTTCACTTTAGGATAGTTCAACTGCAGTCCTCTTATTGTATTGAAACCTCTTCCCTTCCATTCCCTTCCCTTCCTCCCACCTTTCTCCCTTTCTCATGAGTAGTGCTTTCTGGTTTTTAAAGCCTATTTCCAGATATCTTTTTCATTCATTTTTAACAATATGAATGCTTTAATTTTGCTTAAAGCTAGGTGAAGGAGTTACATCTATAAATGTTTCAACATTGCCCAGGCAACTACAAAAGTTTATCCTAAGAGGAGCCTTAAGATCCTGTTGGCAAACTGTCGGTTCCTGCTGTTCAGAAGTTAACTAAAACTTGTTGTGTCCTTATAGCTAAAATGGGAGATTAAGACAAAAGCCAGGAGCCATAAGAACAAAGGTTAGGACCATGGCTGTTGCTTCAAGTAGACTTGGGTTCAAGTTCCAGCTTAAGGAAGTGACTAAACCCCTTTAAGACTTAGTTTTCCTATTTGTGAAATGGGAATAGTTCTCTGCCATATAAGGTTGCTATGAGAATTTAAGTGAAATAATATACATGAAAAGCATAGTTTACATAATTGCATCATGACTATCATCATCCCTACTCATTGTGTGGCCATTTCTTGGGGAGGTGGACCCCCATGGCTTGTATCCTCTGTCTCCAATGCCAGGGTCACTCTTCATATGTAACAGGATCTTTCAGGTGTCCAAAGGTGAGTTCTCTTTACAGATTCTAGATGTTTCCTATCTACTTGTTCCCTGCTCAGCTGAAGGCAGCTTGCTCTGATCTGGCCAGCAGCCCCCTCTGCACTCCTTTCCCCCAGTTCTTCACAGGCACCAGAGGGAAGCAGGGTTCCCTTGTCACATTGGGACACTTGCTCTGAGTTTGTTGTCACTGGTGTGTTCTTTGTTGTCAGGAGTCTTTGGGAAAGGTTGTAGCTTCCCTGCTCTTTGTTGATGACAGAAGATGATCTAATATTGAATGAATATATTTTCTTCCCCTTACCCTACTGGGCAAGAATATAGAATTAACAGAGGATATGTTACTTCCTGTTAATAGCTGCATAATGAGGCTTAGAGGCTCTCCATTTGAAATTGGGATTTATTTATTTATTTATTTATTTATTTATTTATTTATTTATTTTTATGTTAATCACCATACATTACATCATTAGTTTTTGATGTAGTGTTCCATGATTCATTGTTTGCGTATAACACTCAGTGCTCCATGCAGAACGTGCCCTCTCTAATACCCATCACCAGGCTAACCCATCCTCCCACCCCCCTCCCCTCTAGAACCCTCAGTTTGTTTTTCAGAGTCCATCGTCTCTCATGGTTCGTCTCCCCCTCCGATTTTGGGGCGGGGTGAAATTGGGTTTTAATAGACCTACCAATGCATCTCCTCCAGCCGATGGACAGTATGCCCTTCACAGAGTACTAACTCTGATGATGAGGCGCTCCTTCCTCTCTGCCTTGAGAACTTCAAGTTCTACAGGGATTCTTGTCTATAAAATGTCACACTCCAGAAAAACACATAGTGCTTCCTCCTTGTTCCCGTATAAGAACAGGATTCATTTATTTGATCTGCTTTGTTCCCACCTGTAGGGAACATTCAGTGTTCTGCTATTTGATTGTGCTTATGGTAAAGCAAACTGGAATCTTCCGGATTTCCAGATGAGCTAGAATCAGTTTTCTGCCTATGTTATTGGCTGTGAGCATGCACCATGGCTCAGATGTTTTGATCATCTCTGTCTCTCATTTGATATTTACTAAAATTTAGCATGAATTAAAGTTAGAAAGAAAATGTTACTGTCATTTGTGAAGTCAGGAATGCTAATAATAATGGAGGCACTTACAGTAGTTATAAGTAGCTTTTCCCTTCAAAAAATGTTTTTGGAACCTAAACTGAGTGGTTTTACCTGCTTATCTACTTCTACTAACTATGGTTAGGCCATCCATTGACTGAGGCTGGTTTATTTTCCTGTGAGCCTCAAAGGGTTTGCATAGATGTGGAAGACTAGGCTGGTGTTGGTTGTCTCACATGGAAAGAATTTTGCTAGATGCACTTTTTTTACAGAAGAGGAAAAATGCTATCAGCCTAAATTGCCAGTGTTTCTCATGTCTTTACTCTTGGCTGCTCCATCAAAATATTGTACTCCTGAGCTACTAAAGAGACAAATTATACAAATAAAATGATTTATTGTATAGAAAAATAAAATATTTTTATACAAATTATTATATTTACAAATAAAATTATTAAGTGTGTTCTTTGATCATTGTACCAGGAACTGTGTGGGATGAAGAAAAACATAGATCCTGTTACCAAGGTGCTAGTCAAGTTGGGGAACTGGAAGATAAATATGAACACAGGGTAGTGAGAGCTAAGCAGTTCTAGTATTTTGTGGTTCAGTAGTTTAGAGAGAATTATTTTGGTTGGACTAGTAGTCATGGTGGCTTTCTGGAGGAGGTGTGCAGGGAGGAATGGAGAGAGACAGAGTGTCAGGACCAAGAATAGCACGATCATGGGGAGAAAGAGGGGGTAGCAGGTAGCCTGAGATAGGGTTGGAAAGGTGGGTTGGGCCCATAGAGAAAAGCCAGTAAGTCATGCTACACTTTTTGCCCATCTCTAACAAGAGATGGATTGCCTGTGGGTCTGCTGTAAATGTGTAGGGGAGACCTGCACAGCTCACCTGTCACCCTGGGTGGTGCTGGCATTGCCGCTCCCAGACTTCCAGTGAACTCTGCCTCACCATTCCTACAGGCTGAGTATTTCCTGTTACAGTACATTTTCAAAGTCCCTGTGCCACTTCTTGGTTGGGGAGAGCAGAGTTCTTTTAACTTCCCAGAAGCAATAATTGAGTAGCCTTGGAAAGAGCCATGTACTTTGGAAATACTGGCAAGAACAAACCTTCCTTAAGCAATCACAGCTAAGGAATTCATGCCACTAGACCTTAAGTAAGCTCAAAGTTGAAACGAAGCCAGCAGTTAATCAGAACAACTTTCACTTTCAGCTTCAGTGGAATTTCCAATTAACTGAGGGGATCTGATTCAGGGAAAGCGGGGAGTGGAGGAGCTCCCATCTCAACTGGAGGGGGAGGTTGCTTCTTTCTCTATAGGTGGTCTTATAAAACTGAACCTCAAAATCCAATGAACTAAAGATTAATAAAGTGGACCCAATTAAGCCAGGATTTTAACTTCAGGACTTTTTAAGAAGGAAATTTTTTTTTGGCCCAAGGCTATTTAGGGTAGTAACAACCAAATAAAATAAAATTCAACATAGTAAATCTGAGTTGAGTGTCTTTCTTCGCAGACCAGCTCTTCTCACAGTCCTCTTTCTTCCACCTGCAAAGGGACTGGCACCTGGGCTCCAGTCACCTGAGCTATACTTCCCTGTACTTCACCTTTGACTGTCAACTCCCCACCTTCCAAGTATGTTTGTTCGTTCGTTCATTCATCCATTCAGTTTTATTAAGATGGAATTGACATACAGCACTGTGTAAGTTTAAGGTATATAGCATAAGGACCTGCTGTTACATATATTGTGAAAGTTTAGTTAACACCAAGTATTTTATATTTGGGACCAGGCTCATAACCATGAGGAAAACTTATCCACAACTAGGCTTCCCAAAGACCAGGCCTCTTTTTTTGTACTGTAACTATTTCAGTTAAACATTAACAGTCACTACTGTCATCAAATATCCTGTCAGAGTTCACATTTCTTCAATTGTCTTATAAATGTGTATGTTGTTTTGTTCTGTTTACAGTTTGTTTGAACCAGGATCCAAAGAAGCTCCAAATATTTCTGCAAGAGGGATTGATACGCCCCTTAAGAATTTTTTACTCTAGAGTATACCCCCTAACTTCTTGTAATTTTTGGCAGAAGGGTCTGGGTTGTTTCTTCTGTAGGGTTTTCATACTCAGGCTTTTGCTGACTGCTTTCTCATCAAGTCACTATATGTGCTCCTCTGTGCCCTCTAATTCCTGTCAGTTGGTAGTTACATCTAGAGTTTGGGGAGATTTAGGTCTGAATGTTGTGTGTGTGAAGTAGCTTTATTGGTGCCATTGTCTTCCATCCAGAGGCCCCCTGTCTGATTATCTCTCTGTTGTGTGATTATTATTAGTCATGAGGGGTTGCAAAATAGTTGTAACATAATTCTATCCTTTTTTCTCCATTTATTAGTGGGGATGCTTCTATAAAGCAAAATTCCCCATCAATTATGTGATTACCATGAAGTACATATCGTATAGGGTCAATTTTCTTAATAATGAGAAAGTTCCCTATCACCCTCCACAGGTAACCAATGATTATGAACTGATGAATCAAAGCACATTTTTTAAAAGATTTTATTTATTTATTTGAGAGAGAGAGAGCACAAGCAGGGGGAGGAGCAGAGGGAGAAGGAGAAGCAGACTCCCCACTGAGCAGGGAGCCCCATGTGGGGCTTGATCCTGGGACTCCAGGATCATGACCTGAGCAAAGGCAGACGCTTAGCCAACTGAGCCACCCAGGTGCTCCTAAAGCACATTTGATATATATATGGAACCTTTTGGGAAACCCCCTCTGCTGTACTTGGTGACCCAACTCCCAGGTCTTATCCAGGATTCTAGATCCCCAGTGGCCTGTTTAAACAGGTGAAACTCCAGGAATGGAGCGTCTGTCCAATTCCCCAGTGCCCAGGAGCCTTATGAGCTCATTCCCTCATGCCTGTTCCTTCACCTCACCCAGTTGACTCTTCCTCTATCTCCCTTGCACTCTGAGCTTCCGACAGCCCTGTGCCTCTGAGCCCACCAACTTCTGCTGTACCCAGTTTGCAGACCCCAGGGCTGCACTCTGCTCTCCTAAATCCTGAGCATCTAAACCTGAAGCAATGATTTTTCCCTCCACCCCAGACCAGTTTCTCATTTGGTGCCTTTTTTAGTGTTTTGGCCATCTGCCATTTATATCAAGTTGGTCACCCTTCCTCTGATCCCCTCCCTAAAGCCAGAAACAGTTTCTCCTGCTTAGAACCCTTCAGCACTTGGTGTCCTTCCTCAGGTGCTGTCTGTTCTGCTTGATCATTATGTGTATACGAGTACGGTTCCCACTAGATATTAAGCTCTTTGAAGGCAGGGACTATGCTTATGTCTTTGGAATACTGATACTCCTAACATAGCATGGACAGTACATATATATATTTGAGAGTATGCATACATACTTGAGAAGTATATATTGTATTAAATTGAAAACCATTTATCCTTCCTCTGCTACTTCTCAGCATGCTGTAAGCATGACCTTCAGTGAACAGGGACTGTAAGGTTTTCTGCAGTAGCCCTGGTGCCCACAATAGTGCATGGCATATACAGCATATGGTACATGGCATAGATAGCATACGGTCTGTGGCATATATAACATATGGTAATGTGGCGCATATATAGTATATAATACATGGAATATATAGCATGTGGTTCATGGCTCTGTATGTATATGCTGAGTGAATGGATGAATGTGATTATTTTAGAAAACTCAGGTCTGACAAGGGGATGCAAAAAAATTTCTGTTTGCATGGCCAAGTACCTTGCTAATGGAACTGAAGAGTTGAAAATATCTATACAATCTTGGCAGCCTGAGTGATAGGACACAGAAAGAGATGACAATAAGGTCTATTCCCCCAATGGTCTGTCATTACAATATATATTGGGTTACCATAACCACCCAAACTAACCAGAATATAAGCCTACTTTAGCTTATTCTGTGACCAACAGTATGATAGACTTTTACTGCTTTTTGAGGTCAAGGTTTCCCAATACAGCAACCCTGGGAAGATCAGTCTTTGGCTTCTGAATATCCACATGCTTTATATGAAGGGCTGGTTCATGCCAAGCCCAGAAGAAATGTGAAATACTTCCTTCCAGGTCCTAAAGAAGTGTGAGTGCATGTGCCAGAGTGTGTGAGTGTGTGTGGTCCGTGCATCCATGCATGTGTGTAAGTATGTGTGTAGCTTCATTTACCTGATTAGTCCGAGCAGGGCAGGTCCCGATTTTATGCCAGCGTATCCCTAGCATCCTGGGTTTCTTATTACTCCTGGAGAACATATTTTCCTGTAGACTCAATGTTTTAAACTGTGATTAGGATCCCAGACTAGCCCTACAATTTGTTTAAAATATAAAGTATAATATCAGGTCCCGAGTTCCAATGCTGCAGTCACCACTTACTGACTGTAGCTTTCAGCAAGTTGCTTAACCTCTATCTTGATTTTCTCATTCATAGAATGATGATGATAATATTGGTATTTCCTTCAAAGGGTTGTTCTGAGGATTTAATAAAATAGTTTAGGTAAAGCAATTATAACAGTGCCTGGTACATAGTAAATGCTCAATAAGTATTATTACATTTACAGCCCCGTTTCTCTGTTTGCTGTCTTTTAAAATTCATTTTGGAATAATTTTCAAAGAGAATAAAGTTATAAGATTTATCCTTTTTATCATTCTGTCTCTCTATATTAACATTTTCATTTTTTCTGAACCAGTTTATAGTAAGTTGGTCTCTTTACCTCAAAATACTTCAATGTGTATTAGGATCCTAAGAAAAAGAAGGACTCTCATAATCATAACATAGTTACCCAAACCCACAAGATGTAATGGTGACACAATACTATTTTCCAATATACAGTTCACATTAAACTGTTGCCAGTTGCCTCGGTCATGTCTTTCATAGAAAATTGCTTGTATTTCTCAGCAAAGGCTCAGCAGAAATACTGCTTGCGAGGAGGCTGCGCTGGGACACCTGTCAGATCCCTCCCACTCTTAATCTGTTCATCATCTCAAATGTTAAAGAACGGGAGTGCACACCAGGAGCTCACTGACCCTGGTTTTTTACCCGCTTCTGGTTCCCATGTGTTTCATCACCCCTTATTCAAAGGTAACGTATTATAACACTGCTCCCTTTCTCTGATGACCAGTGGGGGTGGGGTGGGTACAAAGAGTTTACTGAGTGCCAGGTGTTTACATGCATCATCTCATTTATCTCTCAAACTCATCCTAGAAAGTTTTCATAGGAAATAGTACTCAGAGAGGTTGGATAATTTATTCAGACTCACACAGCTAGAATATGCTGCAGCTAGGAATCCGTGGTTAGGCTGTGGTTTTGTTTTTGTTTCTGGGTTTGTTTGTTTTTTTTTTCCATGATATTTTTTGAACAAGCTAAGGATTTACTCATCACTTTTTAAAGATCTGTAGCATTTGGGGCTGGAGATCAAACAGACTATTATTATGCAGGCCCATAGAAGTGAGTGTTCCAAGAGTAATGATTTATATAACAATTTCTAATTGATATGTAGATGATAATCTTTGTTTCGTCCTGGATTTTCAAATAGATTACAAAAACTTAACCCAGTAGTCCTAGTGTGTGAGGGATCATTGGGTTTCCTCTACTAATTAATTAATTAAAACCTCCTTCAGTTCTGCCCAGGCTGTGTACTATTTACATGACTTGGGGGAAATCCGTTTCCCTCCCTGTTTGACTTTCCCCATCAGGACGCTAAATGTGATGACAGCAGCCTTGTGAACATGACAGATTGTGAGGCTCAAGCTTGGTGGGACCCAGTGAGCAGAGCGACTCTGCCATTACTCTCCCCTTTTCACCTGCTGTGAGCCCCAAGAGCCCTCCTTGGCCAGATGTGGGCTTGTGGCCCTAGACCCCTAATTTCCCTCCAGATCTTGTGTGCACACTGCAGCCCCTTCAGACCCTTTCAGCTGTCCCAGTGGACAGAGGCCCCTGCCAGTTTCCTGGGCCCTTAAGCAACTCAGCAGATCAGAATCCTGATACTGCTGACTGCAGGGAGGGAGGACCAAGGGTCTTCCAGTGTCTTGTGTTGTCCTAGAGCACGGTGGGGTCCCGGTGGCTTGTGCTCTGAAGGTTCCGCTTGCTGAATTCCGGTTTACTTTGGTCAAGGCCAGTAGTAGAGGCCGCTTTCAGTCAATCAGGCTGTTCTACAGAGCAGTGTATATTTTTTGACAGGGCTCCCCACCCCTTTTTCAACTTAAAAGAAGAAAAAGAATCCATGACAAAACAATCATTGACTTGTATGAAAATGATCCAAGACGGTATTTAAAACAAGGTGAGGAGAAGGATAGGCATCTGTTCAGCTGAGCCGGACCAGGTTGCAGGTTATCACTGGCAACATTCCCCCTGGATGTGTTCTGTGGGGGAGGCCAGAGGAGCACCAGCAGCGAGCTCACCCTCCTTCACTGCCTGGGGGGTGGGGGGGCTCTTCCCCCACCCTCCCCTTTGGTTTGCTGCCTTTGTTTCTCCAAGACAGTTTTCTGATCAATTAAAATCTTGTAGGGTCTTGAAAGGCAATTCTGCCTTTTCAGATAAACAAAGGCAGAGAACAAATGGGAGGGAAAGTTTCAATAAACCTGAGGCATCATTTCCTCCTGCTGTGACACTAAATTTACGTGGATAAAAACAACCTCTTAGATTTACATTTTGATTCTGTTACTGCTTTCATGTGTGCAGGGCTGTCCCACTTCAGATGAAATTTATCCACTTCTTTAAATATTTAGTAGTCTAGCGTGGATGTTAATGAAAGTCTGGCGGTGCTATTTTGAGAATTGCAACAATGATAGTAATTTTCAGTGTCAGATTCCTGCTTCGCAAAGGGAGAGAGGGATGGGAGGAGGAGGAGGGAAAAATGGTTTCAGTTCTAATAGAGTTTGCCATCCGCTGGGCCGTGCCAGACAGATGGGTCATGAATACTGTCTAGACGCTCTCTGCCTGAGCGAAGCCCTGGTCTCTAAGGACACGCAGTGAGACGCCGGCTTAAGTAACCAGGGAAAGTCAGGGCAAGCTCTCCTGTAATCAGATAGAAATCAATGTGGATCCTGCTTCCTGGGGGAGGCCAAGGGGTGGGGTGGGGGGGGGCTAGATGTGGAGAGGGTGTTAAGAGAAACCGCCCTCTGTTACTGATCAATTTCAGTGCAAACTTGACTAATACTAGGCATTAGCAAGAGCGTGAAAGGAGAGTTGTAGTATGATAACACTATTGATTTAAACTGTACTCTGCCACAGAATGCAGAATGATTTAATTCAGACATGGTCCTTGGAAGGCCAGAGACCAGAAAAGGAGGATGACTTCTTGTATCATTAAAACAAGAACACAGACCATTGGGTGACCTGCATTAATTGTGTGTATTGATGAGCAGGGTGCTGATCCAGTCAAGACTGTCCATTCTGACTGTTCATTTTCTAGGGGTTAGCCTCTTAATTAAGAAGGGTTTTAGAAACTCACGTGGCTTGCTTTCGTTTCTGATGACTCTGAGAACTTTCCAAAGCTAGACCTCATCACAAGCAGCTGTGCTAATGGGGCTGTAGGAAATGAGATAAAAATCTCACAAGTGCTCTGCTTGGTTGTGCTCTAGTACATGGCTACTTTCCGATGGTCATTTTACTCCACATTCCCTCAGTGCCAGAAATGGAGTTTACATGACATAAGTAGTGAGTTTCTGTTCACGAAAACTCACAATCTAAATGTTGTGTTGGTGGGGAAGGGGCTGTTGCTATCAGGATGAAATTATGGGGAAGGTAGAGGGGACCACCAATAAGAAGAACATGACTCCACTCAGCTGGAAAGGGCTTCATTGTTGGACTTGATGTGAGTAGTCATATGTTTGCCTTAGAAAACTTACCCAAAAGGGTCTGCAGTAAACCTTGGAAGGGACCATCTTTGAGTAATTGCAAAAATACAGCTGAAATACAACCATCCTGTGACATGTCTTGGGCTGCAGAGATGGAGTTGACGCCCCCCACCCCCTGAGGGTAAGGCCTCTGAATTAACCATCTGGGCTCATAGCTCTTTTAGCCATGTCTCTCAACCAAGACATGGGCATAGGCTTTTAATTTGGAAAAAAAAAACCCAACAACATAAATTTAACAATAATAATTTTTTTCGCTCCTTCATCCATTCTTGTTATGTCCTAAGAGCAGAGGGAACAGTAGACCATTTTTGCTTCTTCCTTCCCAGAAAGAAAAGGAAAATCAAAGAAGAAAAATATTCTCAAAGTACACAATTGCTGGAGAGGAAAGCAAGAAATCCTGTGTTCCAGAGCTGTAGCCATAAGCAGTGAGCAAGTCTGTCCTTGTTCCAAAATGGCTCTTCTCGGAAATACTGCTGAGATTGCCCAGAAGGTGTGGTGGTCTTTCAGAAAGGCATCTTCTTTCCCCAAAACTTTTGCCTGCTGTGACCATCAGACTCTTACACTTATGGCATGAATTCGCCCACCCTTTAGATAACCTATAAAGAGTGTCCCATTGATGGCAACAAGGCATAATGTTCAGAGTGATGTCAGCTCACACTGACAGCCTTGGGTGTCTGGAAGGTGAACCACAACACTTGGCAGAACCCCAACACCTCTTGGTTCCGTTCACTTGCAGTCAGAGAAACAAAACATGCATCTGCCTGTTTTAAAGACTCCAGAGATTTTGTGGGGTGACTTGTGGGCTCATGTATTTGCCTTGGCTAAGAGAATGTGGTATTGTTCCCCCTCTTTGAGAAGAGGCACCTGCCCTCACGTTGGCACACACCTATTATGGAAGGGTGCCTAGGCGTGTTGCCTCCACTTCTGTGTCTTTTTAGCGGGCGCTCTGGGCTTCCGTTATTTGATTTGTTTCTAAAAAAGGGAAGAACAAAGAACTGGAGCTAAACCTCTGACCCTTTTCTCCTTAGATTATGGCGGGGGAAGACCAGGTATTGTTCCTATAAGGTGCAGCAGTGGGGTTTGCTCACACTTGCAAGCCTCTCTAACCAGTCTGGGTTTAAAGCAGGCTGCAGGTTGAAGGCTGGTGACAGCTCTCTGTGTCATGGGGGTGGGAGTGGCTGAGCCAGGCAAGGACAATTATTTACCTCTGTGACGTGATTTAAGTCTGTGTCTATGACTTGACATGCTTTTCCACAGAAGGGCAACCAAGGAAAATGTACTCCTCGGAGATACACTCTTCTTTCTGTTAGGTATGCTTAGAAGATAGAAACGTTGAGTGTTGTCTGTTCCATGGGAAGAGAGCTTGGCATGACACTTAGTTTTTAAATAATAACCTGACCTTAGGAGACAGAGGATCTTCACTTCCTTAGACCTGTCAGTGCATCCTGTTAACCCTCACAAGGCCATCAGGAGCCAGTGGCCGGAAGCCAGGGACTTCCTCCTCATGTTCTTGTAGTTCCATGTTTGTTCTCATGTTGAGACATTTTAACCTGGAAATGATAGGAACTGATGGCTAGTGTAGTTAGCTTCTCCCAAAAAACAAGATACCAGGACTGATTAATTTTTAGAAGTTGAAAGAGAATTCGTCATTGAAAGATAATGTCTAGACAGGAGGCTGGAGAGTGTTCTAGATACATTTAGTGTAGTTGCTTGCAGAAAATGATATGCTAAATAGAAGCAACGTGTCCTTTTTTGGAGGCATATTTCATGGAGAGTGTTTTTATGAGTGTTGAATATATAAGAGGCACAGGGCAGGGTGATGGGGTGGGTGTAGGGTTTACAGAATATGGTCCCTGTTTTCCAGCTGTTTCCATCTAGTACTAGTGGGTGGCACAGCAGGGAAAATCTCTTTGCACTTGGGTGCTCAGGGTAGACCTCCTCATGGGGGTTTCTAGAGTACTCTCATTTCCCTGAGAGGCAGGAGGGGCTGGACCACAGGTGGGGGGAATGGGTGTGCAGGGATGTATCATGTAGGAATTGTCATGAGCCAGCTTGCATGGAGGTAAGGGCTGATTTTGAGGAGCATTTACTAGAAAAGGCAGGTTGGGGCCAGATTCTAGAAAGCCAGGGATATTAGGCCAAATAGTTTTTTTTTCTATCCTGAAGGAAGTCATTGGAGGTTTTTGAGTAAGAGAGTGAGGCTATGCTGCAAAGCAATTATGTACAGGAAGGTCCTAAGAGATCACCTAGCTCAGTGCTCCTCTTTATAGCCCTGGGAGCTTTAAACCCAGGGACAAGTCTTTGAGGGAGCTGGGATCCACATAGAGAAGGGGAGAAACCTCCTCCTGGGAGACTTGGTGCTGAGGTGGAGCAGCATCCTGAGAGGAATAGGAGGAAGAAAGATTACTGCATAGCGCAGGTCTTCACAGTAAAGGGGGCCTGGGCCCTCCTGTCAGTCAGCTTGGGCCTAAGGAGTCATAACGGGCAACATCTTGGTTGTACTTTGCAACTTTCTTTAAAAATTTTTTTTAAATCTCAGCTTTATTGAGGTATAACTCACAAATAAAATTATGAAGTATTTAAAGTGTACATCATGGTGATAGGATCTACGTAAACTCTGTGAAAAGACCCCCCCCACACACACACACACACTAGTTAACTCTGGATCTATCACCTCACATTTATCTTTGTTTGGTGTGGACATTTAAGTTCTCTCTCCACAATTTTTTTTTTATACAGTACAGTATTTTTAACTATAGTCACTTTGTTTTACATTACATTCTCAGATCTTATCTTATAGCTGTAAGTTTGTTCCCCTTTACCAGCTTCTCACTATTTTCCCTACCTTCTGGGATGCATGTGAATGAGATGTGTGTCATGTATTTCATTGTGTGCAAATACAACATTTGTTTTTTTTTTTTTTATTAACCAGTTTTATTATTTTTTATTATGTTATGTTAATCACCATACATTACATCATTAGTTTTTGATGTAGTGTTCCATTATTTGACAGAGAGAGAGACAGCAAGAGAGGGAACACAAGCAGGGGGAGTGGGAGAGGGAGAAGCAGGCTTCTCGCCGAGCAGGGAGCCCGATGCGGGGCTCGATCTCAGGACTCTGGGATCATGACCTGAGCCGAAGGCGGACGCTGAATGACTAAGCCACCCAGGTGCCCCCAAATACAACATTTGAATAAGAGCAAGAATTGTATTTGTTTTTTTTTAAAGATTTTATTTATTTGAGAGAGAGAGGGAGGGAGAGAACATGAGTGGGAGGAGGGGCAGAGGGAGAAGGACAAGCCTACTCCCCGCTGAGCAGGGAGCCAGATGTGGGGCTTCATTCCAGGATGCTGAGATCATGACCTGAGCCGAAGTCAGATGCCTAACCAAGTGAGTCACTCAGGTGCCCCAAGAATTGTGTTTGAAGAAAGATACAGGATCCAGCTCTTTTTCCCTTTGAAAGCAATTGATGATGGACTGTGTTTTGCTTTGCTGCTGATGTGTTTGGTGTATTTTCATGTGCATGCATTGTGGAAATCAGGAAATCTGTGAATTGTGATAGTGCTACATAGAAACTTGGGGTGTAATGTTTTCGGAGGGGACAGGACCCTTAATGATATTTTTCTTGCAGGACCAGCACTGACACTTGTTTTTATCGTGGATGATGGTGGGTTTGTGCTTACTTGTGTCACAGGAATGAGTTAGAATAGAGAAGCAGCAGCTCTGCTACTCTCTGTAGTGACCTTAGATCATCAGCATCTTGGGCCTGGGGTTTCTTGGTCTTCTGGCAAGTAACATGGTTTTTGATCCTTGTGGCTCAAAACAGCACTTGAATTGGTGACTTTACTTCTGTTATTAACTTGAATGAGGGAAGTATCAGACACAACATTTATTCAGGAGAGGCGTTTCTTTGCAAATAATGCAATTATTTTCACGTTTTTGAGAGAGGTGCTCATCAGGGTAAAATATGTCTACCAGTGCCCGCTCAAATTAGAACCTTCCTCTGTGTGATCAGCCCATTCATTCATTACAAAGTGCCAGGTGCTCTGTCTGCTTTTCCCACTGTTACCCCTTCTCATTACATTTCAACCTCCATCCCCAATATTGCTGTGTAATCTGTTCACTGGGGACAATAATGATGCAATGTGTGAATCCAGAGTCTGGCACCTAGTAGCACCTTGACAGAAATAGAAAGCTGTGATCTCAGCATTAAAATATGCTAACAAGCTGTAGGAGCTAATGGGTGCCACTCTTACACTGCAGATGTTCATTCCGGTGCCGCTGCTGAGTGCGGGGACAGAACAGGAGGGTGCGCTGCTCATATCCCAGTGTTTGGTGATGGCTTTTGTTTATTGCAGTGTTATTCTCCAAAAGGGACCTCCTGTCTCCTTTGTAAAGTATGCTGCCTTTCTGGGGCTAGAAATGATAGAAGGACCCCCTTTAGTAGGACTGTTAGAACAAGAGAGCAGAGCCCATGTGGAGGAGAAATGTTAATGATAAGGATAGGATGTAGTCATTTGATTAAAAATAAATTAGATTTTGTGCTGTTTGTGGTTGATGTTTATCTAGACAGAGTTTCTGAGCTCTAGAAAGGGGTTCTAAATGCGTTATATAAATGCATAAAGAATTCTGGTATACCGAATTTAAAGGGATGATTTAAGCACATTACATTAAAATTTAAATATATAGAATTTTGAATTCCTGTCTTACAGTTCTGTTCTGTATTTGCTTCCTGGCTCATATTAACAAATGACTCCATTCTTTTCATAACCCTTGCTCTTATTAATGCCAAGACACACCCTCAGGTCCCCCCACCCTTTATTTGTTTGCTCTCACTTTGCAGAAGCCAACTGGGTGAAAAACATAGTCAGACTGAGTGGACAAGACAGACAGATGCTATCTGCTGTACAGGGATGGTAGTATTTGTCCAAATAGAAGGATACTCTCTCTGCAGGGAGGGTGGCAGGAGGACATGCCTGGCCCACCTTGGGAGTCTACCTAAGCTGCAGGACCAGGCAACTGGCAGAGATGAGGTGGACAGGGTGCTGGGTGCCAGGGTACCCAGGTCTGGGGCATACACACAGCAGGCCTCGTCCAGAAGACTCTGGGGACCAGGGGAGCACTGCATTTCTATGACAGATACTGCTATATTGGATGTCTTCTATTGCCTTGGATCATACAACTCTGAGTCCAGAGATAAAGGTCATGATCATTTATATATTCATCCATTCATCAAATGTCCCACTCAAATGTACACTTAGCTGTGCATCCCTCAAAGCAGGAACAAGGCATAGGACCTAGAAGATATTCAATCAGTACTTATTGAGTGGATTCATACACACCAGCCACTGTACTGGGTAATCCAAATCATGTAAGACTTGGTGGTCCTCACCTACAAAGGGCACAAAGGACATAAAGTAGACTGATGCTGGGATACCTGTAAATACACATGAGCCAGGGACTAAAGAAGAGTTGGCGCTGCTGAGGAAGGGCCAGGAGAGGCTCAGAAGAGGACCAAGCATGCTGAAGCGCATCCTGGCACCAGAACTGGGGTTTCCCCAGGTACAGCAGGCAAGTCAATCTACCCAGTGGGCACGTAGGCAGGGAGCCCAGGGTCTCTAAGCTTTTTGAAGACCTACACAAGTAATGGAAACATGAATAAAATCATAATGCCTCCGAGATAGGAAAAGAAGACTGGAAAATTGAAATGAACACATGTAATTAAATGTCAATATAATGAAATGAACACAGGTAATTAAATGTCAATATAATGTTATCGTACATCAACTAGTTGATTGTGGTTTATTATCTCATGTGGGATGTGGGTGCCCTTCAGTGGTTTGGGGTACATATGTGAGCCCCTTGCAGATGCTGACATGACCCTGGGCAGTGGCGAGAAGAGGCTGGAGCCTGCAGTGATTCCTATTCCTGATTGAGAAGGTACAGAAATACCAGGAGCTTCTCAGCATTATTCCATAGCCCAGACATCCCACTGAGGGCGTGTCCTCCTCACCATCCCATGTGTTCCCACTCTTCATGGAGGAGTTGGGCTTGGTCACTTTGTGCATGTGCTTAAGGCAGGAGCAAAAGGGCAGGTTCAAAGATATAACCCCCCTGCAACCCGGCAGAGTGTGTGTTTGCTCCTTTCTCCCTTCCACACAGCTCCCAGTAAGCTGCCCAGGAGCTTGCCTGCTCACGTCCCCTTCACCTATGTTCAGCTCCACAGCAGTCAAGGAGGCGTGTTGGCACAGGGCACCCCTGAAAATGTGAATTGAACAGTAAAAATTTATCAAGAGGGGAGCCTGCTATGGGATAGTGACATGAATAAAACCAGAGTCCCTGCTCTTTTGGAATTTATGGTTGGGCTTAGGTGGAAAGATACATCTTACTGTTAAAGGGCAATAGCAAAGGGAGGGCATGGTAAATGCCCATATCCTTACACACTGTCTCAGCCCCTTATTTGGCTGGTCCCGTGCCTCCCCTCAGTTCCATCTGCAGAGGAATGTTTGCCCTCGTATAAGAATCTAGTCTGCCAGCCTAGCCAAACACATGCCAAGATTATCCTCATGATAATCAGAGAGGGGAGAGGGCACCCCTTCACCTGAAGAACAGAACGGTAGGGGAATTGCCAAAGGGGACTTTGAGAGAGAAATGGCTCCCAATAGTCTGGTGGATGGCACTCTGTCAACCTATACATACATACCAGGAGCATAGCCTTCTGCACTGTCTCTCTCTACAGTACAATTCATAGCTAATATGTCTCACCTGCAGTCAAGGTCACTAACATACAGTTGAGGACACTACATCAAGTGCTTGGCTGTGTAGTAGGAAACTCGTCATAGATTCTAATTAAAACCACAGTCACGCCTTCTTCAGGTTTTTCTTAACACATTATTATAATATTATAATAATTTTAGAAGGATATTTTGTTTTTAACAGTTTTTTTTCCTGCTTCTCGCATAGGAGCTAAACTCTGAAACACACATACGCGCATCCTTTTCCCCTCCCCTCCCTGCGCCCTCACCATCTAATTCCCTCCTTCACTTCTCTTACTTTCTTCTTTTCTCTCTTTTTTCCTTAAACTGGGTAACGGTATCTGCTGTCTGTGCTTAGGGCTGTTTCAAATGAAATGTGGGGTGAGGGTCTCAGCAGAGGTGTTCCGGCACAGGGAGTGGGAGTGAGTTTCAGGGGGAGACAGAGCTTCCCAGAGGCACACAGCCCTGTAACGGTGGCTCCTTCACACACTAGAAGAAGAATCTACACTGGTAGTCTGCTTCCTGCAGATGTGGCCTCTCTCTTTTGGGCATCTTTTCAGACACTGTGGGCACCTGCCACACAAGCTGATAAAGACTTTAAGGTGTGCTCTGAAAGAAACACGAGCACAAAGTGCAGAATGACAAAAGGGTCTGTGTGATGTGTGTTGGCAGGGAGGCGGTACATGTCTGTAGTTTACATTTTTGTTTATTTAAAAATGCTCTTCTGACCTTCTAAATGGCATAATTGAAAGATCTCTTAGAATCCTGAAGTGGCTTTTTCAGGAACCAAGCCTCACTCCAGCAACCACCTCTTCTTTCTGGATGCAGCTGTCCATCATTTTATTTTATTTTATTTTATTTTTTATTTTATAAGATTTTATTTTATTTTATAAGATTTTATTTAATTATCTGAGAGAGAGAGAGCACAAGAAGTGGAGCGGGGGTGGGGGGAGGGAGAAGCAGACTCCTCGCTAAGGAGGGAACTGGACTCAGGGCCCGATCCCAGGACCCTGAGATCATGACCTGAGCCAAAGGCAGACGCTTAACGGATTAAGCCACCCAGGCACTCCGCATCTCTCCATCATTTTGAACAGAAGTCCCAACCTGAGTAATTCTTCTTGGATACCACTTACCAGACGGCAATGACAGGGGACCAATATGGTTTTTCCCTCCTTTCTTAACCTTATATAAAATACCCAGTCATTATCCTTGCACTCAGTAAGAACAGAATGAAATTGCCCTCTTTCCTACAATGGGAAATACCACCTATTAGAGGAGATGCATCTTGGACTCATTCCCACAGAATGTTAGAGGTGCAAGAAAGAGATCAAAGGAATGAATCATGAGAATTTCATCTCAGCCTCTGTCCATTTTTTTGTTTTGTTTTTTCCTTTCTCCAGTCCTTTGCCTCCTCTGTGGTGTAAATTTTCTGCTTGGCAATTCTGTCTTAACAAATTCTTTGGACCTAATTCTTGCATATTAATACACTTCATGTAGGTTTTCTAACTGCTATAAGAAATGGCTATGTAAGGTCAGATTAGTGTGGCCACAGGAGGAGAAGAGAACAAGGCTTGGAAGGAAGTTTAATACATCACTGGTCCCAGAGAGGGAATCAGTGCATGCCATTAAGGGCCACAGGGTGGAGGCAGAAGATGGAAATAAGGGGAGAGCTTGGGCCACAGTCTTTACTGGGTTTTCTGTGGGAAAGACAAGGTGTAGGGCAGGGTAAATGGTTTGATTAGCTAGTTCAAATAATTTTGGCAGGCTTTGGACTATAGGGGTGGTCTCTGGTTTACCTGGTACCTGGCCCTGGGATTGATTAGGGCACAGGAATATTGCCTCCTGTGGCATGTGGGCCATAGAGGTCTGACTCTGGATCTCTCAGTTTGCATATCAAAGGCATGCTCCTGGCTGAGCCCTTTGCTAGTTCCAAGAATTGGCTAGTCCTGGGAGGGGCAGTCTCTTCAGCTAAAAAGTTTTTTTTAGGATGTCAAAACATCATAATACACAAAATAAATACACAGTGACAATACACTGTCACTGTATGGAGAAAAACACACAAGTACTGCAGCAAGCAAGTCACAGCTTGAAAAGTATTATTTTAGAGTGTATAAATTTGGGGTAAAATAAGTATATTTGTTAACACAAAGGGATTAATTTATCAGCATTTAATAAAATGCTTTTATCGCATTGATAGCAGACATTTAGTAATGAAGGACTAGAAAAACCAAAATTTTAATACATACAGGATGTTTTTTGAAAAGTTATTATATCTATATAGTAAAAATCATTCTCAATTTCTCAAAATGCAATCACTGGTCCCCTTATGAAAACTGCAATGCGTTGAGGTCATTTTTGGTGGTTTAACATACAATTGAACAAATATTGGTGGTGCTAAGATGAATGGATGATACATTATAATTATATATTTTTAAGATTATGATGAAAGCAGAAACATTTGTGAAATAAGCCTGTTTGCTAGTCTACCTTTTGTTTTGAGCCCCAGCAGGTGACTGTTCCAGTATATGCTGCTTGTGATTTCCATGTGTCTGTCTAACAGGTCTCCTTAGAGGAGGACCAGTCGTTTCACAAGTGCTTGCCATTGTTAGGAGAAGCATGTTCTTGTTGGCTCCCAGCATATGGGGGAAGAATCACATATTTCACTGATGTGGTAAGAAAGCATCTTCTGAGAACGAAGGGGCATCTTCTTACGGACTCCTACGCCAGAGATGGGGCAAAAGTCCGGTGTACCGGTGGTCTCGCTTGGGGTATGAATCAATAATTACCAAAATGACCAACTGTGGTGGGGGAGTGAGGGGCTGACATGAGTTCTGCCTGAGAAGGGGAGACTAGATTTCAAAGGTGGTAAAAACTTTTATTTCTTCCTGCCTTTCTCTGAGCATGCCTTGCCTGTGAGAGAGTATGGCTTCCCCAGCCAGGGCACACTGCCGGCTTCTTCCACCACTTCCTGCACACCTTGGCTGCTCTCCTGGGAAAGGTGTTCCAGCTATCACGGTATCTGAGCCACTTTAAGTTCTCAGTGAGTTGATTTCCCATTTCTCTTTTCATGGTGCTCTTTTATTACTGTGGATCCCTGTAACCCATATCATGTTGGATTTTAATGATTTATTTAATATATCTCTTTGCTGGATTATGAGTAATCCCTCCAGGGTATGGTCTATATTCTATGCATTTTTAGACCCTTAGTGTCCAGCACAGAGCCTACCACATAGCAGACTCTCAGTGCATGTTGATTTTGACATAACATTCATTTATCTATACACACACAAATGCATGCAAATAATTATATATACACATATTTATTATAATTTTATTTTTGTAAACTATTCATGTAAATAGAAACACAAAAACAATCTTATATTTGCATACATAAACCAATTTATACTATTAATGTGGGTTTGGACCCTAGTCTCAGGCTAAAGAATCTTAATAAATTATAGTTCTTCAGGACTGTGCTTTTCCTTAAACATACATGGTTTATTCTAAATTTTGTAGTTTACAGTGTTATCTAAGATTACTTCTGTCACTTCTTTGCCTTTCCTCTCATCTCTAAAAATTCACATCTTCCCCTCCTTCATGGTCCTGCTCTAATGCCTTACCCCACAAAGCTGCCCTGGTGCTCTCTGCTGTGAGGGATTGCTCTCTCAGCTCCATTCTATTAGCACGTGAGGCCCTGACTTCTCCTTTGCAGTTTACTTACTTCAGTGCTTATCCTACTGGCCTTCCTGGTTATAAGTTCCCTAAAGACAGTACTTAATAAATGTTAAATGAACAAAGCCATGAATATTTGTAGAAAACAGCATATTCCAGCACCATAATGTTGGTCATTAGTACATGTTCTGATGATTTCTTTGTCTTTTACTCATGGTGAGAGTTGTAAATTCATTCATTTCTTGTTGAAGAGTATAGTTATAGTAAGTCTCCCAAATGGATCAGGAACACAGCATAAATAACAGGAAGGTCCTGGGTGGAGGGAGCATAAGGGAAGAGCTTGGTGGCTAATTCTAAGGCAGGAGCAGTGGTACAAATCTACATAGTTGTATCAACTCCACATGACAAAGGATTCAAAATGCCATTCAGGAAAAAAATTAGCGACTAAGAAGGAAAGCTGCACATTACTTTAAAAGTGCTATTTGTTAGCATGTGAAATTGAAGACTTAGCTCTTCTTCTTTGGCTGGGGAAGGAGAATGAATCCTATGCATGTATTATCCTTCATGGACATATCATTTATACAAGTCTCATCCTGAGCATCCTGCATGAGCAGACTTGTGGCCATGTTGGAGTGTGCGTGTCAGGTGAAAATTAACCTGTATCCATGAGAACAGTTTTGAAATACGCTGAAACATTCACTGCATTGTTTTGTTTCTCTGCTTACATAGGTGTGGTAGGCAGAATAATGTCCCCCCAAAATTGTCCACGTCTTAATCCCCAGAACCTGTGAATATATTACCTTTAGTGGGAAAAGAGACTTTACACGTAGGGTTATGCTAAAGACCTTGAGTTGCAGGAATGATCATGGACTGTCCAGATAGCCCCAAATACACGGGCCTGAAAAAGTGGAGAGCTTTTCTTAGCTGTGGTCAGAGGGAGATGTGATGATGGAAGAAGGGTCAGAGAGATGTGATTTAAAAAGGACATGGCCTGCCATTGCTGGCTTTGAACGGAGCGGGCGGGGGGGGGGGGGTTGGGCAAATTCTAGAAGATGGAAAAGGCAAAGAAACATCCTCTCCTAGAGCTTCTGGGAAAGAATGCAGCCCTATTGACACTGTGATTTTAGCTCAGTGAGATTCATTTCAAACTTTTGACCTTCAAAACTGCAGGATAGTAAATTTGTGTTTTAAATTACCAAGTTTGTGGTAATTTGTTATGGCAGCAGTAGGGAACCTAATAGACATGGTTTTATGTATATAAAGATATTAAGTTAAAAAAAAATTTCTACTTCTACATTTTCTCAGTGTTTATACTCTGTGAGAAATATGGACATTTACATTCACTTCAGGTCTACAAATTTTAGCCCAGCCACTTCATTTTAGTAAGCATGTCCTAAGTTCCTGCCTTAGGTCACGTGCACTAACAGTGACACTAACTTTACTGAAGGATAGTGGAAGGTTCTAATAGGTTCTTGTAGGAAAGGAAATTATGCTGAAGAAGGAGTTTGGGGTCAATTGTTCATTTAGTTAATGTGGTTGAGATTCATTCTACAGAAACTACATAAAACTTTTGAGCAGTGTGCTGACATCATATATACCATGACATCAACAACAGCTACAGCAGAAGAACACAGCTAATGCTTATGGAGTCCTTCGCCATCCCCAAAGTAGACAGATTGTGTGGACCGATGGGAAATAAAGCATGCCAGGTGTGAGATAGGTCTGAATAGGACAGTAGCAATAAGGCCAGGGAGCAATCAGTCAATGTGAATACTCTTAAAACTTAAGTGAAGAAGGATAATCAAAGGACTGTGGAGCTGGTGGGAGAGAAGCCCAGGGGAAGCTTTCAGGCATCAAGTGAATGAAGATGTGATTCATCAAACCATACAGTCAGGGAGGAGGGTGCTTTTCAGGAAAAGATGCCAAGTTTGGTGTAAGATAAGCTGAATTTTAGATAGGACTGTGAGACATTCAGTGTCCTATAAGTAGTTAGATCTTGGAACTGATTTGAAAGATTATAAAAAAGAAATCTGGGAGGTACGCAATTGGGATTTGTCTTCTTAATTAATGCAGAGGTCTTCTATGCCCAAGCCTTGAAAAGCTCTCCAAGAAAGGAATGTGTCAGTGCAGCAGGGAGATGGTCCAGAAGAACAGGGCAGGCTCAGTTGTGGTGGCTATAAGGGTTAGACCATGGACAGTAAGGACATTGCCCAGAAATGCAAAGACCCCAAGCAAAGCCCCATCCGGGAACTTTTCTATAATGAAGGAACCAGATGGATCCAATCTTTTGGTGAACAACTTGCTGCTCAGACTCAGAAGGAGCATGATAATTCTTGTGAAGAGGTGTTCATGGGGAGATCTGGACACTTTGGGTGGGGTTGCCATGGAGACTTCCCTGGGCTCTTAAGGGACAGCTGACAGACATGTCCAGCCTTTCAGCTGCACTAAGGATGGCTTTAAGGGGAGTGGTGTGTTTTCTGACTTGCTCTTCTTAGGGACCGATGGCTGTAGAATCTTTGTGAAGCAATTGGTGATTCCCACACAGAATTTCTAGATTCAGGCATGATGTGTGTGTGTGTACTTAGGGAAGGGCTACCATGTGAATGCTGACTTCTTCCCGAGTGTGGCCACATCACTGGACTTTGACAGGTGAGGACAGACTCTCATGCTCTTTCATTTTTCCCAACCCTCTTTGAATCTGAAGAGAACTCCTTTCTCCTCCATTGTCTTTGACAGGGATCCTTTCTCCTCCTTTGAAAGGGCACACTGCTTGTCAGGCTCCACTGGTCAGTTCTCTGCACCCTCTGCATGCCGCCCTGGGGTTTGGAAGAGCATGGCCAGTGAGTGGCCCGTGGACACATGACTGATGAAGGACAGGACACACTGCCTTTGTTGTCTTGTAGTGTTGTAGCTCCATTCTGTTATTTGACTATTTAAACAGACTTAAAAACATCTCTCAAATTGTCATTTTTTTGAGATGGTGACTTGACCAATGTACATTGTGCCTTCCAGAGGCTCTAATTTGCATCACGTAGTATACATGCCACCCACACAATTCTGATATTTTTTCCTGATTCGGAGAAATGAACTTCAGGTCACATTTAAGTCGTCCCAAAATACTCTCCTGGGCACTCTTGTGCGTAGGAAGGATGGCCCTGGCATGAAGACCTGTTGCAGAATGCTGCCTTTTCAGACCATCTTGACAACTACCCTTCTTCCATCTTTGTAGGAAATGTAGCAGCTAAGAAATATGTGCTGCAGAATAAGAGAAGAGGGCCCAAGATTCTTTTTAAAAATGTGTTTCTTGTTTTTTGGCATAATTTTTACATTTATGGATAGTACTTCTCAGCCTTTCATGAAATTTCTGCCTCTTGTATGTGGAAAAAACAGAGGCTATTTTAAATTATAAAGACAGGCTTTAATCTAGTCCAAGAAACTGGGGGAAATAGACTTATTTTCTCGCTTTCAGCCCCATTTCCTTACCTAATGTTAAATATGGCTATTTTTCCTAATTTAGAGGGTTTTCTTTGTAGAATATGAATGAGCTATTTACTGGGTAACAAAAAGACAAGCCTTTTAAGTACAAATGGAGCTTTGGAGATCTCTCAATTTGAAAGACTAATCTCTGCATAAACACAACTGTTTCTCCATATTGCTGGGAACACTCCATCTAGCTGTTTGGCCACATTTTCTATTATGGTTTTTATAAAATGAAACTATGGCTAATAGCTCAGCAGAGAAATATTTGGGCACAGTAGCAATAGGGATGTGTTTACATTGCCTTAAACTGTGTTGATGAGCAAAGAATAGTAATTCTCTATAGAAATTGATCTAATCTAATAAATAAAATTAAACATTGCATATTTTCATTCCCTGACATTTTTTTCTGAGATAAGGCAACCAGTAATCTCATTACAGCGTTGTGGTCTTTTTTATTAAATGTCTGGTTATGCCTGTTACCTTTCAGGCTCAAAATTTTATAGCAAGCCTTCCTTCTTCTTTATATAAAATGACATAACATCAAGACTGTCTACCATACAGAATAAATTGGAGGTCACTGTATACCTAGCACCTTCTGCCAGGAAGTGCACCTGGATATAGGAAGATGGAGCCATTGCATTCAGAAATACCCTTTGGGGCTGACAGAGCCTGACTGTTTCGAGTTTCACATCCCTATAGATGGGGCTTGGGAAACCCTTCTTCCCTTCAGCCCCACCCCCAAGGTTCTAGGATAAAACTGGATTAGTGAATTCATGGCTTGATAGACTGAAGAGAAAAATGAGGCTCTGTGCTCCATATTCATGTGCATCTGCCCCTCTTGGTGACATGCTAATTGGTTGGCCTGGGCACAAGACTAGGAAGCACAGGTTTCCTGTTGCTCACACAGTGCGTCCTGTCTGCTGTGATGGGAGAAAGACGAGTGAGGTGAACGGCCTGAAAGACATCACTCAGCCCATGACCGGCAACCTCTTGGATATAAAGTCAAATGATTATTTTCTCTAGGAAGCTCCTTATTAAAAATCTACATAGCTATTAATAAGTATATTGCTATTTTGTAATTTAAATTGTGTTTAACCTGCATAATAACTGGTTTTAAAAACCTGGATATATCGGGGCACCTGGGTGGCTCAGTCAGTTAAGTGTCTGACTCTTGATCTCAGCTCAGGTGTTGATCTCAGGGTGGTGAGTTTGAGCCCCGTGTTGGGCTCCACACTGGGTGTGGAGCCTACTTAAAAGAAAATTAAAAACCTGGATATATTTTATTTCTGTGATGTAGTTAAGTGGCATTCAGTTGTTGCTTCCATGTACGTGGTGAGTTTATCAAATAGCATGCATGCTCTTCATTCTCATGCTGCATTTTTCATTATTCTGAAAGTTAGATGAATATGTTCAAATTCTGTAGCATGTTGGAGTCAGCAATGAAAAGACCATGTAACCTTTTATAACTTAAAGAATGATACAATATTGAGAAATTAGCCCATAGGAGTTAAAGACAAATGCACTGAATATTTTCAGCTGTCAAAAATGAATAAAAGGGATGAAAATTGGAAAAGGTGGGTATATTGAAGCATTTCACTCTGGACTATTACTCATTTATCAGTTGATGGGTTCTACAACCTTTTTCTGGTTGAAGAGGGCAATATCTGGTGCCATTTATGCCCTCATTGGCTCATAACACCTAAAAACCATGTTACGTTTGGCATCAGGGTCAATATCTCTTGGTGGAGGATATGGAGCCAAAAGGAAATGGGATTTCCTAGTAGGGGTTGTGGCTTGGCAGAGGATTTTTGTGGGAGACATTAAGTCCATTTAGTCAATTTCTTCCTTTTTTCACTGAAAGTGTTTTTTGTTGTTGTTTTTTTTCTAAAGCAATGCTAAGTTATGGATGTGTATAAATTAATGCTGTAAATTAGGTAGGCTTCTAACTAAAATCTCAACCTCTTCATACTCTGTCCCCATTGTTGCTTTATTATTTTTCCTGTCACTTGCCACTAATTAACATACTGTATATTTTACTTATCTTGCTTATTATATTTTAGTTATCAGAATTTACCCTTCCAGGAGGGTAGACATGTCTGTTTAGCTCACTGGTGTGATGTACCCTCAGTACTTAGAATAAAGCCTGGGTGTACAATTAATATATGAATGAAATAATGAACTAATCTTTAAAACGATGCTCAGAGCATAGTTTTTATATAGTAATACATATTTGCAATTAATTATCTTTTAAGAAATAATGAAATTGTACTTCAACGTAAGAAAGTCAACCAAAGTAATATACTACATTAATAGAATGAAGAAAAAAAAATATGTTCATCTCAATAGACACAAAAAGGCATTTGACAAAATCCAACATCCTTTCATCATAAAAACACTCACAAAAGCAGGAATGGAAGGGAACTTCCTTAACAAAGTAAAGGACATTTATGAAAAACTCACAGCTAACACCATACTCAGTGATAGGATACTGAAAGCTTTCCCTGTAAGATCAGGAACAAACAAGGATGCCCTCTTTGACCACTTCTATTCAGTATTGCACTAGAAATTTAGCCAGAGCAATTAGACAAGAAAAAGAAATAATAGGCATCTCAATTGCAAAGAAAGAAATAAAACTGTCCCTATTTGCAGATGACATTATCTTATGTATAGAAAATCCCCAAAATTCCACAAACAAGCTCACTAGAGATAATTTTTAAAATTCAGCAGAGTTGCAGGGAAGAAAATTAACACAGAGATATCCATTATGTTTCTACACATGTGCAATGAACGATCTGAAAAGGAAATTAAGAAACTAATAACATTTTAAAATAGCATCTAAAAGAATAAACTACCTAGAAATTTAAACAAGTAGGAAAGACTTGTACACTGGAAACTACAAAACATTGCTGAAAGAAATTTAAAGAAGCCCTAATTAAATGGGAAGATATCACATATTTGTGGGTAGGAAGACTTAATATTGCTAAGATGTCAATCCTACCCAAGTTGATCTGCAGATTCAGTGCAATCCTTATCAAAATGCCAACAGCCAATCCTCAAATTCACATGGAATTATATGGGATCCTACATGACCAAAATAATCTTGAAAAAGAATGAAGGTGGAGGACTTATAATTTAAAAAAGCTTACAAAACTGCAGTAATCGTAACAGGATGGTACTGGCATAAGATTAGGCATATAGACCAATGAAATACAATCGAGAGTCCAGAAATAAATGCTTACATATCTGTGGCCAACTGATTTTTTACAAGGGTGCTAAGTTCATTCAGTGGGGAAAGAATAGCCTTTTCAACAAATGGTACTGGGACAACTGAATTTCCACATGCCAAAGCATGAAGTCGGAATGCTACCCTCACACCAGATACAAAAATTAACTCAAAGATTATAAGAGCTAAAACCATAAAACTGTTAGAAGAAAACACAGAGGAACATCTTTATGGTCATAAAATTGGCAGTAGATTCTTACATATGATTCCAAAAGCATAAGCAGCCAAAGAAAAATTAGGTAAATTCGTCTTCACCAAAATTAAAAACTTTTGTGCCTCGAAAGACATTATCAAGAAAGTGAAAAGACATTCTACAAAATAGAAAATATTTGCAAATCATATGCCTGATAACGGTTTTAATATGCAGAATATATAAAGAAGTCCTGAAACTTAACTGAAAGACAACCGAATTTAGAAATGGGCAAAGGATGGCAAAAGAAATGATAAACAAAATAAAAAGACAACTTTGAGAATGTGAAAAATATTTACAAATGTTATATCCAACAAAGAGTTAATATCCAAATATATGAAGAACTTATACCACTCAATAGCAAAAAAAAAGTTCTAAAATGGGCAAAGGACCTGAATAAACATTTTTCCAAAGAAAATATACTAATGGCCAAACAGGTACAGGAAAAGGTGCTCAGCATTACTTATCATAAGGGAAATGGAAATCAAAACCACAGTGAGATACCTCCCACCTGTTAGAATGGCTGTCATCAAAAAGATAAGAGATAACATATGCCGGTAAGGATGTGGAGAAAAGGGAAGCCTTGTGCTCTGTTTTTGGTATTCCATGGTACAGCCACCATGGAAAACAGTGTGAGAGTTCCTCAAAAAAAATTAAAAACAGAATTATCAAATGAGCCAGAAGTTGCACTTCTGGAAATATGCAGTAGCCTCTCCTTATATGCAGTTTTACTTTCTGCAGATGTAGTTCCCTGTGGTCAGCTGCAGTCCAGAAACAGATGATCCTCCTGATGTATCTATCATCAGAAGGTTAACAATAGCCCAACACTATGTCACATGCCTCTATCATTCATTTCACTTCATCTCATCATGTAGGCAATTTACCAACTCATATCATCCCCAAAAGAAGCGTGAGTATAGTTTTTGAGAGAGAGAGACGTCAATCATATTCACATAAGTTTTGTTACAATATATTGTTATAATTGTGCTATTTTATTATTAGTTATTATAGTTAATCTCTTACTGTGCCTAATTTATAAATTAAACTTTATCATAGGTATGTTTGTATAGGAAAAAACATGGTATATAGAGGGTTTGGTACTCTCCACAGTTTGTGGCATCCACTAGGGTACTTGGAATGTATGCCTTGTGGATAACGGCGGGGGAGGGGGGCTACTGTATCTGAAGGATACAAAAACACTATATTAAGGAGAAATCTGTGCTCCCATGTTCATAGCAGCATTATTTACAATAGCAAAGACATGGAAATGACCTAAGTGTCCATCAACAGATGATGAATGAATAAAGAAAATGTATGTTTGATGGAATATTATTCAGCCACCAAGAAAGAGGGAATTCCTGCCATTTGCAACAACATGGATAGACCTTGAGGGCATTATGCTAACTGAAATATGTCAGCCAGAGAAAGATAAATAGTATATGATTTCATTTATATGTTGAATCTTAAAAAATAAAAAAAGAAAGAAAAAAGAAAACAACCTCCTAGAGATCAGATTTGTGGTTACTAGAGGTAGGGGTTTGGGGGGGAGTTGAGGGAAGGCAGTCAAAAGGTACAAACTTTCAGTTATAAGATAAATAAGTACTAGGGATGAAACATACAACATGATGACTATACTTAACACTGCTGTATGGTACATATGAAAGTTAAGAGAGTAAATCCTGAGAGTTCACATCACAAGGAATAGAAACCATTTTTTTTCTTTTTCTTTTTTATCTGTATGAGATAATGGGTATTAACTAAATGTATTGTGGTAACCATTTCACAGTATATATGAATGAAATCATTATGATGTACACCTTAAACTTATACAGTGGTGTATGTCAATTATATCTCAATAAAACTAGGAAAAAATTGAAAAATAAAAATCAATAAAATACCAAAAAAATGGGGTTAATGACTTGAATAGACATTTCTCCAAAGAGGAAATGCAGATGGCCAAAAAGCACATGAAAAGATGCTCAACATACTTAGTCATTAGGAAAATACAAATCAAAACTATAATGAGATAGCACTTAACACCTAGTGTGGGGGCTATAATAAAAAACCAGAAAGCACTGGAAGGGATGTGGAAAATTGGAACCTTTGGGCATTCCTGGTAGGAATATAAAAATGGTACAGTTTTTGTGGAAAATAGTTTGTTGTTAAGGCTCAAAAGCTAAATGTAGAATTACCATCTGACCCTGCAATTCCATCCCTAGGTGTAAACACCAAAGAACTGAAAACAGGAACTTGAACACATAGTTGTACACCAGTGTTTATTGTAGCTTTATTTACAACAGCCAAAAGGTAGAAATAATCCAACTGTCTATCAAGTAATGAATGGGTGAATAAAATGAGATATATCCACACGATGGAATATTATTCAGCCATAGAAAGGAATGAAATTCTTATACAGGGTACAATATGGTTGAACCTTGAAAAACATTTTATAATAATAAGTGAAATAAGTCGGGCGTAAAAAGACAATTATTGTTTAGTTCCACTTATATAAGGTTTTTAGAAAGGCAAATTCAAAGAGACAGGAGGTAGATTAGAAGTTACCAGCTGTGGGGAGGGAAGAATGGGGGCTCTAGAGCTTGCTGGTTACAGAGTTTCTGTTTGGGGTGATGGAGAAGATGGAAACATATAGTGATGATTGTTGCACAACACTGTGAATATAATTACCACTGAACTGTATACTTAAAATGGTTTAAATGGCAAAATGTGTTATATATTTTATCCCCCCAAAAATAGAATGGAATTAACGTTGAGTTTTATTTTTCCTTCTCCAGAATTAGTCTTACAGTTCTGGGGATCAGAAGAGATTGAGTAACAGGCTTTCCCTGTTATGATTACATATGGTAAGAGAGTAATAGTCAGTAGATCCTTTGTATTCGGAGGGACACACCTGAAGACTTTTGCAAATCTTTAAATAGGAGGCTGCAGAAACGTTTGTAGCGTCTCCTGGCTTTCTCCAGAATCATGTTTACATAGAGAAATAAGTGCTTACTATGTATTTCTTCACCCTCAAGCTTAATGGTCATGTTTCTTGAAAAAATGAACTTTTTGGCATTTAGCTGGCTCCCTCACCAGCCTCGTGGTTGTACCACAGTCTTCACAATTCGTGACTCAAATTTGTACAGATTTGCAAATCAGCAAATGGCCTGGACCACTGGAGCATAAGCTTTGTGAGATGTACATGAAGTCATTTTGCATCCTACGTAGCATATAGTATGAATTCTAGAATTATTCCTTGAATGAATGGATCAGTATGTCACTTTCTTTTTCTTTTTTTTTTTTTTAAAGATTAATTTCTTTATTTGAGAGAGAGTGCACGTGTGTGGGGTGGGGGTGGGGCAGAGTCTTCAAGCAGAGTCCCTTCTGAGCACAGAGCTGGAGCTGGCCCATCTCACGACCCTGAGATCATGACATGAGCCAAAATCAAGAATTGGATGCTTAACTGACTCAGCCACCCAGGTGTCCCAGTAGGTCACTTTCAAATAGTTAAAATCACAGACCTAAATCTGTCAGTGCTTATGGTTATTCTGTATGGTATTGCTTTTTTTTTTTTTTTTAAAGATTTTATTTATTTATTTGAGAGAGAGAGAATGAGAGACAGAGAGCATGAGAGGGAGGAGGGTCAGAGGGAGAAGCAGACTCCCTGCTGAGCAGGGAGCCCGATGCGGGACTCGATCCGGGGACTCCAGGATCATGACCTGAGCCGAAGGCAGTCGCTTAACCAACTGAGCCACCCAGGCGCCCCATGTATGGTATTGCTTTTAAAGAATATGTTTTGAAATCAGGAATGCGTTCTGAGAAATGGAATGTTTGATCCATAGTAATGACACTTCCTCTTTCTCATTCTGAAGTCGGGCCTGTAGCTTTCTTGCTTCTCTCATCCTGTGTGCAGGGTGCAGGAAGCCCGGGGGCAAGAGGAGTGTTTTCTCCTTCCCTAGACTGATCCCTCACCTGTTGGCTGCACAAGCACCTAGTGGTCCTCACTAGTGCCCTGCCCTCAGTCATCTCTCCCCAACCAGAGCACCACTGAGAGCGCTCTGATGACATGTGTGGGCCGTCAGAATTGCCGCCTTCCTCTTGCCTACCGTACAGCTGCACTCACTTCTCCGTGGCCAGGCTGACCTAGTCTGCAGGCAGTGTGTTGGAATGCCACTGCATGGACTAAATAGCACACTTGGAGATATTTTTGTGAAGTCCTGTAGGTATCATTACCGATGTCATAATTAGTATGCAACACTTTTCTCTGTGTTCCAGTGACTGATGGTTGCTCCCCCAATGGCTCTTCATGGTCTTTGTGACTGTTTTTTCCAATGGGCTGTACACTGATGTCTGTCTCAGACTGAGGACTTCCCCTTGTAGCCTCAGAGTGACCCAGCATAAATAGACATCTGTAGGAATCAGACTCATAACCTTGATCTGGTTAAGGCAATGTGCGAATAATAATAATGAACGCTGATCAGGTTCTTTGCCATAGTAGCCTATCACTGTGTATCTGCTAAATAGGGGCAGTGATGGTGGTAAAAATGTGAAACACTTAGCATATGTCTCAATCACAGTAAGCATCGCCATGACCATCAGAAAGGAACCAAGCACTCTTTCTCTTTTTTAATGGGCAGGAGGGTGAAAAAGGCTCAGGCAGTGATGGTCCAATTTTTTGTGCATGCTATCACTCTGTCCTCTGAGATTCAGAAGTCCTAGGGTGTTCAGAGAGTTTGTGTTTCCTATAAGTTTGCAGATAATGCTGATGCTGCTGCAGCATTAAAGGGCTGCATTGAGGACCATCAGCCTAAGAGCACTAGAGAATGGCAGAGTCAGGTCTTGGGGGCAGCTAGAGGAGGAGAGGAAGGCTCAAGGCAGACTTGCATACGTCACAGCTGTGCCTGAGACAGCCCCCAGGTCCACATAAACTGGGTGCTCCCCAACTTCTTGCTAATCACTCATGGATGGTGCTACATTTTTCTTGAATAACAGTGTTGTTGTTGTTGTTTAAGGCTTTTACGGAGCTTTTGACATTTACTAAGTAATTATACCTTATTGTTCTAAGAGTTCTCATAAGAGAAAGTCATGAAGAGAAGGAAGCTCAGATCATAAAAGTATTGATTTTGACTTTCTACTCAGAGAAACTGGATTTGTGGCTTTAGGCAGAGGATTTAGTTGTGTTGAATTTGTCATGGCCACTCAAAGCCTCCCACCTACCAGCAGCCCGCTGGGACAGAGGGTGAAAGACATGCCTGTTGGACGAGGCCTCACTCTGTTTCAACCAGCCAGTCCACAAGCAGTGCTTTCTGTACCCTGCCATCTTCTGAAGAGCGGCCTTCCAAAGTCCCACTAACCAAATCAGTTCTTTGCCCTCTAAGATGCTGTGGAGTTCATTGAAACCTGGAAATGTGAAGCGCTGGCCTTCCTTGTTTTCATTCAGGTACTTGAAGGGAATGGCCAGCAACCCGGGCAGATAAAAGGAGTCATTTAGGCTTCAGTTGCAGATAAAAGACTTGAGGTTCATGAAATGTTCCAACATAACAGTGTAGCTTCTGTTCTGTGCTGTGAAACACATTAGAATATGAACAAAGGAGCAGCACTGTGGAGTCGGCAGGATCCTGACCCTGCCAAGGCTGTGAGCCAAGTCTGAGGATTTGGGCGTCCTCTGAGCTAATGAAAAATCCACCGGACAGGCTCCTTCGTCCTATTCATTCTCCTACCCTGATCTTTTCTGTCTTGTTACCTTAATTTGCACCTGCCTGGCCTTAATGTTAGCAGGGAGGTCATGGAGAGAAAGTTTAAGGTCAAGTGCAATAAAATGATTTTATTTATGAATCACATAGATTACTGGTTAACACACTACAGAATTTTGTATTATCTCATGAATAATCTGCTCCACGAATCTATTACCTCTTTGTTTTCAATGGATGAAAAAGGGCAGGTTTCATAATTCACAGTGGGCATTTATGAGCAAAAATGCATCACTTTCCTTGGGTGATATGTAGAGAAGATTCTGTGGGTGGGTACATGTCTTTTACAGATTTTCAAAAATTATGTTAATTTTTAATTTACTCATAATCTTTGTATGTCAGTATCATTCTCTGAACAGTATTTATTTGTAGAAGTCAACATTAATTAAGCTTCTCAGTTGAAATAAAAATGCTGTATGGGTATAGGGTGAATGCCGCCAGTGCCCCCCTCCCCTCAGCACATCAGATGGGTTTAAACACTTGGTCACAGAATACAGTTCACAGGAGAAGCAAACCTAATTATAGCCTAACGATCATATGCCAGGTGAGTTGTGTTCTCTTCAAAAGGGAGACATTAAAATTTGTTTTCATCTTCCCCAGACTACAGTCTTAGACAGGAAAGGGAGAGCACGCTGCCTGGCCTCTTCCTGCCATCTCTCGCTTCTCTAGTTGTTGTAGGCACTTGTCCCTAGTCAAGATGTTTCTGAATGAATACGATATCCCAGCCAGACAAATTCGAACATTTGGTGGGTGTTGGAGTCCTGAGGTCAGGCTGGATCTGTCTGGCTCAAAGTTTGCTCGTGGCAGTTATAGAGGACTCGGGAAATGTATAGGAAAATGTATAGCCATAGGAGTCCAGGCAAGGGGTTGGTTCAGGATTCCCCTTGGAGTCAGTTCACTGGCAAGAGTATGGGTCCTGTTTGGTCTGGGGTTAAAACGGTTCATGGAACGGAGACAAATGCCATGGTCTCCTGGGAACTACAGTTTGGGACCTGAGTTTGCCCTGGGTCTGGCATGACTCTTTCCAGTTTCCAGAAACCCCCCAAATAAGGTTTAGTACCAGTGGAGTACTCACTTGACTCCAAAGGGAAATAGAGTAGACTGGTGAATTCAAGGTTGTGAATATTCGTTTGCTGTTTTCAGTTCTAATTTTGCACTGTTTCTTAATGAGACCATTTTAGGCTGGGTAGCTCTTCTCCCTCCCACTGTAAGAAATGCCAAGCCAGGAGTGGCTGTTACATTTTATTTTAAACAATGTAGTGTGCTTTGGGGCTGATGTCCCACATGCCTTTATATCTTATGGTATGTATGAGCACCTGTGACCCTGCTTAAAACACGTGGGATATTATGAATAGCCAACAAGACCTTGCCCCTTTCCCCCAGCCTGAAATAATGAATATATATGAAACAATTGACTCACAATAACAGCAGTGTATGACGACATGCTAAACTGTGGTATTGATAATAAAAGATACATTCACCAGAGGTATAGAGGAAAATGGTGTGGAGAGGATGTGATTGTATGTGATGAATGGAAGGGAGAAGAGAGTCCGTTATAGGGAAATAACGTAAAATAACTTAAGTAAAGGGACAGAGATGGAAATGAAAATGGTATGATCATACGGATGCAGGACGGTGTTTTCATTAGAATTGAGTGTTTTCAGGAATATGCACTATAAATTGGATTAATCTGGGGGCCCAGACAGTGAAGGATCTTTAAATCTGTAACAGCATTAGCACTTGATATGGAAACAAGGGAGAGCCTTGATTATAAACCCATGGACTGTAAGTTCCTTAGGGATGGGGGGTTACTTTGTATGTTGTACGTGAGAGGTTGCAATTTGCCAGTATTGGGTCACATCCGGTCCAGACATGTGTTTGATTTGGCATATACACTGTTGTCTCTCAGTGTTTTAGAAATTATGAACGAAACTGCCAACGTTAAAAAAATTAGGGGACTTCACATTAATCCAGTCAAATTTCTCTCTCAAAAATGGGAAGATGTAGTAGCAGTTGGGCCTACATTGCTGGTGGTCCCTGGTGGGGGTCGAGTAGTAGCTGGTTCCCCAAGGCCCTTTCTGTCTGTCTCCTTCACAAAAAGGCAGAGAGTCTTTTGTGGTGGTGTAACTATTGTCCTGTCTTTTCCATCCAGCCCAATTTACTCACTGACATCATCTGCTCAGCAGCTGGCCCTAGGTATGGTCCCCTGCAAATGTTTGCCTGGCCTAATATCTTTAAACAAGAAGGTGGAGTGATGTGGAGAATATTTAAGTTAAATTAGATTATGCCTTATATCAGAAAAAGTTCTCCACTAGCATTTTTGGTCTTATCTTTTTTGATGTATCAAGAAAAGTTACTTATACAAAATGGTTCAGGGTGTCAAGATAAAATAAGCCCCAGGGATGTAACATACAACATGGTCATTATAGTTAATGATACCATATCGTATATTTGAAAATTGCTAAGAGAATAGATCTTAAAAGATCTCACCACAAGAGAACATATTTGTAACTATGTGTGGTAATGGATGTTAGCTAGACTTATCGTGGTGATCATTCACCACACGTACATATATTGAATCATTATGTTGTAACACATGAAACTAATATAATGTTATTACATAGAGATATGTCAGCTGTATCTTGATTTTAAAAAAAGGTTACTTAAGTCAGTTTTTACGAACATGTTTGAATTTGGCCCCACGATGGACTAGGCCTTTTCAGAGACTGAAGTTATTATATTAATATTTTAATAATTTGGTGGAATTTTCTGAGGTAGAGAATAAAAGAAGGAACTCCAGGAGTAAGAAACCCTGATTGTGCCCTGATTTTTCCCAAGAGGGGAACTTCTTTTATACCTTAGTTTCCCTTCCAGCAAGACTGTAGTGTTAGACTTCCTTTCCTCAGTCTGAATGACCAGAAGAGGTATTTGTTGCTGGAACTCACGGTCAGAAGAACAAGCTGAAAGAGATGTCCCCTTGCTGGGAAATGCAAGCTTGCCTGAAAAAGCAGCCAACTGCAATTCTTCCATGCCCACCCATCAATCTTTATAACCAATGAAGGAAATGAAAACAATGGTAGGAGTGTTTCTAGAAAAGTGCTCCCCAAACTTCTTTTCTTTTGTGAACTATTTGCTTTTTCCTTCAGTAGTTGCTGGAGGCTGAAAGTTGGGGTAAAGCCCAACTCTGTGAGGTAGAGAGGCTCTGAGGAAATCTTTGGGAACAAAGGGGAGAGCTATAGAAGGCTGAGGGTGGAGCCCAGGTTATAGGATTATGGAAAGAGGACTGTAGGCATTTTTTAGTCCAATCCTTCTTTTCATAGCTAAGAAAAACTGTGACCTAGAAAGTGAGGTGATGAGCCCAGGGGATATCCACATACTTATGTGACCCCCAATTCATTGGTTCTTTTGGTAAGCTATATTCACTTTTAGGAAGGAGAAAGCAGCCACACAGGAGACACACACCCATGCTGATGGGCAGTAAAGTAGAACCTTCAAACTGATGTAGTGAAGGACCAGCACTGTAGGACAAATCCAACAGGCACATCTCACTGGTCAGGGGAAAGGTGGCAGCAGCTTTTCCTTGGTCCCTGGCTCTGATGACCCATCTCAAGTTAACTAAAGGTGCCAAAAGGCACATTGTCTTCATTCATCCATTCACTGACCCCTTCATCTATTTTCCTCCCTGCGCTGGATCTAATTCTGAAAATCAGGTGTGGTGAAACTTTGGTAAGAAAAATGTACCTGCCTCTGGAGTCTGTCCCTTCCTCACTGACTCTGCCTGACCTCAGACCTTCATTCTCTCTCCCCAAGACCCTGGTGACTCAATATCTGAGAACCCACAGCATTTGCACTGCCTAGGGTATTGTCAGAAAATCAGAATCCTGGACTCCATCCAGACCTACTGGATTACAGACTGCACTTTAGCACAATCACTAGGTGATGAATATGCACATCCAAGTTGAGATATGCTGCCCTGGATACTCCCTCTCCCTCCACCTAAGCATCTGTTCTCCTTCCATTCTGAACAACAGCCAGAGTTCTGATTTAAAACAAAAACAAAATCTTGCTGGGGTGTCTAGGTGGCTCAGTTGGTTAAGCATCTGCCTCTTGATTTGGGCTCAGGTCATGATCTTGGAGTCATAAGATCGAGCCCTGTGTCAGGCTCTGCACTGGGCGTGAAGCCTGCTTAAGGTTCTCTCTCTCCCTCTTCCTCTACCCCCCTCAACCCCCCCCCAAAAAAAACCCAAAAAACAAAAACAACCAAAATCTAGCTATGTCAGTTCCTTGCCTAAAATCCTTGATTGGCTCCCCATTGCTTACCAGACACAAGGCCCTTTTGTAGGCTAGCCCTCACTTGACCACCTGGCAACCCTGGTCCCCTCTGTAACACCTCCTGAGTTCTTTGCATTGAACCTCACTTCTTGAGTGTTTTTCTTCCCTCACCCAGTTGGCTCAACGCCCATGCTTGTTTTGAGGCTTTGCTCAGGCTTCTTCTGTGAAGCATCATGTCATCTCCAGGCTCATGTGCCCAGTTCACTGATGGTCCATCTGATGCCTGCTCTCCATGTGGTCCTCAGGGCATGTTGTGATCCTAGCATGGTGCTGGGCACAGTAGGTTCTCAGTATGTGTGTGTTGGATGAGTGAACGGTGGTGGAAAAGGGCACCAGGAGGCCTCAGCTCAATAGGAAGATTATTCTGTAGATTAACAGGCTGCTTTGATGGTGTGATGATAGCTCTCATACATTAAGTGAGCCATTTAAAAAAGAGCCACAGTGTGGTTCCCTTTAGGCCTGGAGCTGAACATTAAATTTTCAAACAAGAAAAGCTTGAGAGTCACTGATGTTATATATCCCTTTGCCTGGGAAGGTACCCGTGCCTTTAAAACACTTCTGGAGAAGAATCTTACGCAACAGTGCTTGGTAACATAGGCCTATGTTTCATAAATACTAGTCTGAGTGGCTTACCAAGATAGGCAAAGCCCCAGTCCTCTGACATCTGAAGCTGCCAGATCCCTGAGATTCTGGGAAGTTCTTCATAAATGTCTTACTTGTTACTATGATCCAAACCTGTTCCCTCTGACTTTGCCCTTTTAGAAGTAGAAATTGGACTCACAGGCCTCAGGGGGAAGGAAGAGAACTCCTGCTCCCTGCTCCCAAAGCTTTGGAGGCTATGGATGTAATATAGTCAGACTCAGCCCTCAGGGATTTGGGGTCAGCCAGGGCACAGGGGAAGGAAGGAAAGAGTTAGGGGAGAGCCCTGAGTGCCCGCGGGGGCTGTAGTGGGGCATTTGTCTGTTGATATCAGGCATGTTTGAGGGAGTCCAGATGCAGGGTGTGGAAGGGATGGATGCACAGAAACATGTACTCACAGGAGATATGAGCAAGCTCAATAGGTATTAAGTTGAGTCACTTTCTTCAAGAGTGGAGTTCATCATATAATAGTTTTCAGGATTTATAAACAAAAACAAGTCTTAAAAAAGCTAAAGGTTTGTTCTAACAAGCATGATTTGGTGCTTTTGGCTTCATTTTAGGGAAAATAATCTGTCACAGTGAGATTCTGTTGCTGTCTTGCTTTTCAAATAACTCACAGTGAAACATCTTCACTAACTTCACTGTTGTCGCTGTGTCTTTCTTCTAGGTCCAGCTGACTGTAGCCCAGACTGTAGTATGAGTGTCACTTCCCACAGGGTGCTCTCTGGCAAGCGTCCACATCAGTACCCGTGTGCCAGGTTCAATGTTCTTGCTGTGGTTACCGATTTCTGTCTTAAATGAGTCTGGCCTACAACTATCTAATTGTAATTTGGAACTAAAATTAGGCTTTCTTTTTCTCATTAGGGAATTATTTGATTATTTTGGCAAAGGAGGGAATCGTATAGTAACTTACAGCAAATAAGATAAAATTACTAAAAAGATTTGAAATACACTGTTGTGTAAATGTTCAGTGTTTTCAGATTTTCCCTCTTAATTAAAAACATCCTGAATAGAGCTTCATAATGTAGAAGAATGCTCTCAAAGTTAGATTTGGGCCCTGATGATGTGTGTCAGGAACAAATGGCCTGAAACAGAACATACATCTTCACCCATGTTCCCCACATTTAGGCTGTCCCTGATGTCAGCCAGGGAAGCATGGCCAGCAGAGCATCTAAGAAAGAAGATGTAAGGATCATCTAAGCAAAAATTTAGCATTCTGGCAAAGCCCGCTTAGTCTTCCCAGGAGACCTGACCTGGAAGCTGTGAACGTGTGTGTCTTTGGGCCACAGACAGACATACCAGGATGGGCTGGAGCCTGGCTTCAGTCCTCACTGACAGCATATGTAGCTATCCTCCTGCCTCCTGCAGTCATCTTAAGATGGCAGATTCTCTGGCTCTCGACAGTGAACACACCTGCCAGGAGGAGGTAGCCTGGCTGAGGAAGTGTCAATGAGGAGAGTGTCTGGGAGTGGAGAGTCACCGACAAGATGTTTCCCTCCCTCCCTCACCTGGAAGCCCGTAACTCCATGACTGCTTTCTGGGCAGACGGGGTGATTCAGGCTCAAACCTGTTTTCTGTGGGAGGCAAGGTTTCTACAGATGGAGGCTGATGGTTGACACTAGCTGGGCTATAGCAGTGGCTTGATTTCTTGGGGGACATGATGTGACAAGGTTGAGCATGTGTCCCCATCTGCTGAGAAGAGCCCTTGTGGCCCTTGAGCTGTTGTCACAGTTCCTATCCCTGGCACTGCCCCTCACCCCCCCCCACACACACTAGTCCTGTGCACTTACCCTCACCACTCATACTTCTTCCAGGTACAACCTGTTCTATCCCTGGACACCACCATTTATTTATTGGTTCCCTCAAAAAATATTTATTAAATGCCTGCCCTACGTTGGGTCTGTGCTAGGTGTGTGGATTCTGCAGGGCTTAGGATAGGCAAAATCTCTCTGTCCTCCACAGCTTGCAGTCTGTTGGAAGAGGTGGGCAATTAGATAAATAATTATAAGAGGTCCTGAATAAGGGGCTTCAACTGGAGGGTCAGGAAAGGTCTCCCAGAGGAAATGACATTTAAGCTGGGATGTGAAAGGTGAGTAGAGTTTGAGGGCAAGGGAGTGGCATGTGGAATCCCACAGGGGAAGAGAAGGAGAGAGAGTAGGCAGAGTATGGAATAGGGATGGGGATAGGGATGAACAGAGCAACAGAGGCAAGGCCAGGGAGGCCTGACTCTTAGGGGGCTAGGAAGGAGAGTGAGAGGTCTCTGTGGCTGCAGGTAGAGAAGGGGTGGAGGTGAGCAAGCTCAGGGTGATGGATACCGTGCTCCAGGAGAGAGATGGGAAGCGGGACCACAGTGAGAGCTGGGGGCCTGCAGAGAAGGGCCAGAGTGGGGCATTTCAGGAGAGAACCTGTGATGGATGGGTCCAGACATTTCTACCGCACCACATCATTATCTTTTATGAACACCAGTCTTCCACTATCCCCAAAACACAGATTCCTGTTAGGAACATGATTATAAGTAAGTTCTTTTGCTTGGCACAAACTGCCATTCTTACTGAGCAACTAGATGAGAGACTATTATAAGTACTTAAATATCTTAATTCTCTCCATCTCCCTTCAAATATAAAAATAGAAATTGCCGGGATGCCTGGGTGGCTCAGCCGGTTAAGCATCTGCCTTTGGCTCAGGTCATGGTCCTGGGGCCCTGGGATCGAGTCCCGCATAGGGCTCCGTGCTCGGCGGGGAGCCTGCTTGTCCCTCTCCCTGCGGCCCCCCCCCCCCGCTTGTGCTCTCTCTCTCTCCCCCACTCTCTCTGACAAATAAATAAATAAAATCTTTAAAAAATGTTTAAAAAATAGGAATTGCCAAGTTACACAAAGGGGAAGGAACACGGGGAAACTGAGTGTGGTGCTAGGCTAGAGGTGTCCTGTGGGGCCCAGGACCTGGAGTGACTGCAAGGCAATGCTACTCTGAGGCCAGCTAATTTGCACATTATGGAAAACTGTGGGACATAAAGTGAGCGAGTTGATGGCTCCTGAAGGTGATTGGTGATGAGGCGACTGAGGTTGCTCAGTGTCTGATGGGCTTGCTAGGCGGCTTGAGGTGATGAAGTGCTTGTCACCATCTCCTGTGGGGGCAGTGATAATTAGCTTGGGTTGGGGCTGCTGGTATCGACCCTCAGCTCCTGGTGGAAGTGTCCATCTGTGCCCAGTGAGCCCCGAGGGATGAGTTGCAACTCCAAGTCTCAGTGGGATGGAAAGCTGAGCCCTGAAGCCCTGAGGAGTATGTAGCCTAATGAGATGGGGAATCAGTTATAGAAAGGAAGGAGAGGAAGCTGGAAGACGCTGGAGCAAAAATGAAACAAGTCTCTGGGTTGGTACTTTAAAGGATGTACAAGTCTGAGGGTAGTGAGCAGGGATTGAGGGTAAAAGGATGTCCTTCTGTATTCTACAGGAGGGTTCCTAGGCACTGAGATGTTTGAAAGGCAAATAACCGGAATGATGGCAAATCGAGGGAAGGAAGAATTGCTTTTTATTTTAGAGGTGCTTGTTTCAGAGTTATATTTCAGAAATTTATGTATTTGCAAAAGGCCAAATTACTGTCCCCAAATTCTGAAACCATTTAGAGCCCTTCAAAACAATCACAACTCTTATAGTTTCAGATAAACAACAACAAAAAAACAGCCCCTCAAGTAATAAGTTTTCTGCCTTTGAAATCACTAAATGGAAATTTGTTGCAAAGTCTACAGGTCTTCTGGGTACTTTCTAATGGTTCAGGTTTTAGTTTCTTTTTATATCCGAAGAATCAGGACACTTGGCATTGCTAATAAACAATGAGTTTTGCATGACCCTTATGTGGTTTTGCATAGTTGAACCCAGCCTCCCCCATATGTATATTTTAGACTAATACATATCTTTTTAAAGATGTATGGTAAAGATGAATAGTTCTGTAGTACTACTTAGGGGCTCCTTGTCTGCTTTCTGAAACAGTTGTAGGTGTGTCTGTGTATCACCAAAAACAGTATTTGTCATCGAAAGTGCTCATGTATTAAAGAGATGCCTGGTGAAGCGGGTTGACGGAGAGGCTTGGAAGTGGACAGGACAGAGAGAGGGATGAGAGTTTTCTTTTCCATAGGAAAAGAGCTGTAAACAGACTGGTGAAAAGAAAATCCATCAAATACCAGTTTTGTGATGATGAGAAATCTTGGACTATAGATTTTGCTCGAGTTGAAAGGTGGGACTTCGGAGATATCTGGAAGTTGACACTTAATAAAATAATATGTGAGCCCTGTATGGAGACTTAAGGTGAAAATGTCATTCATTCATTCAACAAATATTGAGCACCTGCTACGTGCCAGGCACTGTGAACAAAACAGACATTTTGGTGCAGGGAAGGTGATGAGTGCTTTGAAGAAAGTAAAGGAAAGAATGGGGTCACTTCTGATCAGGGAAGATCTCACTGAGGGTGTGACATTTGCATGATAACCCAAGGGAAGGGAGACAGTAAACCATGCAGACCTAGAGGGAAAGGATCATCCAGTGCAAAGGCCCTGGGGCAGAGCATGTCTGATATAGTTGAGGGACATCAAGGAAACAGCTTCATCATGGGAGAGTGAAGGGCCAGATCATGTAGGCTTCATGCACCACTGTATGAAAGAAAGAAGGAGTTTCTTACTCTGAAATGAGGAGGCACTGAAAGGTTCTGAACAGAGATGCAACATGATGTGACCTGTGTTTAAAAGGATTCATCTGAGAATAGACTGAGGACAAGAGTGGGAGTGGGGAGACTGAAATAATACAAGCAAGAAACAGTGATGGTGGTGTGGACCTACAGGGTGGTACCTGTGAAGGGGTAAGAAGTAAAGGGTATATTTTGGATGCTGAGTCAACAGAATTTGCTGTGGACCAGATGGATCAGGTGTGGAATGTGGGAGCGATGGAAGAGATAGGAAGGCTCTGGACCTGAGCTCTTGACCTGAGCTCATGGACGGACGTAGACACCATTGACTGAGACGGGGTCACTGTGGTGGTGGGTGGTCTAGATTGAGACATGTTAAGTTTGTGATTCCTGATGAACACCAGGTCGTGAGTGGGATGGGCCATTGGATGGAGCACTATATGTGTCTGAAAGGTGAAGGAAAGTGAAGAAAGTGGGTATGGGGCTGAGGGAGAGCTGGTGAAATACTCTGTACAACTCTGGAGTTGTCAGTGATTTCCCTTGTAATAACATGTGGAGTTTTAAAGTTGCTCACAGTTTTTATCCAGAATGTTCTGATTTTCTTTTGTAAAACTCTCATTTGTCTTTATTTCTGGCAATACCCTTGCAGGCTGGATGGAAAAGCGTTTTTCCAGGACCCTAATTCATCTCTGTTCTGGGTTGTTTCCTACCCCTGCCACCCCCAGTTGGAGAAGCACGTAAGAAATGTCTTTCTCCAGAAAAGAAAGGATAACCTTTTTACTTGCAAAACAGCTTTGCAGCTCTGCTAATGATTTAGCATATGATTCTCCTCTCAAGTGCCTTAAACCCTTGTCCTCAGATAGAATAAATCCAGAGAATGCCTTAGGCAGCATACCTAAGGAGGAGATAGGCAGACATTGCAAGAGTTGCCAAAAGTCAAAATTGATTTGATTTTCTTAGAAATCAATGTTTTAGTCTGAATGTTTAGTGACACCACCCCCTCCCTTCTCCTCCACCCCATCCCCAAGGAGCTGACACTTTTATCATATCTGTAGCTGCTCTGCTGGAGAGAACAATGTGGTTGATAATTCTGGGGAGGCTGTTGAGGCCAGGTGGTGATCAAGTAGTTGGCTAGAAAGAAAGAGTAGGAAGAGAGGTAAGGAAGAGTTTTGATCTGTAACAAATCAATTCCTCTCATGGACCGTTCCTTCCTCTGTGATGTGACAACAGAGGGAAGAAGGGGTCTTGGAAGGAACCCGGCCAGCTCCCTCAGATTTAAGTGAGTTTTAAGCCACTTGCCCGAGGCCACACAGCTTGTCAGTAGCCAGACCTTGCTGCAACTCCGTTAGCATCTTTTCTTTGCTGTTGTCATGGTATGTGAAAGCATAAAGAAAGAGAAATACTGGTAGGGGAGGAAAAGAATTCTTTCCATTTAAGTCACAAAGATTTGAGAGTCTGGACTGGGAATTTCACCCCTCCCACAGGAGAGTGAGCAGCATCCCTTCAGGGCCTGTGACCTGGGACTCTGAAACCTTGGAAGTGCCCAAAGGTACAGCAGAGGGGAGTCTCCTCCTCCCTATCCCCTTCTTGCTGAGGGCTCATAAACCTAGCCCATGTTTCCATGTGGGTTCCATCTCTGGACTCAAACCTGGAGGGAATAGGTTGAGCTCCAGGCTCCTAGGCTTAACATCCAACCAGAGCTGCTGTGACTCAGGGCTGCAGTTAATGGATGTCTCATGTGTTCTGAAGCTCTGGGCTTTGCCTTATGTCCCAAGAACTACGTTTTCTACCCTTGAAGCTCCTTGTCCTCAAGTCTAGTCTTCCATGTTTACTGCGGAAACCTTTGTAAAACACCTGTCGTGCCCCTGCCCAGATGGACCCCTGGACCTGAGGACTGTTTTAAGTCATCACTAAACCATGTGGCTGCCCAACTGCTGTGTTGAGAAGGATTCTAAATCTGCATCCACTGGAGTGGAAAGGAGCCCCGGTATTGAGTGCACCTGCCGCAAGTGAGGGCAGAGAGCATGAGCTCTGCGTCTCAAGTCCATTTTCCTGGCCCAGTAGTCTTGAAGAGATAGATGAGACATGTTTGTTGATCATTTGCGAAATGCCAGGCACTGTGTATATTGTGTCATTTAATTTTCCCAGTCTCTGTGAGGGTGGATGTTTTTATCTCCATTTTACTGATGAGGAAACGGGCTGAGGCAAGAAGTTAATGGGGGCAGGTCATTACCTAGCTTGCCCTGCAGTGCTCCAGCTCTGCCAGTTCTGAGACCTTTTCCTCCAGGTTCTGGAAGGGTCTGTTTTCACTGAGGACCTGCCCTCTATAATGGACTCCAGACTCAGCATGTTTGCTTTGTCTCCTGCTCATTCCCCCCTCACTCCTAACCTGATCTGAGGGACTTGGATCTGGCCCACGCTGATGAGGCCTACAGGATATCTGCATTCTCTCTCACTCCATTCAGAAAAGGAATTCTCAGCAAAAGCTCTAAACTGCAGGCACAACACAGGTCCTTGTTTTGATAGTCAGCCAGTTTCTTGTTAAATAAAATATTATGATTAATACCCCACCACACACACACACACACACACGTGTGCACGTGCGTGCACATCCACACAGAAAGGGATCTAGAGAGGTGTGTGTGCACTCACGCCTGGTCATATATATCTTTTATTCCCAGCTCGGCAGGCATTTCTTGAGTAGTCCTTCTGTGCCAGAACATCATCCAGGCTGCCCAGGCCTCCACCCACCTAGCCTGGTTAGTGAAGGAGGGACCAGGTTCTAGTCAAATAGGAAAACATTTTTGTCTGACAACAATTAGAACGTGTCCAGGAGGGGAACCTGACATGTGATGCCCTTGCCTAGACTCTCCTCCCCGCTCCTAGTGGGTGGGAGATGATAGATTCTACAGGAACTCCTAGGAGATCCAGTGATTAGGAGGATGAAAGGTCGGAGTGGGCAAAATACGTATCTTTGGAGTAGTTTTAGAAAACAAATTTTAAGCTATGATTTTTATGTTACCTGTAGAAGATATTCAAAACCCTATTTCAGAGGTGCCTGGCTGGCTCAATCAGTAGAGCCTGCAGCTCTTGACCTCAGGGTTGTGAGTTCAAGCCCCACTTTGGGTGTGGAGCCTACTTACACACACACACACACACACACACACACACTTTCTATTTCACTGATGAGCATTCTCCAGAAAATTATTCCCTCCTATCAAACTTAAAAAGATATAATTCTGCCCCCACCACAGCCCTAGTAAGACAGTCCCCAGTGCATCTGCCCAACACAGGCGCCTGTACCTTCTTTGATTTTTCAGATGAGTGTCAGCCAATCTGATACTGATTTGGATGTTTTGGGGGTAGATTTAAATATCCTTGGTAGTTACACAAAGTTGCTTCAGCCTTGGATACAGCAGTATTATCAGACATTTTAACACTTATGGTAGAGGATCATTCTGTAAAATTAGAACGTAACTTTTATTTCTGTAGCTCCTCTGAAAACTTTGGAAAGGCACGTTACCTAATGGAAGTCATTTGTGGTGACACCAGCTTCATATTTGGAGAAATATTATATCTATAGCACATATTCAGACAGTATTTACTGAGCACCTATTATTGGCTAGGTATTGGGCATCTAAAGATGAAAAGACAAACCCTTCTTGAAGGGAGCTCATAGGCTAGTGGGAGAAGTCATGAGAACAGATAGTAAGTATCACTACAGTGATGACATGTGCCAGGTGTAATGAGGTCTCATCCTGGTATCTGAATCTGCTTGGGACAGTCAAGAGGGCTTCATGGAGGAGGCAGCAAAGCTTTCTAGAGGTGGTAGATAGAGTACCACCTGACTGGACTGGAAACCGTCCCTCACTTCCTCCTGAATGGTCAGAACTTGGGCTCTGTAAGCTTTCACAGCTGGTCTGTGTAGATCAAATGTCACACCTGGGTGGCACCTTGGGCTGGTTTTTCACCCTGGGCTTATATAGCATCCTTTGTCTAAGAGCCCGAGGGATTTGCGCACTGCTTGTTTTTCTTGTTATGAGCATCTGCTTCTTCAGCCTCGCTGGGATCCCTAGAAACACTTCCACGTGTATTGAGAGTGGCTGTCAGTGTGCTTACCTTCTCACAGCTGACCGAAACCTTCTGGGGGAGTACTCACATTTCTTATCTATGCTTTTGTTCTCTGGACATCTTGCCTTGGTGTGAGGCAGTGTAGCTGGGCAGTAAAAACACAGATTTAGGAATCAGTAAGGCCCAGTGGTTTGGGGCCCAGTTTGAATCTTGGCCACACAACTGACCTAGCTGTGGGTAGAGTACAGATGATTGGTAATTGCAGTTGCCCTGGTATGGGTGGTAACCTGGCCCAGTGCATGGCCCCAGGGTCACCTGTCCACGCACTAGAGTCTCTTTACTGATGTGCTCAGGTGCTTCAATTTTAGTAATTTAAGCATTTTCCCCGAATGTCGCCGAATACTGAGTCCTGCATAAATAGAACTTTTATATTAAGGCACCGGGATAAATAAGTAATATCACCACAAAAAATAAGAACAGAAAACATCAACTGTGGCTGAAAATACAAAATGGTAAGGCCTTATTAATTGCCTTAAGAGGGGCCTTTTCCCTTCTTTTCTTCTGGTTTATTTAGTTGTATAGTAATCTGGAAGCTGCCTCTGCTAAAGAAGCTATGGATTATTGACAATTACCCATGGTTCTGGGATGCATCAGCTCCTTGGAAATATCAGGAACTAAGAAGCAATCCTGGAAACTGAATTTTAACCCCATTATCTACTCTCCAAACAGTAATGCGATGGGGCTTCAGAAACCATCTAATGAGGAAGTAGTTACTGAGCACACACCATTATTTCTCCAAGGGCCCTGAGCGCTGTTAGCATGGTGAGTGCCAAGTATGAAAAGCACTTGCTTGTTGCAGACACAGTTCCCTGGGATATGCGACATTGTACGTAATTTTCACATGCAAAATAATTTTCTACACATTTATTTTTTGTTATTATTACTTCTTTATGACTTTTTCCCTTAGTTCCTTTCTCCAAAGAATTGGAAATGTATTGGCTTGGCTAATTGTGAAAACAAATAGCAGAGTATCATTTAAAGCCATCTGGAAAGGTTAGTGATGGGTTTTGTCACATGCACAGAAAACCCTTACACCATCCAGGAGAAGTGATCTGATGATATGTAAGCAGAGTGACCGAAGCTCCTTCCACCAAGGAGAAAGAAGAAACCACACAGATCTGGCTAAAGAGAAAATGCAGCACACATCTGTCCTCTGTTTACAAAACAAATGTTCTTCTGAGGAGTGGAGGGAAGAAAAGAGATCTCATTGTTATATTGTCGTTCCGTTTTTAAAATTTTTATTGCATTAGTATATACATTAGAAAAGTGCATATGTCAGAAGCTCACTGTATTTTTTTTTCAACCAGCCCCACCTACAGAGCTCCCGTGAGCTGCTTTTTTATTGGAAAAGTAGGAATGAAATTGCTGGGGCCATTTCCACTCCAACCAGTGACCAGCGGAGCTGTGAGAGTTCTGCTTGCTCCACATATTCCACAGTACTTGCTATTGTCAGACTGTTTCATTCAGCTATTTCTGGTGGGTGGGTAGTAGTATTTTACTGAAGCTTTAAGTTGCATTTCCTAGATGACTGTGACCTTTTCCTGTGTTTATCAGTCTTTTTGAATTTTTATAATTCTGTTTTAAATAGAGATCTTTCTTTCCTCAGTAGAATTTCTGTGAGGGTGATCATTTCTCTTTCATTCGCCAACCGTAGTTCAGTTCCAGAAACATAAGGAATTTGTCTCCCTCCCCTCTCCCCACTCTGCAGTATAGCAAAAGGCTCACTGCCCTCAGTGGTGGCCAAGAGCCCTGTCTGGCTAGGTTTGCCCTTGCTGTTTGGTTGGGGATATGGACAGAAAGAGTTACAAAGGCATGTCATTTCGGGGAGCCTCCATGACTTCCTGGCAGTGCTACATGGCAAGGATAGGGAGAGGGTGATGGAGGAAGAGGGCTGGCTCCCCTGCCTGACCTTTGGAGATCCGCCCCTGCCTGATGTGGCCAGAAATGCCAAAACCTTTGCAAAGAGGCAGTCACAATATCAACTTCATTTCTTGCTGTCATTCCTGTTGCTCTGTCTCATTGTCAGGGATTTTAATACCCACAGGCTGCCTGTGAGCATTAATTAATTAATTAGTTAATTTCTTCTTTATTTCATACAGTAAGTACCACTGAGTTCTGCTGTATCTTCAGAATGGGAGCTAAAACACCAAATAAAGCTCCTGACTTCTAGGAGACGGGGAAAAAAAACAAAGAAAACAGTAAAAATATAATGTAATATCACGTGATTAGAGGTACCTTGGAGAAGAATGAAACGGTGGGGGCAGGGGTGGAGAGTGGTGGCAACAGATGGTGGGGAAGATCTTTGTGTGAGGGAGTACCCACGTGGCCATTTCATGGAAAGGTATCCAGGCCCAAGGAGCAGCGATTCAGAGGCTTGAGGCAGGAGCGTGCTTTCATTGGCTGGAGCACTCATATGCAAGGGGCACAGAGATCAGAGGTTATGTCTTCATGGTCCTTGGTAAGGAACTTGGGTTTTACTCCAAGTGAAAGGAGAAGGCAGTGTAGGGCTTTGGGCCAGGAAAAATATGAGCTGATTGGGGTTTTTAAAGGATAACCCAGCCTACATCATGGAAGAGACACCATCAGACTCCTTGGCTCCAGCATCCCTTCCCCACTCCAGGCTCACCCTTTCCCCAGACCATTAGGGACTTCAAGAGACAGCTGTGCCCTTTTTGCCCCACTTGCCTCCACAACCTGCCACCCTGGCCTTGTGTGTCATTGCTCCTGCTTCAAGTTTCTGCTCTTGAGTCCTTGTCCCCCTCCACCTACGCCCTGGTGGTGAGAGTGTCCCAGGGCAGAGCTGACATCTCCTTCAGTGCCCCCTCGGTGCCTTCTACATCCCGCTGTCTTGGAGGGAAGACGAGCAAGATTGAAATATGCCCTGACTGTTGAAGGGGCTTAAAATCCACTTGGTCCTTCTCCCTGCCACCCTTCTATGTGCCGTTCTGAGGTGTGTAGGCTGCATCACTGATGGTGCTTTCTGTTGATCAGCCCAAGACATTCCTTGTTAAGCACCTCCTATGGACACACAAGGGGTGTGAGCCCTCTGGAGATACTGGGTTGATGTTTGCCTCTTGGCATTTTTAATTGTAACAGAATCATCCTTATTTTTCAGAACTCATTGGTATGCTCTTGATCTGGTGTCCTGTGTCTCTTGCTCTACAGATGTACACAGCATACATACATACACCCTGTTACATCGACAACAGATGCACAGGTTGGAAATACTGGTCGGATTCATAAGTCATAGTACCTCAGTTCCAAGAGCAGCAGGGTGGGGATGCAGGCTCCCCAGCCTAACATTCCTGACACAAACAGCCATGTAATTGTGTCATAACAACAGCCTTTCCAACATGTGGGTTAGAGTCACATCTCTGCTGGGTTAAAATGCCCCTGTGGTCTGTCTGCTTCTTTTAACATGAGTGACTTACAGGAACCTGGAATTGAAGAGGAAGGTAGGGGACTGTGAGCCAGGCATGAAGGAAAATGGCTAAAAGATGAATAAAATTATATATATCACTTTTCCTTCTGTAAATAACTCATGATAAAAGTGAATAAAATCCTGGGGCACCTGGGTGGCTTAGTCGTTAAGCATCTGCCTTCAGCTCGGGTCATGATCCCAGCGTCCTGGGATCGAGTCCTACGTCGGGCTCCCTGCTCTGTGGGAAGCCTGCTTCTCCCTCTCCCGCTCCCCCTGCTTGTGTTCCTGCTCTTGCTCTCTTCTCTCTTTCTCTCTGTCAAATAAATAAATAAAATCTTTTTTTAAAAAAAGTGAATAAAATCCAGATCTTCTCTACTTGGAAGAGATGTGGCCAAGTAAAGTAAATGCTTATCCTAAACCTCTATAAAGGCTTAGAAAACCATGATTAGTTCTTCAGAGACCAGGAGACTCCTGTCTTGGATATGCTATCTTCCTCAAGTGCTAACAGCCACTAACTCACCATTATGGGGTATAAAGCTAATGTACCCAAAGTGACCTACTGTGATGTGATGTGATCTAGTGATTATATTCCTTTAAGCTTTGTTAATAACTTTGTTACTGTCTATTATGAAATAATAGCAAGTGAATTTCAAATACATGAAGTGAAATCAAACTTTTTTTCACTTCATGTATCCTTTTGTGAGATTTTTATTTCAGAATATTACAGTCCAAATTAAAACATTTACATGGGTGTGTTCAGTTTCTGAAAATGTAACTTATGATATGTGTGCTTTACATTACACCTCATTAAAAATTTTTTAAAATTACAACCCAAACCCCTTTTAAGCTTTACCTCATCTTATAGTTTATAGAAGCTGCTAGGTGAAGGTTTTTTTTATAATGTTTTCAGAAAGGAATATTAAAAGCAAAAAGTGAACTTTCCTCCGTCTCCCTGACAGGTGTGGCTTTGGTCGTGAAGGGCATATTTTTGCCATCTAGGCTGGACAGAGCAGTCCTTGGAAGCAGTGAGTGTGTGCAAATGAGGTCTGCTCAGTGTGAGGACCAACCAGGCTGCATGAAAAGAGACAGCCGGGACGTAAGGTGGGACTGAGGCAGCCTCTTGACCATCTCTGTTCTGTAATGTTGTGAATGGGAAGTGCTTCCCTTCTTTAGAACTGAAATGGACTCATCTGGCAGTGCTTTCCTCCTTAGAGGATGGGAAGCAGTGGGTTTGGGTTCATCGCACAACCAAGGAGTTTACCAGAAGTTGGCTGTGCCAGAGGTTGCACAGGGCAGGGAGAGGCAGGCTGAGCTCCTGTGCTACCTTCAGCCTCCTCCCTCTCGTGACAGTGTTTTTGTGACTCTATCCTGAAGCTCTCAGAGGTTGAGAATTGGCAACAGAGTGAATCCCTGGGCTGCGAGAGGGATTTAGTTGGACAGAGTGGACAGCCAGCCAGTCTCCGTTCCTTTTCATGGGAGAAAGGCCCGCTCTGGTACCATCTAGACTCATTATGGAAAAGGCAGCAGACAGACTATTCAACCTGCTACATACCGTACAGTGTCCTTTATAGTTAATGAGGAGGGGTTGAGATGTGCTACCTTTCTATGCTAGTGTGGTTTTTTTATTTAAAGTTGTTTTTTTTTTTTAATTTACTTATTTTAGAGAGAGAGGGAGGGCATGGTGTGGAGGGGCAGGGAGAGTCTTAAGCAGACTCCACGTTGAATGTGAAGCCTGACGTGGGGCTCGATCTCACAACCCTGCGATCATGACTTGAGCCAATATCAAGAGTCGGATGCTTAACCAACTGTGCCACCCAGGTGCCCCTCTATGGTAGTGTTTTGTAAATAATTTATTATAAATGTTTATGTGTAAGGCAACTGGGATAATGAAGACATCCCACGAATTATTTTTTCTGTCTGTAGCTGATGACCTTGTGAACCCAAGTCTAATAATGTCTGGTGTTGCTTCATCAATTATGGATGGCCATTAAACTTGCTTCATTGTATCTAAAACTGTAAATCTGTATTTTATGGATACAATTAATACAAATATAGATAATTTGTGTTGCTTTCATATAGTTTCTATGACCCGTCCCCCATTCATCGCTGGTCCACAACAGAGCTAGTATAGGTAGACAGGCATCTAGGTGGGAGCTGAAAATGCAGCTTGTTCTGCTTTAAGACCCAGGCCACCGTAGGTCAGCCTGGCCAGACACAGGTCATGTTTATCCCTTGAATGTTCGGGAAAGGCTTGAGACCATGAGGTGACACTGTGAGGACTTAGAAGTACAGAATTGCATATGCAAGTGGCCTGCTGTCAGGCTTCTCCACAACCCAGGCATTCAGGAAGGTGAATCTCGGTATTTCTCCCCCATGTTCTGGGCCCTTGATAGTATCTTGCCTTTCTGAGAGTCTTCCCTCTACTTACAAGTTGTCTCCGGCTGAGGTGACATCCTTTTGCTGTCTAAGATTTTGCTTGTTTCTTTGCCTTGCTGTAAAGGTAAAGATTATGTGGAATGTCTGTATTATTTAGTATAGCAAAAGTGATTATCCCTTCCCTCTGTGTCCTTTTCCCAGTTTGCTCTTGTTCATTCACTCTTGTCATCTGTTAAGAAGCAGCAGTTCCTTAGCAAATGCCTCTCCCTTGGCCCAGCAGGACAGTCCACCTCCCTGAAGAGGACATGGCATGGCTAAGGGGCATTGTCTCGCCTTACCCAGCAGTGGGGTCTCCACAGACTGGGGCAGCCTTGGGGATCATCTTGGGGTGTGGTGGATAACCCTCCTCTGAGCGTCTGTGCACAGAGCCCACCAGGGCTAGGTGCATGCCCAGAATTCTGATGCTCAAGGTGCCCTGCAAGGATCTCACAGTCTTACTTACCAAAGACGGAGCTCTCTCCCTGGCTGATGCTGAAGTACCTGGGCTGTCTGGGTGCCCTGTCGGACCACCCTTCATTTCTTCCATCCCAATGGCCCCCCTACTCCTGCTGTTTCTGAATGTCTCTTCTCTAGCAAATTGGTATGATAGAGGGGAATCGAAGATGTGACCCCTGTCTTCTAAATAGCTTGACATGTTGCCCACAATCAATAAATTTAATTGTTTCAAACAATTTTAGAACCATTCTGTACAAGTATACCAATTCTGGGAATGTGCATGCCCTTCATCTGGAGGCTCATCCTGACAGTCTGGTCTTTTTAATTGTTTAAGTCTTTATTGTTTTGCAGTTTTTTGGGTTTTGGTTTTTGGTGTGTGCAAAAGTGCAGTTCTATGTAAAACATCATGAAGTTTCTTTTTGCATTTTTGTTAGACCACAGAATCAGCTTTTAGAGCTAGAAAAAATTAAGAGAGAAATTTAGATCTTGGAAGTATTCATCACTAAAGAGAATTTACGTAAAAACAAATATATTGTTTTTTTCCTCTTTTTGCGCTGTACGCCCCCTACTGCTTCATGTTATTCCTAATGTCCTGAGAATCCCTGTGGTATTCTTAGTTGGGAATTGCTTTGAATACTTTGGAAATATTTTCCAATATTCGAATAGTATCCTTTCATTAAATCATAGAAGACTCTGCGTGGCTCATAATATAAGAGCTTTTTTTTTTTTTTTAAAGATTTTATTTATTTATTTGACAAAGAGAGAGAGATAGCTCGAGCAGGAGCACAAGCAGGGGGAGTGGGAGAGGGAGAAGCAGGCTTCCGGCCGAGCAGGGAGCCTGATGCGGGGCTCGATCCCAGGACCCTGGGATCATGACCTGAGCCGAAGGCAGACGCTTAACGACTGAGCCACCCAGGCGCCCATAAGAGCTTTTCTTTAAGCAAGGAACTGAAGGAGACTGAGATTCAGTGGTTTTCTCTCTGCTGCACCAGGAAATCCCATACAGGGCTCGGAGCAGAACATAGTTTCTTTACTTTGTCCACTGGTGGGCCTCCCTATTTTAGACAAAAAGAGTACACAGACTAGGCCAAGGATGACAGAGGTAAATGCCACAGTCATACGCACCCATGCCCCTGCCCCTGTGGTCCTTAGGAAGAAGAATGCTTGTTAGACTGGGCCTCCTGCAACCCCTGTTGGGCCCTTGCTTCTCTTCCTACCCGTATGCTGGACACCCCGAGGGGTCCCCGCTTCCTGAGAAGGCGCTGGTGGTGCCCCGCAGTACAGAGGCAGACATGCTGGCCCCAGACACAGTAGCTGCCATATACTGTTCTCAGATGTGGAGTGGCTCCCAGGAGGCCATCTTCCCCATGTTTGGAGGACAGCTGACTGCAGACATTACCTAGCAACAGAACGAGCTGGAGTCAGGCAGGGAGAAGTGAGATGGTTGTTATCAATCATGCTGAGATGATGTATTGTGGTTTAAAAATGGAAAAGGAAGGGACAGATTAAATATTGACATGTACTGTATTCCAACGGTGGTAGCTCTTGGCTTGTCTAACACAAAAACATATATTCACTGCAAGGGGAAATAACATCTTCATCTAACTTCTGCTTCAGGGGGCTTCAGTTAAAAAAAAGAGAGAGAGCTTAGTTTGATTCATTTCCAGCCTCGCCTCAGTTGAGTTTAGTTATTGAAGTCTGTAAAAGCTTTTTCTTAGTTAGTTCACAATGCAGTGTGCCCACTGAAATGAATTCTATCTTAAGATTTCTCTCAAGTTGATGTCTGAGTTTGATAAAACAAGTAAAATATATCTTCTCTCAAGCTACATTTTGACAGCATGCCTGTAGTATAGAAAATACACATTAATAAATGACATTTATAGTGGGAACTTGAAGAAAACATGTGACCTGTAAGAAATTTGGGTGCGCTGCCCACTGCTTCCCAGGATATAGGCCTTATCAATGAATTATTAAGTATTGTTAAACAAGTCTTGTAAAATGTTAATTTGTAATTTAGTGTCTACTCTCTGTACATGTTGTCCTTCAAGGTCACTTTTCCTGTTATTACAATAGTGAGAGTGAACCTACTGGGCTAATATTCACCTCGACCTTGGTAACCTCGGCCTCCTGGCATGGTGGTTAAGATGGCTCCTTAAGGTCTTATTGGCATCCATTTTCAAGTTCACCAAGTTTTCACAGTGAGTAAGTCATTGTCTGAGAAAATGACCTCTGAATGTAAATGTATGGGACTATTCAGAAGGGCTTATGTGGTGGGATTCTAAGGAAAGAGAATAAAAATTCCAATCTATATCCATAAATGCAGAGTTTCGTCATAGAAGAGAAATTAGAAATCATTAGAAATCTCATGGCCTCATTTTGTAAATTGGGAAACAGTTTCAACTCCAGTGTCAAAAAGGTGAATGTAGATGGGAGAAAGGAGAAAGGAATTGAACCCAAATCACTTTTGTTCTTTAGTTGACAAACTCAGAGCTTAAAATTCTACTGACAAATGAAATTGTAAATGTACCTCATCTGTTTCTCTAAGCCTGCCTTCAGTCAACAAATGTTTTCTATTCATCAGCCTAAGAAACAGCTTTGGTGCCGTCACAGGCAGTGAGTCCATGTATTTATCTTTTAGAGGAAATACAGGGGTATATTTTTTCTCCTTTCCTGAAGTATGGGATGGTGTTCTTGAAAGGGGCTTGTTTTAAATAATGTGGCTTAGTACAAAGGAAAGAAATACATTAAAGATTCTTAAATCTTCCCTTAGCTGCTTCTCAGAATTGGGTCAATAACCTCTAAAGTGGCTAGGATGGGTCAGAAATAGGTTAATAAAATCACAAATTCTAGAACAAGAAAGGACCTCTAAGGTCATTGGGCCTAGCCTCTGTCTTTAGGTAATTAAGGTGTTAATTTTGTACTGTGATAATAGCTGAAACTCAAAGGGATTGCATGCTCCACCTAGATCACATAGTAAAATCATAAGCACTGTTATTTTATAAAATTCCATGAACTCGAAGATCTCATTCATCTTCTAACTCAGTCAGCTTGCCTTTGCCTTCACTGCCAGCCTCTTTGTGGAATTTTTTTTCCTAGTGATTCCTGCCCTCCTGCCCCCCCGCCCCCCACCTTTTTAGGTCCCTCTTTTAATTCTGTAACAAATCCCAGGCTCTCTCGGCTCTTCTGGCACCCCTCTGGATTCCCCTGCTTGGCCTGGAGGAGATTGGCTGTGTCTGGAGGGACAGGAAGAGTTATTATGCAGACGACAGGCACCAGCTGTTCTGCATCGGTACCAATGAGAACACGGGAGGAAATGAGCACCACTGGCAGCTTGGAAGATTTAGGTTAAGCATAAGGAAATGAATCCTGAGTCATGAAGACTGTCAGGAACTAGAGTAAATTGTTAAGGAAGATTGTGGAATCTGCTTCTCTGGAAAAACAAAAAGCACACCTTAAAAATAAGGCAGCCTCACTGCGCAGAATGATTCTAGTGGGGTCTGCTTGAAGTTAGGAGGTAAACTGGATGACCTCCCATCCTCCCTCTTGGTTCTATTAAAAGATTTGCAGGGGATGAGGTTTCCACAGTCAGTAGCACAGTCTAATGCTTAACAAGTCTTTTGTTGAAGATATTAATATCATCTTTTCATCTGACCTAAATCTTTCCTGTGGAAGTTAAGCCATGATCCCACTGGGAATGAAGAGCAGAGCAGATCAGAATTCAACCTTGAAAGTATCCAGTTAAATTTAGAGTGTTTAGAGTTAGGGAGACTCAAGAATCAGCCCTGAACTGGGTCGCATTATTCTATGGTTTCAGGGAGGGATATCACAGAACCTTGACTCTTGGTTTTGGTATTAGAGTCAAAGGCTCCCATAGTTGAGATTAATAAGGATTAATAAGGTTAGGGAGGTGGGAGGAGAAGAGTGTGATTTCAAGGTTTGTGGCAGTTACCACCAAACCACTGCATTAATATAAGCCAAAATTAAAACCACAGAGTATAAAATGTCATGCTCACACATTAATTTTCTCCAGCAAATCTGAAGGCAGTCAACCCTGCAACCAGCACCTCAGTGGACTTGAAGATAGATAACCAAGTAGCACAAGGATTAGAACCTCTTCATTAATTTTTAAAAATCGTTTATTAGTTTAACAAAACATAAAAATACGCATGTATTCAGGAAATGCAGTAAGATGAACTAACGGGTTTTAAGGCTATAATGTTCAATTACTTAGTAATTTCCATTCTGCCTGTTGCCCGACTCATAATGAACATTCTCCAGTCTAAATAAAATTTAGACTGCTTAGCTTTGGGGAATTTTATTTAGCTTCTTTTTATTACAGCTTAAAAAAGAGCCCCAGCATTTTGAAAAGGGGGACTACTGTACATTTTCAGCCTTTCTTAATTATTACTGTTTTTCAAAAGCAGTTCACCAAGCCCTGTAAGAAGACACAAGTGACTTTCATGTCATAATATCAGATCAAAACACATTTGGGGAGCCTAAATTTTCTTGTAGGTGACAAAGGTCCCCCCTTTTGGGAAGAAAGAAGGATGACTTCCGAAAACCAAAGCTATAGCGAGAAGAAATATTTTGTTTGGGGGCGGGGAAACAGGAAAATTCCTTTCAGCTATCACAGTGGGAAGTCACCCAGGTGAGGATGACATTGAAGAAATCCTTCCAAGCATACACCTTCCCCAGTTGTGGAAAATCTCTATGATTCCCCTTTCATTTTCACTCTCATCTCTCTTTCCAGTATTATACTTGGGACCAGCAACTAGGTCCCTACTCCCCTAACAATAGAAGGACCTTACCATTGTCTTGGTTCCTTTCCACCTCCATCTCCAGTTCCCATCTACAGTGAATCACCTTCCTGATTCATAAGGAATTCTTGGGTTCCCATTTAGAAGCACATGTATGTTGTACAAGACTCTTGTACAAGTTGAAACTCTTTGCTTATGGAGGGTTGTTTGATCTGAAAACAAAACCAAAACCAAAACAACATTCAGCTCATGGAGTCACTGTGTGTAGATGTTAGCAGCTAGCTGGGCTGGGTTGGCCCTGACCAAGCACAAGAATAGCGTCTGTCTATTTATTTTCCCATCTTTGGCACATTTGAGGAGTCGCCTCCTGATTCCATTCTCCAGAGCTCCACCTTCCCAGTGAAGTGGTGTAGGTGATGTCCGAGTGCGGAGGTGATGCTCTCTGTCTTGCTGCAGGATGATGTTGGGTTTCAGGTGTTCTTTTGTGTTGTTCACACATAATACTGCCCTTGTGGCACCTTTTGCAGGAAGGCTTTGCTTGGCATCATGCTTTCTTGCCCCTTCCTGGAATAATGTCTGGGAGAGGGAAGCATTATTTTCAAACCTTTGGTGAGAGGAGATAAGATTGGTGAAAGTTTGACCATCCCTTGTAGGTGGTCCTTCATGAACCCATGTGAAGTTTGACATTCAGTTGCTGACTCCCAGAACGAAAAGTCCTGTCTTTTTAACTGAATAAAGGCTGATGTCAGAGGACTCATCCAGTAACAACAGGGAAAATTTAAATTAAAGAGACCTTAGCATTCTGTAAATGCTTCTGTAGGATCATATGCTGTGACATGAATGTATATTGTTGACAGTAACCACAGGGACAGATCATCAAGGGAACAAGTTATGAGACCTGTTCAGTATCAGCACGAGGGTGCCCGTAATTTGTGAGGCCATAAACCATGCCATCAAAAATAGATGTGTAGCAAATTTAGAATTTTTTTAATAAGGAAGAAGAAAGCATTGGCAATCTACTATGTTTCCAAATGTCACAACTGTCCAAGTAGCTTGAAGTGGGCTTGATGCCCCACCTACCAATACCACCTCACCCATTCTCACTGACAGGATGCAAGTGGGGGAAACCTGAGTATGGTTCCATATTTGCAGCCACTGGGAGAGAGAGTTTGTGCAGCCCAGGGTGTGTAAAAGGGATTGCAGGTCAGTGCTGTGATTGTCATTGTTAAGGGAAGCTTGGGGGTGGGGAGCAGAGTAGGAGGTTTGCTTTTTTCCCTCCCATACCTGCTAATGTGATTTCAGCAAAAACCCTGGCTTTCCGTCTTCAATCTTAAACAGGTATGATGGCCAGGTATTAATATTAATGAGCATAATAACAATAATAAAACTGGCAGCAGCATCAATGAATGTGGTCTCCTGCAGTAGAAATATTTACCCGATGTGTCCTGCCAGTTAGAGAGATTTTGGCATTAAACCTAGACATTACCTCATCCTCCTGGGCAGACAGCCGATTTCAATGCTAAGCAAGTCTGCAGAAGTGAAGAGCTGAATACCTGCCTGATTAGTTGCGTAGCCCCAGACCCTGGCTGGAAGTGATTTTCTTGAGCATGTCTGTCTGTCTGTCTGTCTCACCCTTAGCTCCTTTCTTTCTCTCTCCAGCACTCGATAGGGTTGTCATTGTTTCCAAACTGTGCTGATATATATATATTTTTATCTTGAAGGACACACTGTGAAAAGGTCTGCCAGCCAGGTGGGTGGGTATTCATACACATAGAAACCTGAAAGGTCAGAATTAGGAGGAAAAGTAAAGTGCCTGTACACACACACACACACACACACACACCCTTACACTTGCAAGCACACATACTTCTCTGTCTTTGTAAGGATCAGGGACAGGGGAATGAAATAGCCTTCTTTGTTTCTTTTAGTTCTTGATAAATACAAGGGACATTGCACAATGAAGAAGTTTTATTTTAAGATCTTTAACAACTAAAATAATATTTTGAAACATTGAAGTTGTACTAAAATTGCGTTTTTGCTACTTCCAACCTAAGAGAACATAACATTTAAAATCCTTTTATTCTACTGGCCTTAAACCACTTTGAATTTAGGACTATATAAATTATAGAGGCTCAGGATAAGCACAACAGACAAATCTGGGTTAGAAGTAAAATCTTTGGGTAATATTGAAAATATTGACAAGGCTTTGAATTATCATGAAAGCACCAAATGGTCATTCCATAAGTTTTCCAAATAAGGTATGGAAAACTACCCCATCTCCTCCTAGGACCAGTTTGCCTTATGTTTTTTTTAGCTCTTGACTCAGTTTCATATCTCACAGGTTTTGTGCTGTTGCTACTAAGTGAATTAATGCTATCAATTGGTGTCACATCTTCTAAAATTCCTTCCCAGAGCTAAACAGCTTCTGTGTTGGCCCTGATTTTTAACCAGTTCTTAGGACTGTATTGAGGTACATTTTGTGATAACTAAGCTTTTTTCTGAAATGCTCTTACTTGGATTTAGGCTGTACTAACTCCTTTACACACCCACAATTGAATACCGATTATTGGCCTATATGCATTGGCCACATTTTTGTGTATGAAGTTCATTCTAGCCACCAAGTCATTAGTAATACTGTAAGTGCTAAGCTCATAAATATACAGTTTGGCTATCTACTAAGTTCTTAGTTATTTGTTAACTCTTTACAGACAAAATAATGTATTGAGAAAATAGCTTCCTTCTGGTGGCAGAATGGGCCCAACTCTGTAGTTCTGCTTCTCATGAACTCTCAACCAGCTTGGGCTGTGACTGTCCAGAATCCACAGACACACCAACACAGGGACTGCCCACTGGGAGGATTGTTTGGGCCCAGCCTAGGAAGGTGAGCTGCCTATGAAACCGGTCTTCTGAGTGCTTCGGCATGGATTTTGACTTTTCCCCAGCATCCTCAGAGAGTGCAGCCATCCGGGAATCTTTGGTGGACTGTGCAGTTATCCACAGAGCAGCTCCATGTCCACAGGCTGAGATCCGTCCTCATTAGACAGCTCTCCATGGGCTATTTGGGGGGATGGATTTCTTTCCATCTTACAGGGGCTTTATGTCCAGAGAGTTGTAGGTCAGTAGATACAGCAAATATCTGCTGTAATAGAAGGAATTTGGGGGAGATGCTCAAGAATGAAAGGTGACAGCAGAGTTTATTGTATAAATCAGTATTATATAACTTGTATTAATATGAACATAAGGAACTGGTGGTATTACATGGAGTTTTAAGTTTTGACTGTGAATGAATTATGTCTCTTTTTATGATTGTTTATCTTTGGCCACAATCAGTTGATGATAATGTGATAAAATATTTATAACTTATGTACCTGAAAGTGGAGATTGATAAAAGGGTATTTTTTTATTCTGATGCTATTTCTTATTTTTAATTTTTTTATTTTAAGTTTTTATTTTAATTCCAATTAACATACAGTGCTATATTAGTTTCAGGTATACAAGATAGTAATTCAGTGCTTCCATATATCACCTTTTGCTCATTGACAAGGATTTTTTTAACTTATTTTACTCTATGACTTTTTTTACTCAGTTACATGGAAGATGGCCCTAAATACTATTACAAATGGTATCACTGGAAAATGCAGCACCTGGGGCACCTGGGTGGCTCAGATGGTTGAGTGTCTGCCTTCGGCTCAGGTCATGATCCCGGCTTCGAGTCCCGCACTGGGCTCCTGGCTCAGCAGGGAGCCTGCTTCTCCCTCTCCCTCTGCCTCTCCCCCTGCTCATGCTCTCTCTCTCTCTCTATCTCTGTGTCTCAAATGAGTAAATAAAATCTTAAAAAAAAAATACAGCACTTTGTGCTCCAGCAATATTTCTATTCTGTGCAGGCTTTGAAAATCCTTTTCCACAGATAGTTGGCAGTCTGCCACTGTTTCCAACAGACAACATGTTTCCCCACCACCAGGTACCAGAACAAATGGTGACACGTATGAGGTTCTCTGTCAAGTAAAAATACCCTAAATACTCTAAATAGGAATTGGGATTTAAATATCAGATAAGGGAAACAGATAAGAAAGGAAAGAGGAAAAAGGATCAGAAGGGAACTTCCTCATATTCCAGCAGTTCAATGTAAAATAAAGAAGTGGGAGCATAGGCGTGCTAGAGAGGACCCAGACAAGCAAAATGTGTGCATTATGAATGAGGCCTGTTCTGAAGTGAATTTTGTTTTATTCTGGGAGGGCATTGTAAGCTGTAGATCAGGCAGAAGTGAAAAGGAAAGACCAAGACCATTGTTTTAAAGAAGAATATGCATTGTCTTTAAATGAACAATTGCACACTCAAGAATGAATAAGTCATACAGAATACACATTTTCTCATCTGCAAAAGGCAATAGTGCGAGTTATGGTTAATAGTCTTGTGCCAGCCTTCCCACAAGGATGCCCCCGTTACTTGCCATTGCTGTTTGTGAAGGATTCTGAGGTGGAAATAGCCATCCTTTGTAGGAGATGCCATCCTTCCCACCAGAGGACCTGGATAGGCTGTGGAAGGGTGGGCAGAGAGGGTGGCTTGGAGTCAGAGGAACCAGCTTTGGATTTTAGCTCTGTCCAAGTGGCTTGGACAAGACACTTGATCCCTAGCTCACAGGGTTATCATGATGGCCTATAGTATAATCCCTTGCATACTCTGGGGACTCCCAGGATATGGTGGTTGCTTCTGAATAAATAAATATAATAATGTATTTTAATTCCTGTAGATTGTAGGAGCTGGTCACCCATAAGCTAAATCTCAGCTTCTACTAACAGTAAAAAGAAGATTTTTTTTTTTTTTTAGGTTAGCCCCACTAATAATCATGGGTAAAATTATAATTGTTCCTTGACCTTTAAATATTTTTTGTCAAAACATTAAAAAACTCTTGTTATCAATTATAAATATATAGGGGCATGACAAATGGTAGAAAAACTAATATTTATTTGGCATATTGTAATTTAAAACATTAGAAACACTGAGAATTAAACTGTTCTATTTCTTTATAAAACTTATCAAGAGTAGTTTGAACAGAGCCTGCTATCTCTTTGCTGCCCTGTAACTTAGGGTATGGAGCGAGTGTTTTTCCTGTGCCTTGATGAGTTGCCATACTCCTTTCTTAGTTTGGATCAGCTTCCAATATTTTATCCTTTGGGCTTTCAATGTTGTGAAATGTCTCTGAGAGTTCTTCTAATGTAAATTTTTTTGGTGCCATCATTTCCCCTGGGTCACCTTTATGCTTTTTGTCACAACTACTTTCCTCCTTTGTGTCGCTAAGCTTGCCTCCTCAGAGCTCTCTAGCTGCACATTGTAAGTCCTGAGCAGCATCAAGGTCACGGTTCCCACGGTCAGCTATTTCTTCTGTACCTCCACTTACGGTAGATTCAGATTTCACTTCCAGCATTATCACTTTGTGTTTCTTTTTATCTTCATTGGCTAATTCTCTCTTCTGATTACCCATTTTTTTAAAATGGCATGTATGTATCCCTGGGACACAGGACACAACATAACTACCCCCTTTGCTGTTTATGTGTAAATAACAGCTGTGTGGTGACCAGTCACCAGCGGATTTTGAAAGAAGTGATGTGATTGGTTACTGATCACGATGCTCAGCTGTTACTTACATAGTGATTTGTAGCCTGAAGTGCTAGCTGTAGAGTTTGGACTTTATGCAATTACTCCTAGTCAGCGTACTCTGATAACTGAAATTTGAACTGTGTTGTTTGGGGATGGTGTTATATAAAGTATGGTAATTGACATTTTTTCATATCTGAACTGTGTGTAAAGCAAAGATAGCCTGTACTCAGATCTTGAACAGAACAGGTAATATGTTTCATAGGACTAGGAATCCATCACTTCTAGTTAAAACTAGAATCAGTAAAATCTAGCAATCAGCTGGGAGACTTTCTGCATGTCACTCAGCCTCTTTGGGTCTCAGTTTTCTCTTCTGTAAAAGCCTGGATGACTTTACAATGTCTCTTCGAGCTCTAAAATGATTTGATTGTATAGTATGGGGCCACTTTAGAGAGACTTCCAAAGAAAGTCATTTAAAGATGATTAAAGTGTTGAAAAAGGAGACCTCTGAGGAAAGGTTATGACAACCGGGTTAGCTTTCCTAACATATAATGACAGATTTCCGCCCTTGTGAGGTTCACACTCAGAGCCTGGTGAGCACCTCTCCATCTCCGTTACTGAGAGTAGGAGCAACCTAAAGGATGAGGGAGATATAGCTTTTATAGGAAGCAATTATAGGATTAATGTGGCTTGTATGAGGACTAAGAGGGGGAAAAAAAAACAAGGAAGAGGTATAGAGGTGGTGCCAAAGTGGTCTTTTCATCTACTTGGGAAACATGGAATTAAAGTTAGGTCTTCCAAATAAAAGCTAGCACACTGAGGTTGGGGAAATGGAAATAATTTCTGAGAACAAGGTCCTTTGAGCCTAGATTGTGTTCCCACGGAGATTGTAGGTCTCGTGTCACTTGTGTCTTTACAAAAAGGAGTTCTTTGAGGAGTGGTCTGAGTGTAGCCCGAAGAAGAAGTAGGAGAAACCTGGGCAAGCTCAGAAGGCCTCTTCTCCACTGTGCTTTTTAATTCTGTTTCTGAAAAGAGAAAGCAAAATACTCTTAAAAATCATCACACAGCTATCAGTTCACTACAAAATGGGCATGCTCTTCCAAAATTATGGATAAAGAAAATATATGTCATGAATTCTGTGATCTCCTGAGGGGGGAAGATTTTCCTAGAGGACTGACTGGGAAATTTGGGGATGAGAAAATGAGTGATTGGTTTTGACCCACTGAAATGAAAGGCTTATAGCATTTAGCTTATAGCTTCCATAATACCATCCAGCAGTATTTCTTTCTTTTTAAACATGCCGTATTAGGAAGCATTGGCTCTCAAGAGTAAAAACGTCTAAACCTAAAACAAAGAAAAGACCTTAACCTCCCTTTTGGTTGCTTGACTTAACTCCCCAAATCAGACTCTATTAGAAACTGTCCCAAGAAATCTGTTTTTGCTGTCATTGGCACTGGGAAAGATGTTCCAGAGACCACAAGATGTAAAGCTTCTGTAGTGTATGTTACTGTGAGTGCTTATGCGTTTAGTTGAAGACATTTCTTGGGCATTGAAGTTAAATTTATAACAAGGAGTACTTTCACTGTTTATCGCTGAAATTCTTTGGATTCTCATCCAGCAGTCATTGTGTTTATCTAAGATGGGTTGGAAGGCAAACCATAGTGTTTTGTTTTTAAATGCGATTTGCTTCTGTTTCTTTTGATAGTTGTCTCTTGCATTGAACTAACTCCAAGATGAATATAGGCTTAATAAGGAAATGTGCCTATATTTTAGCTATCCCCTTTTTTTAACCCCCTCAGCTGCACATCTTTTGTGGCATAACTACCTGACTAAAATAAGGACTACCCTTCAGAGTCACAATATAGGATTTATCGTTTTAGATTCCTATGTAGTTAGTAGCTGCCTAATCATCCATGGCCTTGTTTCCTGTGAACAACTTTGTAAGAAAATATTCTGAAACAGGAATGTTCTACATAGGTTTTGTAAGGCAAAAGCTTCTGGAGTAGGGGTGCCTGGGTGGCTCAGTCATTAAGCGTCTGCCTTCGGCTCAGGTCATGGTCCCAGGGTCCTGGGCTCGAGCCCCGCATGGGGCTCCCTGCTCCGCGGGAAGCCTGCTTCTCCCTCTCCCACTCCCCCTGCTTGTGTTCCCTCTTTTGCTGTGTCTCTCTCTGTCAAATAAATAAATAAAATCTTAAAAAAAAAAAAAAAAGCTTCTGGAGTAGAAAAGGTTGGGTGCTCACAATTTTTTTAAAGATTTATTTATTTTTGAGAGAGCGAACACGTGTGCATGCATGGGTGTGGGGGCTGGGAGGAGCAGAGGGAGAGGGAGAGAAAGTCTTCTTTTTTTATTTTATTTGACAGAGAGAGACACAGCGAGAGACGGAACACAAGCAGGGGGAGTGGGAGAGGGAGAAGCAGACTTCACGAGGAGCTGGGAGCTCCAATGCGGGGCTCGATCCCAGGACCCTGGGATCATGACCTGAGCCGAAGGCAGGTGCTTAACGACTGAGCCACCCAGGCGCCCGGAGAAAGTCCTAAGCAGACTCTTCACTTAGCACCGCTGAGCTGGACCTGGGGCTCTATCTTGTGACCCTGAGATAAAACCAGGAGTCTGATGCTTAACTGACTGAGCCACCCTGGCACCCCAGGTGCTCGCGGTTTTTTGTTTTTTCTTTTAAAGATTTTATTTGAGAGAGAGCGCGCGCGCGCAAGAGCACAAGTAGGAGGAGGGGCAGAGGGTGATTAAGCAGGGGGAGGGGCAGAGAGAGAGGGAGAAGCAGGCTCCCCACTGAGTGGGCACCTGATGTGGGACCAGGTGTGGGGTCCGATGGGGGGCTTGATGGGGGGCTCGATCCCGGGACCCTAGGATCATGACCTGAGCCGAAAGCAGACCCTTAACCCACTGAGCCACCCAGGCGCCCCAAGTGCTCCTTGTTTTGATGCAGGGTTCCTTTCAAATGTTGATGATTTTGAATGTGTGGTAAGTCTCTAATGGATGTGCTGCTTTTGCCCTTCACATGCTGGATTCATACTTCCTTAGATTCATTGGCTAATTTTATGCGGTTTATAGTTACTATGTTAAATTGCCTTGATCAATTCTTGCTTGAAATAGTCTTAGAAAACTAATGACTACTACACTTAACTTGAGAAAATTGGGGATTGATTTTTTTCCTAGTATTCTGCCTCCTTCCACTTCTAGTTAACCGTAACTGCATTCATCTTTAATTTAAAATTTTCCATCTATTTTTTGAGGGTTAATAAGGTTCAAATACTGTCCTGGGTATTATTAGCCAAATTCCCATTGGCTGTAATATTTTGGAGTGTCAAATTTTGCTTGAAGATAACTTTGATAACATAGATTACTTCCCACCAATACTGAAAAATAATTTTTTTTTTTTTTTTTACTTATTTTATGTATTACCCCGGGGAAAATATCCCATCTTCTCTCACTGCATTTGGACTTCAGAGATTGTGCTCTGAGTTATCAGATGATCAGGGCAGTGGCTCCTATTTGGCTACAGACACTGGTTGCCCAGCAGCAGTTCCTTTAAACTAATGAGGCCCTAAACTGCCCAGAGGGGCCTGCTCAGCACCAGAAAAGGATATTGCAGGCTTCGTAGGCTCGATAAATGTTTATGGTTTGATTAACAAATCAGCCCAGTCTGCCCTATGCTACATTTCATGTTTTTCTGGATAGTCTTGCCCCGTGGTCACAGAGCTGGTTCTGAAGGGGCTGTAATCTCTGCACCATTCCTGCCTCCAGGGTTATATATAACTAGTACTAGTTTCTGGAATGTAACTTGCTTGTCTAGTTCTTCCGAAAGCATTTAGACAGCAGAAGACCAGTCACATTTTCCACATTATTGCTATGAGCTAAACATAAGATATTTTTGTGGGTGGGCAATTTTTTTCCTTCATGAACATTTTTTTTTGCTGTATGGAAATAGTTAAGAAGTAGTTAAATTACATGCCTCTTTCCCTTGTTTCATTAGGGAAAATTCAAACTTCAGAAGCTTCAGATGTTCCTTAGGGGGTGTGGGGGTTCTGGGCCCACATTAGCTGATAGGTAGCTCATGGGTCATCACAGATTTCCACCTCTTACCTTTCTTGTTCATCAGTTCATGGCATCTCAGTTTTCTGTGAGCTTCAAGAATTTTTGCTGAGTTTTCTTGACAGGTAGAAAAACATAAGGGCCCTAAGCCTTGGAGATATGTTACGCTTTGATTTCATTAGAGTATGTTAAAGGATATTTATAGAGTATCAGTCAGACCTAGGTAACAGTGAAAGGTATATCCTAACCTGGCACACATTAGCTTATCCTTTTAAGTGTGCAACATATAAGAGAGTTTAGAAGTCCAGTTGATAAAGACTGATTCAAAGTCAGAACTTGGAGAAATTGTAGACAGATTGAGAATTCACAGCAGAAAATAATAAAGGCTTTTCAGCTATAAGGCTCATAGAGAGTCACAATGGATAAATATAGGCAGCCTGGGTGATGAAAAGAGGATGATTCAAATTTTCAGAGTTATGTCTCTTACCTCCACTCGTTTAAGATTTCACCATTTTCTAGATGGGAAGGTGGAAAGATTATAAATTACTATTGTATTTCATTTATAGCATGTTGCATATATTACCTTTTACATTTACATGTAGTAAACTGTATATAATTCTCATTCTGTAATATGGACCCACATGTTTTCAAATCCATCTTTTGGATTGCTGAAGTCCTGGATTGAGTCCTGACCACTTCATGACTGGGTATGTGACTTACTTTCTTTTAACCTCAGTTCTTTATTTATACAATGAGATAATAAACTGATTTCATGGAATTATGTGGAAATTAAATGAATGCAAATAAGTCACTGAGCGCTATTTCTACTATACAATAGATACTCAACAAATATTAATCACATTTCCTTTCTCCTTCCCTCTCTTTATGAAGTTCAGAGTTAAGTTTCTGATTCCTGTTTAATTAAACATAGATATCTGAGTTACGTGGGTCTAGCTGACAGATCAACCAAGATTCAGGGGTACGAAATAGAAAGGGAGCAGGCACAATATGGCCATAGTATCCCTGATCAGGGTGCTACTTGTTACATAGAATCTTGACTTTGTTTCAGTTCAGTGTTTGTGTCATTATGTAAGTTCATTTGAAGAAGCTGTGGGTCCATTTGGTACTCTAAATTCTACCTCGAGAAGCAGTGACTCTGAGCCCATTCCAGAATCAGATTTAAGTAACGCAGACTGATGATCTAAACACATGCATCATCAGCTCAGAGGTGAAACCCAGGCCTGTGTTGCTGCTGAAGCCTCTTCCAGTTTCCCAGGGAGCAGGTTAGAGTTCCAGGTTCAGCCACTCTGTTCAAATCTGCCTTATCTTGCTGTTTATAAAGGAGCAGAATAAAAAGGCTCTTCTAAGCGGCAAAATATAACATTGCTGTGTGCTGTAATTGAAAGACATATTAGCCAAAACTGTGCCAACTCTGCACCTTGTTTCTTCTCCCATTACCACCGTGGCTGGGCAACTTTTCTCTTCATGGGCATTTTTACAATGTTTAAGTAGTTAGGAAGTAATTAAGTTTCATGAGCGTTGAAGGGTCAGCTATTGTTGGAGACAGAATGTAAATGGTGGAGCACAGTGTAAATAGTCTTCCCTTATGGATGGGGATGGCTCAGAGAGCATACCTGCCTCATGCACAACATTGGTATGCAGTCTTCTATTTCATGAGAGGCTGTTTGAAATAAACCCAAATCTATAGTGAGCTGCCTGTGGGTGTGAAGGAAGGAAAGATGAATAGTTCTGACTTTGCTTTTTGCAAAGCTTCCAAATATATAGCAAAAGGCAGGAGACAAACAGGGTTCTGGTCCGAGAAGTGGTGGGTTGCTCCAGTGTTTCCATTTAAATGTAACTATGACAGCTAACTTTGTCCCAGAAGCCTTGCAGTTACAGGACAATTGTCTTCAAAAAACTGAAAGCATGTCAGGGCACCTGGATGGCTCAGTCAGTTAAGCATCCCACTCTTGATTCTGCCTCAGGTCATGATCTCAGGGTTGTGAGATCAAGCCCCGCATCAGGCTCCGCATGGGGTGTGGAGCCTGCTTAAGATGCTCTCCTTCTTCCTCTGCCTCCCTCCACACGCGCATGTACTCTCTCTCTCAAAAAACAAAACCAAAAAAACTGAAAGCATGTAGAATCCAAGATAAAGAAATAAACTTTAAATTGTTAGATAAAGCAAGCCATTGATGAGACATTTAGGCAGATTTTCAGGAAAGTACAGATGCCTGTGCTGCTAATATACAACACTGGTGAAGGTCCCCTCGTGCTTTACCAATCTCTTGAAGAAATCTCGATAGCCTTACACATTCAAGTACTTAATTCCCATCATTTAACAATGGTTTCTGTTTTACTTTTCTTAGGACCTGCCCTCCCCAAAATCAGACAATGATACAAGATCTGTAGGGCCAAAAACATTCCTAAATTATATGTAGATCATTATTGCTTGAAGTATTTATTTGCATTTTATGGTGAACATTTCTTAAGGAAGCTGAAATATTCTGATTCCTAGACGTCTCCATATTTATTTACATCTCTTCCTTTTTCCCTGCACCCCCCCCAAATGAAGGTAGAAATACCGAGGGTATTGCAAATACATGTTACCATAACAAAGTTCTAGTAAGATTAAATCTTTATAGCAGCCCCTATAGCAGTAACGTCATGAGTGATCTCTTTTAATGGTGTTCTGGAGATCTCATTTTTCATGGATGGCGGTAGATCTCAGTACTTCCAAGGGCATTCCCATCTTTGTCACCTTGGTCTCGTAGGCTGAGGAGGCATGGTGCTGATCCAGCGAGTACCTCCTCCACCTGTGAAGCGGCAGTTGAGGGTGTGATGTGTGTAGCAGTCTGAGGGCGCTGACAGAACTCTGTGTCTCAGTGACAAGACTCTTCGCAGACACGTGCTCATACAGCTGGGCTCTTTATTGTTCAGGTGGCATTGTGAATTTCAGTGGTTCCTAAACCAACAGAGCAGAACTTCACATCGACTCTATTTTTGATTCAGGGTTAGTGTCGCAGAGCATCAATGTATTTTGATCCTAGAAAGTTTTCTAAACTCTAGGTGAAGTTATGTAAAATAGGTTTGGATTTGTTTACTCTGGAAAGTGGCAACTCACTGGGAGAAAAAGCCCTTGGTGATGCTTTCTTCATGGTGTTGGTTGTTTTTGTTTTTTGAAGGAAAACAACCTGGAATCAACCTGTGCTCCTCAGATAGTTGGCATCCCTTTTATAAAAATCGGCTTCTTACAGCAAATATTTGTAACATATATGTGAGGTATTAAGAAACATCATGGTTCAGTGGACATTCATGTTCCCACCACTCGATTCAAGCAGAAGAGTGTCGCCCTTATCTTTGCTGCCTTTCATGTGCCTACTCTGGGCTCACCTGTCTCTCTCTCCTCAGGTCACCACTACTCAGCATTTGTGGTTATCATTTATTTTATTTTCTTTACAGGTTCCCTCATATGTATGTGTTCCTAAACAATTTGGTTTTGAAAAATATGTTTTTAAACTTTATATGATGAATCATAATAGCTTTATTCTTTTGCAACTTTATTTTTCAACAAGTTTCTGACATCCATCCATATTGCTGCATGGGTGGTATAAATATGCCACAAGGTGGATATGTACATTCTCCCACCGGCAGATATGTGAGCTGCTTTAAATATTTTGTTATTGCAAACAGTATTTGTCTTACGGGGCATGTGTGCAAGGGATTCAGTGAATCACCTTTGAATGATATTGCCAGGTCATGGGATATGTACATCTTCAATTGTACTAGAAGGCCTAATTGTTTTCCAGAGTGATTAGCCAAATTATACTTTGACCAGCAGTGTCTAAGTGTTGAATTTCTTCCTGTCCTCGCCCACACTTGATATTGTGAGACTCTTCAATTTTTGTCAGGCTTTTCAGTGTGAAATAATATCTCATTGGAGCTCTAGTTTTCATTTACTTAGTGTGTTTATTGGCTATCCTGATTTTTCTTCTATGAATTGCATCTTCAAGTTTTTTGCCCATATTCTTTTAGGTTGTTTGAGTCAAGATCTGTGAAGTGTCTGAGGTTCTACCCTACTTGCAAGCTAACAACTTAGCCTGCCAGTTTTATGGATGCTGGCAGAAGATATGAGACTCCTGGATTATCAATAAAGGACTTTATTACTTCCAGAATAACAAACAGCATGAGCATCAGCATATTTGCATCACTTCTCCTTGCCCCAAGTCCCATTGGGGTGCCATCGGCCCAGATGGATGCATACGCAGTGGGTTGAATTAAATAAGCCCTGAGCTTAGGGAACCCAAATCTTTTATAATTAGCAGTAAGCATGCCCCTCCTTAATTGTTTTTAAGATGTTATTTATTTATTTGAGAGAGAAAAAGAGAGAGCATGCTCAGGCATGCGTGCAAATGTGGGGTCGGGGAGGAGCAGAGGGAGAGGGAGAAGTAGACTCCTCACTGAGCAGGGAGCCTGACGCATCATGACCTGAGCCGAAGGCAGACACTTAACCTACTGAGCCACTTAGGTGCTCCATGCCCCTCCTTTAGTCTGGAGGGAAATATTATCTTTTATTATACTGAAGTAAACACACTTGCCCTTGGCTCCAGAGGGATATACTGGTTTTATCTTGCAAGGCTGCTTCCTACACAGACATTCTTGAAATGATAATCCAGAACAAAGGATAGTTAGTGCCTTTGCTCACAAGATGTGCAGAACCATAGGAGACCCATGGAGAATTGTTTTCCAATAATATCCACCTCTTGTTTCTACAACATCTTGGCTTCTGAGAAATTTTCCCCTGGGTACACCATTCTATTGATCACCATAAAGGCTGATAACCAAATCCATTCAATTTGTTTCATACAGCATTTAATTAAGGCTGTTATCCACAGAACAAGACCAACCTGAAATAATGACCTCAGCCTTGTCCCTCAGGATCCCAGACCCAACAAGCGGAAGAAAGCCCATTAAACCATCAAAGTCTACCTGAGAAAGCCAGGTGGCTTTTCCTTACATTTCTCTGTTGACCTTTCCACATGACCTGAGGCATTTATCTGGGCATGACAGAATGGATAAGTTGTTGCACAGATTGCCTTGGCCCACAAGAGACAAGGCAAGTCTGGCACCCATACCAACCGCACCCAGTGAGTTGAGGCTGCCCTGAATGTCTTCCAAAGCCAAGGAACCATTGATCACTAAGTTCAAGGACAAATTTTGTCCCCCTTTTTCTAGTCCGGTGACTTCCTTGTAAGATGCTCATTGCCTGCAGGATTCACATAAATAATGAATCAGTTATTCTTCCAAGAACCCCCCTGTGTAACCAAGGGTAGCTTCATTTTGGAGAGAGTTCCCCAGGTGCCTGAGGGTTACATGATATACTGGTGGTATTTCCTTAAATCTTCAAATGATCTCTTATGACCACCACTAAAGTGAAGCTACTGTGTTTTCAGGAAGCTGGCAGGTGAATACCTGTCTTCTACACAAGAAGTATGGAGGCTTGTATGGGGCCCCTGGAAAGAAAGTGTTGTTTATAGTTGTTGGGCCCCATGGGTGGGATAGTTTTTCTCAGCTATTTTTTTAAGGTCTTTATATGTGATATTCTGTTCTCCATATAATATGCATAGACATGAATTTCTTTTTCTTTTTCTCTACCTCCTCTCCTCCTTTTTTTTTTTTTTTTTATTATTTATTTGACAGAGAGAGACACAGCGAGAGAGGGAACACAAGCAGGGGGAGTGGGAGAGGGAGAAGCAGGCTCCCCGCAGAGCAGGGAGCCCAATGCGGGACTCGATCCCAGGACCCTGGGATCATGACCTGAGCTGAAGGCAGTCGCTTAACCAACTGAGCCACCCAGGCGCCCCCCTCCTCTCCTCCTTCTATTCTCCCTCTCCTTCCCCTTCTCGCCTGACCTCTTACTCCCTTCTCTGAATTTTGTGAGATTCCAAAATCTGTGGTTTGGTGTCTTTCAGTCGTTCTGAAAAATTGTCAGCTGTTACTTCTTCAAATATTGTCTCTGTATTCTCATTCTCCTCTCCTTATGATTAATTGTTAATTCTTCTCACCCTGTCTCCCATGTCTCTTAACTCTTTTTTTTATTTCCCATGTCTTCTGTTTTTCTGTGTTACATTCTGGGTAATTCCCTCCAGTCATTAATTCACTGCTTGGCTGTGGCTAATATGTTATTAAACCCATGCAATAAGTTTGTGTTTAAGTTAATATATTTTTCATTTTAGCAGTTTTATTTGTTTCTTTTTGTTCAGGTGGATTGGTCATTTTTAAAAATTGTGTTTGGCTCCTTATATAAAGTTTCCATTTCTCTTTTTTTAAACATATTAAACATACTTAATTTTCTTTTATATAACTGATATTTTCCATATCTGAAGTCTTTGCAAGTCTCATTCAGCTTTCTGTGCTTCTGCTGACTCTCACTCATGGTGCTTTGCTTCTTGTTTTGTTGGGATGTGTGTGTGTGTGTTTTAATGTGAGCTTATATTTCTTAGAACTATGTCTATGGGCATTCCTGAGGCCTAGATTGAAGGTGAGTTCCTCCAGGGTCTACTTGCATTTATATCCACCAGATGTCTTAAATATTCTTAGCTTTTGACCATTTTCTATTATTGGCTTGAGTGTTTTTGACTTGCCCAGAAAGTATGATTTTAGTTTATACACTTGCCTAAGGACAAGCTTAGGGTCATACATTCTCATGGGAGATTGTTTTCCCAACTCCTCAAGACTAGTAATTTTCCTTATAGGCCAGTGGGGTAAGATAGGCACAGGGGGTGGGTTTATTTCTAGGTCACCATTACACGAAGCGTATAATTCTCAAGAGACCCAGTTTTATCAGACAGCAGTATTTATTGTAGGACTCCCACGGTGGAAATGTCCTGGGTTTTTGTCTCCTCTCCACTGTGCTACAAGAGCCATTAAAATGAAAACTCAAATTTATCGCCTTGGCAAATGCTTTGGAGGGGAAAGCCTTCGTTCAGTGCTCAGTGACTTCCTTAGTGCCTGCTTTCACTTCGCGTCTGAGCGTTCTTTGCTTTTTTACTTCTATTTTAAAGACTGTTCATTTTATTTTATCCAGCACTTCAGTTGTTTCCAGCAGAGGGCAGGTCTGGGGGTCTCATTCATTGTGTTGCCAGAAATGGAACTCATCATTTTTCTAGTTCCAGAAACATTTGGAGTCAGTGTGCCACACTCTTCTTGGTTTACCATAGGGAGTTAGCATCAACACTTCCTCTGTCTGCCTTGCCTTGGGTTTTCCTTCTTTTGATTACTTTCCTCAAGGGGGACTTGGCCTCTTCCAAAAAGACTTAACATCTTCCAAAAATTAGCAGAAATGAAAATTTTACCATATCTCATTTTATCACTAGTAAATACTCTAAAAGTGCTGTGGTTTGCCAGTTCATATAGATTTTTCATTTTCATGAGCTCCCAGTTATTCTTTGGGTGTATAAAACCAAGCACTGTTGTGTAAAAATAGATATCATTACCTGCCAAGGCTTGAAGTTTAAAACCTACTTGGAATTTACTAGGTAAAATGTGCACCTAGCTGCAGGTGCACTTAAATAATGAATATACATGAAAAAGAGAGTAGGAAGTGTGTGTGTTTGAAACAGAATAATTCTTAATCATGAGTGCCCTGTGATTTACCAGTTCTTTTTGAAAATACACTTATTAGGGGCTCAGGCAATGAAGTAAGTTACTGTAAGTCCTCAGAAGAATTCATAGGATGACTCTAATTTTCTTAACTGTTTCATTGGAGGTGGCTTACCAAGTCTGCTAAATACTGTGCTCCAGGATTACCAGAAAGTGGCCCGGTTGGCATTCCATGATGAAGAGAAATATGAACCTAGAATAGTAGTGGGGCATAGAACAGCCTCACCTTAATATCTCTAGTCTGAATTTTGCTAAACTGCATTTCATGTATTTTTAGTATTCTGTTCGCTGACATATTAAAAGATGTCTTTTGACAAAGGAAACTCCATATTCAGACAAGGTTGGGGACACTGTGTATACACCTAACTGCTCAAAAATGCTACACAGGAAGCTTCTAGGGGCAGCTATTCTTTTTTATTTATTTATTTTTTATTTTTTTAATATGTTATGTTAATCACCATACATTACATCATTAGTTTTTGAGGTAGTGTTCCATGATTCATTGTTTGTGTATAACACCCAGTGCTCCATGCAGAACGTGCCCTCTTTAATACCCATCACCAGGCTAACCCATCCTCCCACCCCCCCTCCCCTCTAGAACCCTCAGTTTGTTTCTCAGAGTCCATAGTCTCTCATGGTTCCTCTCCCCCTCTGATTTCCCCCCCTTCATTCTTCCCCTCCTGCTATCTTCTTCTTCTTCTTCTTCTTCTTCTTCTTCTTCTTCTTCTTCTTCTAACATATAATGTATTATTTGCTTCAGGGGTACAGGTCTGTGATTCATCAGTCTTACACAATTCACAGCACTCACCATAGCACATACCCTCCCCAATGTCTATCACCCAGCCACCCCATCCCTCCCACCCCCCT
>NW_023270422.1:2618417-2717987 GCF_011800145.1 Mirounga leonina | reverse complement strand
TGTGTGTGTGTGTGTGTGTGTGTGTGTGTGTGTGTGTGTATAATATACCACATCTTCTTTATCCATTCATCTGTCGATGGACATCTTGGCTCTTTCCATAGTTTGGCTATTATGGACATTGCTGCTATAAACATTGGGGTGCACTTACCCCTTCGGATCCCTACTTTTGTATCTTTGGGGTAAATACCCAGTAGTGCAATTGCTGGATCATATGGTAGCTCTATTTTCAACTTTTTGAGGGACCCCCATACTGTTTTCCAGAGTGGCTGCACCAGCTTGCATTCCCACCAATGGTGTAAGAGGGTTCCCCTTTCTCCGCATCCCCGTCAACATCTGTCGTTTCCTGACTTGTTAATTTTAGCCATTCTGACTGGTGTGAGGTGATATCCCATTGAGGTTTTGATTTGGATTTCCCTGATGCTGAGTGATGTTGAGCACTTTTTCATGTGTCTGTTGGCCATTTGGATGTCTTCTTTGGAAAAATGTCTGTTCATGTCTTCTGCCCATTTCTTGATTGGATCATTTGTTCTTTGGGTGTTGAGTTTAAGAAGTTCTTTATAGATTTTGGATACTAGCCCTTTATCTGATATGTCATTTGCAAATATCTTCTCCCATTCTGTCAGTTGTCTTTTGGTTTTGTTGACTGTCTCTTTTGCTGTGCAAAAGCTTTTTATCTTGATGAAGTCCCAATAGTTCATTTTTGCCCTTGCTTCCCTAGGGGCAGCTATTCTTTAGGACAACTGATCCAGAAGAGGCAACTCAAAAACGTTCTCACATAGAAGTTTATATGAGATTAAGAAGACAGGCATTGTCTTTGTCAAAAAATAGAGGGGATGTTGGTGGTGGAGAATGTGCATCCCACCGTTGGTCACCTCCTGGCCCCACCGTCGGTACTCCTCTGCTGAAAGACTCATCATTCACATTAGTCTTTTGAATATCCTGAGAAGTCAGAAAGCCTGTTCAACTTTGTTTAGTGCAGCAATCTCCATACCTACTTAACCGTGGAGTCCTTTTTGTTTTTAGAAAAAGACCTGTTAGCAACTTGTGGAACATGCATGTTCTGTGAGCCCAGTTTGGGAGGAGACAGTGTTCTAACTGATGCTCATGTTTTCAATTTCTCATGCTGCCTGGCATTACAAATTATGAAGATATTCAAGCTCTTAGTTTTCTGGAACATGAGTACTACAGATGAATGTTCTAGGGTGGGAAGAAAACTAGAGTGTGGAAGATGGTATGCCTGCGCTGCCTAGGAGCTTTCACAGGGCCCCCCCTAAGCCAAACCTGAGATAACCATTCTCTTTTCTCCTCTTTCCTCCCCTCCAAGTATCTTTTTCTTATCCCACTTCATCTGCCTTTCATGGATCAGAACTCTCCACCCAGAACCCAGATTCTTTCCCCCGTGCTCTGCATTTTTAGATTCCAGTGTGTCTGTCTGCTTTAAATAGCAAGTGCATTTTCCCTGAACTCCCCAAATGGAATTGCTCTGTGTCTTAACTATGAATATTTGTTTGGAAAATTTGGTTGAGAAGATTGATTATCTTCTTGTTAAGCATATTTACATGATTAGACTATTTCATAATTTGATACAGGTGTGAAAAGCGGCCTGTTGTGGAAAGTATGCTATAGTCATTAAGAGCTTTTGGCTGTTGCTTTCCTTAGAGCTGGAACACTATAAAACAAACCAGAAGATTTCAAATTATGACAGAGTGTCTTTAGTAATATCCTCTGTGCGTACCTCTGCTGGATATACTGCTGATGTCATGAATCGGGAGGTGGCACAAAAGCCGTGAGGTTACACCCTTTATCACTGCTCTGTTTCATGACGAGTGGTGTGAGGAAGACCTGCGACTTGGAAACCGTCCTTGTCCCAGGATCCATTCTAATGAACACACCACTGGGAGTCATCTGAGTTTATTTCAGCCCGATTGCTTACTTGCTCTGTGTTTTGGGATTTTAAAAATATCTTCAATAGGAGAGGTACCTTAGGACAAGAATGAGAAATATGGAAAAAATTTTGTTATAAAATAGTAAGAGTCATTATTGGAAATATGATTTGAAATCTAACAGCCATCCATGTTTTCTCTAAGGCTGGTGAATAATCAGCTCCAATGCTTGGTTTTATTTTTGTAGGCAAATTATCGAACTTGCCTTGTCTAGGTCTTCTGTCTGCAGGCTAGAGTACAGTACTAGTTCTTGCTTTCCAGGGTTATGGCAAAGTAACTTACCTAAAGCTCTTACTTAACTCCTGGCTCCTACAATGCCCCTCACAAATTTTACTTGTTGATTATGTTTGCTAGTATCATTTTTCTCCTAAAGGCAGTGTATTGAAATGAAAATATTTCTGATCTGGCTCTTTTGTTTAAAGTAATAAATGCCTTGGTATTCCTATCCTAATTTACTTTTTCAGTATTGGCTGCTTCAAGCTGAGTTCCTCCTCCCTGGATGAGCTGCATAATTCTCTGACCAGCTTGTTTGAAAGCCTTGCTGGTATGTAGAACAAAAGAGCCTTTGATCCCACTGCCCAAGCAGCCCCTTGAGATGGAACATTATCCATAATTGATTCTAGAAAATCTTCTACAACAGACCTTTTTTTTTTTTACATTTGTGTAGAATTATACTGTATGCTAATCATGTGAATATCCTTAACAACATGCCTTTTACACTTCTTATTTTCCCAGATGCTTGGAGAGGCCATGTCTGCAGTGGGTGGTCCTGAGGGCTTAATTCTATGTATAAAATTACTGTGCAAATGAGATATGTTACCTGAGATGTGACTGACTTACTAAGCTTCATGTCATGGAACATGGCACCTACCCAAAATACTCACCAGTCTTCATCCACATCATTCAAGTAGAAGCTTGAACATTGCAAAAAGGGACCAGAGTGATGTAACATCAGCCACAAAAGCCATATCCTGAATGTTTACATTTGTCTTCTTAATCTGGGCCAAAGGTACTTTATTAGTCCTTTTAAGAGCCCAACCTCTAAAAATCCCAGCAGTGAATCCTGGAGTGATGTTGTTGTTGTTGTTATTGTTGTTGTTGTTGTTGTTTGGGAATTTTAGGAAGAAACTCATGATATGATCAACTTTTTTGTAAATAGTATTTTATAGTGTTATCTTAATATATAAAGCATATAAATATGTGTTTAATATATTTATTAGGTGTTTAAAGATCAGAAAGCATAAAGAAGAAAACCAAGTGGCCTCTAAACCCACCACTCCTTTAATCAAGCAGGACTCAAGGTTTAATTTAAAAACATTTTCAGAGGGGGGTGGGGTGCCTGAGTGGCTCAGTTGGTTAAGCGTCTGCCTTAGGCTCAGGTCATGATCCCAGGGTCCCGGGATCAAGCCCCACCTTGGGCTCCCTGCTCAGCAGGGAGTCTGCTTCTCCCCCTGCTTGTGCTCTCTCTCTCTCTCAGATAAAAAAAAAAAATCTTTAAGAACATTTTCGTTTGTCTCCCATGGAAGTTCTTCACCCTTCTGGTTAAGCTCAGGCATTTCCCTGACTCCTCCGTTTTTAGGCAGTAAAAAGTACCTTGGTCAGTGTCTGTGGGTAGGAGTCCAGAAAGCAGGTGTGGCCATCTATCCTTAAACCCCGTCACACTTCCACCCTTCCTCCAGCGTGCTAACCAAGATAAATCATACAAAGAGAGAGGGTAGGGCGCCTGGGTGGCTCAGTCGGTTAAGCGGCTGCCTTCGGCTCAGGTCATGATCCTGGAGTCCTGGGATCGAGTCCCATGTCGGGCTCCCTGCTCAGCGGGGGGTCTGCTTCTCCCTCTGACCCTCTTCCCTCTTGTGCTCTCTGTCTCTCATTCTCTCTCTCTCAAGTAAATAAATAAAATCTAAAAAAAAAAACCACAAAGAGAGAGGGTAAGAGAAATAGGAATGCTGACAAGGCTATGGGATGGTTGGCGTTCTTTGGGTCTCCATGCATGTGTTGCTGTCTGTTTAGTGATTTCTTGGTATGTGAGGCAGAATTCTGAGATGGTCCCCAGTATCCCTGCCTCCAGATACCGAGGCCCTCAATAATCCCTTTCCCTGAGTGTGGGTGGCAGCCATAAATTGTGCTTGGATAATCACTCTCAAGATTATATGGCAAAGGTGAAGGGATGTGGGAGATGTAATTAAGGTTCCCAATCAGTTCATGAAAAGGGAGATTACCCAGGATGGGCCTGGTCTAATCAGGTGAGGCCTTAAAAGAGATGAGAAGCAGCAGCAGGCACCATCCTGCTGGCCTTGACGACATGAGCTGCCCTGTTGTCAGAGGAGTGGGCCATGCTGAAAGAAAGACGGACCCAGTCCCAGCCTCATGAGACCCTGAGCAGACAACCTAGCCAGGCCATGCTGGACTTCCAACCTACAGAACTGTGAGCTAATCACCGGGTGTTTTAAGCCACGGAATTTATGGCTGTTGGTTATGGCGAAGTGGGAAAACTGGTGCATGTAGGTTCCTCAGAGTTGCCCACTGGAAGCTTTCTCTTGCACTTTCCTTGGGGTGGGGGATGCCTTTTCCTCCACTAGCCGTTGCTCTTGCTATCTGGATGGCCCCCTGCACAGACGCTTTTGGTTAGGATCCCTTTGTCTTTCCAGTTGGACTGTTTGTGGAAGATTTGCACCAGCTTGAGTGGGCTCTCCCTCATGATCCATATCCTTTGTTTAGGAAGACTCTGGGAAATCCCGTAGCTCCCATCCCATGCAACAGGAACAGCTGCTTTTCTTTGCTGCCTCCACAGCCAGCGTCAGCCCATCTCTCTGAAACCTAGACTTTTTTGGTGGGAATTGGGCAGCAGTGCACTGAGCCTCCATGACTGGTTTAAAGCTTTTTGAATGGTCCCATGACCCTCTGTCTGCCTTGGCCGGAGACAAAGGGGGAAGCACCATTCCACCCTGTGCTCTGGCTGGGAGTCCTAGGGAGACGTACGGCACTGGCTCTCCAGAGAGGTTTCTCTTCATAGAGTTCTCTCAAACTTCAGGGCCCCATAGATCAGTCTAGACCAGACGTTCCCTCCTCTAACCCTTAGGATTGGGAGTGAACCCGGGAACACCAGAGAAAGCCCCTTCTCAGTTGTTGCCATGGCTCTTTTGTACTTGAGTGTGAGTCAGCATTGAAGGGTCTTATAAATATCTGGTGCCAACTATTAATTTTCGTTCTGTGTTTTCTTATGAAAATACATGTTGATCTGTACCCTTGCTTTGGCATATTATTTTTATTGCATCTTGACACTTCATTCAAAACTACCAATTTCTTTTTTTTTTTTAAAGATTTTATTTATTTATTAGAGAGAGAATGAGAGAGAGCACATGAGAGCGGGGAGGGTCAGAGTCTGCGTCCCCCTGCCGAGCAGGGAACCCGATGCGGGACTCGATCCAGGGACTCCAGGATCATGACCTGAGCCGAAGGCAGTCGCTTAACCAACTGAGCCACCCAGGCGCCCCAAAACTACCAATTTCACATCCTGTCATACCTGTTTAATTTTTTTCCTAAAGAAAACTAATGTATAGTTTCTGTATGTGAAAAAAAAATGAAGTTAGTTAAATAGAGGCCTATCTTTTAACCTGAGTTCTTTAGGAAAAAGAAATAAGCAGAGTGGTTACACTACTGTCTGGCAATAGATTTTGAGAAAATCTTATCACTAGAAAGGAAAATTACTGTCTGTATCAGTTAGCGAGGACCTCAGTTGTATGGTGTAACAGACTACTCCAAAAACTCGAAGGCTTAAAACAGTTATCATTTATTATTTTTTGTTTACTAATCAGCCCCCACCTGTCTTCACTCCAAACCCTGCTCACTCCAGCAAAAGCAAGGGCAATCAGATCATATGGAATGAATTGAATGTATTATAGCTCCCACCAGAGCAGATGTTGCTTAATGCAAGGTCTCTGTGGTTGAAGCTCTGCATTTTTTTTTCCAGGTCAGAACTAAGCCTATGATTTTATTCTCAGCTTCTAAAACTTTAAGTGTGACCTGATCTCCTTGATCTTAAGAAGAATTAAGATGCCAATTAAGTTGGCTGTGTCACTATCCATCTCACCCCATTTCTAAATTAAGGCTGCCCTAGTTTAAAGTACTACCCTCACCGTGCCCAAGTGTTAGAAAAGCTTAATTACAATCCCTGTGCTTGACTTGTGAGCATGTGCACTTGCACAGAGCATGCTCACAAGCAGGCTAGACACTTGTATTCAGCTATCCTGGTACACTGAACTAGATGATTTTGGAGAATAGCGTTAAATGATGGTGAGAGTGGATTGGGAGTTAACAGACCTGCATTTCGTAAGTCCTGACTTACTATTTTTGTGACTTTCAGCAGGTGACTTAACATCCAAGAGTTTTGGTGTCCCCATCTGTAAAATAGAGATACTAACATCAACTTCTTGTTTTGCTTGAAGAATGAAGAGCGCACAGCACCTGGCATGCAATAAGCATTCAGTAAGCATTAGTTCCCGTGCCCTTTGAGTCTCTCATTCAGATATTTAAACATTTTAAAGTGTGTGTTTCAGACCATAGAGCCATTTCTAGATCATGCTAATCCTGGACACCTGGGGATACTAACTAGTCAGGGTCCCCAGGAAAACATGAGTATCCCCTTAAACCTGATTAATTGTGCGGAAATTTTACCAACACTGCTGAGAGTTAACGGGCATGGTTCAGGTGGCAGAGATCCCATCTTGAGTCTGCATTGTATCTGGGAAGGTCTTAAAGCCTGGTGGGGATGACCTGCCTACAAGAGACCCATCGTTTGGCTTGAGGAGCCTCTGAGAGATGAACACGAGTAGGGGCCGCTGCAGGTTTGAGGACATCCTCCAGAAAGGGCACCAGGCATATCACACTGGGCCCTGCCATATCAACTGAGCCATTGGAGGAGAGCAGGAGACCTGAGCACAGGTTGCAGACCAGAACTCTAGCTTAACTGGGACTGGTTCCCAGGGAGAATCATGCCCTGTAAATGAAAAACTGAAGACCTATTTTACCGAACTCTGTAAAACACTGTTGTGACAACTCTAAAGGAGCGTAACAGAAAGGAGAAACTGCCATTCTTCCTCTCTGCATCCTGGGCCGCTAGGAGTTGGAGCACTAGGATGGGTTTAGGGCACTGGTGACAGGATCGCAGAGCCCAAGTGGCCACCAGGACTTGGAAGAAATTCTCAAGCAGAGAGTGACTTTGAAGGGACAGGAGATCCTATATCAGCAAGGGACATAGATCCATGGAGATTTATGTTAATGTGGTTTCACTTGATTCTACTTGGTGCTCTCAAATATTTTGGGGTGCTTCCTGGGATATTCCCCATGTGTCCACAAATAAGTTCATTCTGTGCTGCCACTGCCCCTTGCTGGGGTACCCTGGGTCCTGACCCCTAAGCTCTGCAGCTTTCTGCGAGCAGTGCTCCTGCCATGGGGGGACCTCTCCACACCTGCGCTGGGCCACCTCTTACCATTGCTGCATTAGTGTGGCTCAGCAAGGGAAGACCAAGACCCTGAGGCAAGATTATAACAACAATGGTGTTTACTACAGGATCCTGTATTAGATTATGGCTGCCCCACCTTGCCCTTCCCTCCTTATAGCACTGGTTTTCTAAATGGCCGCTTGCCTGTGTATGTGTGTGTGTGTGTGTGTGTGTGCAAATTTTGAGCAGCTTTTTCCATTTCAGAACACTTTTAAGTATTAAACATGCTTGAAATCTCATGAACTCTATTTCAATTTGGGAATCTTATTTTATTGGGGGGGGGGCTCATTTCCTGTGGGGATTTCTTATGGTACTATTATAAGCAAACACTCCCATTGGAAATGTATGAAATATGTTCTCTGTGCATGCTCATTTCCCTTCCCAATTTAAATGAACAGTACCTTTGGAGCCTTTAGGATTTCTGTAGGAGCCTATTAGGCCCCTTCTTGTCAACGAGCCTGTGGTGACTCCTTGATCTGCATGTGGCAGGAAAAGCATCCCCAGATAAGATGTGGCAGATCATAAAGTGTGTGGAAGGGATTTTCATAATATTGGAAAATGTATCATTTGCTCTAAATAGGTTTACATGTGTGAGAAGAGAAAAAGAAATATTTGTAAGAGGGGAAATGATGTTAGCTGTAACAATAAAGCCGAAAGTACAGAAGGAAAAGTAATCTGTTACATATTTTCTGTATCCTGAGGTCACTTGCATTTGAGCCATACTTTTGAAATAATGGACAAAATTTTCTCAGTTGTCTTGAGCATTAATCACGATTTATATCTTAAGTCTTTTTTTTTTTTTTGGTGTTATTTCTCTTAGGGCAAAAATAAAATGTAAATTCTACAATGATATATAGTGTACAAAGCAGTTTCCACATATTATCATTTCATCTTTACTGAATGCCTGAAGGTGTTTCTCCATTTGCATATGAGTGAACTGAGATTCAGGTAGGGGAAGAGAATTGCTCAGGGACCTAAGGATGAGAGAAACAGTTGGAACTGAACTTCTGAGTTCTGCTCTAAGGTCCTCTCATCCCTTTCTCTTTCTTCCTTCCTTCCTTCCTTCCCTCCCTCCCGTCTTCCCTTCCTCCCTCTCTTCCCATGGTCTCTTTCTTTTTTTTTATATTACCCCATGTCTCCCAATTGTAAAAGATTATCTGAATGAGCGTTTATAACACATGTCATTGTTATGTTTGTGTTGTATAATGAAAGCATCTCTGTTATTTGCAGTAGCCCTTGGCAAAGAGAGGCAAGTCTGAAGGTGATGCTGACTGGGGTTGGAGTCTTTGGTAGAACATGGAAAACCCTGGCCCTCATGACCTGATGCATTCCCTTTGTAAGACACCATTAAGTTTCATGGTGTTGACCTTACTCAGCTCCATGGAGAAAGCTCGGAGGCAGAGAAGCCAAGTAAATGAATTTAATGGTGCTCAAAAAGTGCCAGTTCTACAGACATTTCATGACATCCTTTACAGATCAGCCTTAGAAAGTAGTGCATGGGAGATGTCTTAATATTGCCGACAGGGTTGTCATTTGGCACATTAATTTGTCCTTGAATGAGGCATATACTATGCCTTTTATATAGGCAGGCTGTCCCCATGTGAAGCATGGGTTCATGTGGCCTCCTGCAAGCTTACCTTTGGAAGGTTGGGCTGCTCACAGAACTAGGCTGCATGTTGAGGAAGTATGCTGCTTTGAGAAAGCCCCATTCTTCTTCCCACTTTCTCCCAACCCCACCCAAAGACCTACTTCCAAGTTGACCAAATATTAGCCACTCTGCAGCCTTCAGTCTCTCTCCCAGTGGTCTTTCTGGTTTCTGACCTTATTCTAGCCACTACCCCCTCCTAGGGAATTTGTGGTGACCTGGCTGCATGTTTGACTGTGGTGGAAGAAGCAGAAGAAAGGGATGGGGAGAGAAAGAGAGGCAGAGTCACAAGGACACAAAGTGAGGGGAGTAGAATAGTGAGCAGCCCTGCCTGGTTTAGACTGGTGGTTCTAATGAACAGGACAGACCTCATGGGACCTGCCTGAGTCTGGGATGGCACCAGTGGTCTTTACTGAGGCAGAGAGTTGGGTCTGGGGCTGGAGCACCCAGCCTCCCACGCTCCTACGGCACAGCCTGTCCCTGCTCAGTTGGCAGCAGTGTCCTGCAGCTTGCTTTCTGCTTTATTGTGGTTTGACATCCTCAACCAGCTGCCTCTCCCCTCTGCTAGCTCTTGTGGTGCAGTAAGCTGGTACCCACCCTCCCAGGTTCCTGGTGACGGCCTCTTTCTATTCAAAGCTGCAACTTCTACCTCTGGCCTTTTCACTTCATTGCCTGACGTGCTGCCCTGGACAATTTGCCTTGGTTTTCCTGAAGTAACTTGGTAACAGATGTCTGAGATGGAGTGCTCTTTTCCACCTTGTGTCTAAAAGTACATATGTGAAAACCCAAACACATAATAATCAGTGTTTGTTAGCTGTTATCTACATGCCAGGTGCTGAGCTAACTACTCTTTACCTATATTACCCAATTTAATCCTCACAGTAGCACTATGAGTCAGGTACTATTATTAATGTCTTTTTAAAAATCTTTTTCAAAGAGGTTAACATAACTCACCCTAGGTCACACAGCCAGTTTATTGCATATTTAAAAGAATACTTTGCTCAGAACTGGCTTTGGTTGTTGAATCAGATTCTGCAGTAAAGCATGAGGCTCCCTTTGGGCACCCATCCAGCCCTTGTGTAACAGTGTTTCCCCACCTTTAATATACACAAGTCCCCAGGGGGTTTTGTGAAGATGCAGATTCTGATTTTGAGGTCAGGGTGAAGCCTGAGATTCTACCTTTCTAAACAGATTCCCAGATGGATGCGCCTGCTGCTGGTCCATGGACCACACTTTGATTAGCAAGGTTTAGATCCTTGGTTGTAGTTCTAGCTTTTGCAGTGCTCTGGATTCCAGGAGGGCCAAAGAGACAGAGGACCCAGCTGAGGTCAACTGATGGGAAGTCAGCGTAGCACTGGCTACTTGAAACCTTTGCTTGGAAAGTACCGACATTAAGGATGTATAGCAAGAACTGGGTCAAAGACTGCACTGTCTGATTCTGAGCACACCGGGGCTTGCCCCACCTTTCCCCTCGCTAGGCAGCGCCGGCTCTCCAGCTGTCTGGCATGGGCCAGAGACCCAGTGTAAGGCACTGGTGGCTTTTCAGGAAGAACTAGGTGCTGGGGGAGACTTCAAGGCATTTATATCTCATTGATTCTCCCATGTTCCAAATGGTATGGTACCCCAGAAAGACATTCTGAGGATGACTTTTGATGACACAACTGGGTGGTGATTCCTGCAAGCTACCTGGAACATGGCTCCTTTGAAAAGGAGGTCATTCACATGTGGCAGATGAGAAAATGCATATGGAGACTTTGGCGGCCTCAAAGGCCTGCTTTGCAGGAGCAAATGCGAGACTTTTAGAAAGCCCTGTAGGGAGCTGGGCTGCTGCAGAGTTCAGGGCATGAGGCACAAGTAAATAATACATGCTTTTATGATGGAATCTATCAAGTTGCTTTGGTTTTTTTTGTTTTGTTTTTTTTAATTTTATTATGTTATGTTAGTCACCATACAATACATCATTAGTTTTTGATGTAGTGATCCACGATCCATTGTTTTCATATAACACCCAGTGTTCCATGCAGAATGTGCCCTCCTTAATACCCATCACTGGGTTAACCCATCCCCCCACCCCCCTTCCCCTCTAAAACCCTCAGTTTGTTTCTCAGAGTCCATAGTCTCTCATGGTTCATCTCTCCCTCCGATTTCCCACCCTTCATTTTCCCCTTCCTTCTCCTAATGTCCTCCATGCTATTCCTTATGTTCCACAAATAAGTGAAACCATATGATAATTGACTTTCTCTGCTTGACTTATTTCACTTAGCATAATCTCCTCCAGTCCCATCCATGTTGATGTAAAAGTTGGGTATTCATCCTTTCTGATGGCAGAGTAATATATGGACCACATCTTCTTTATCCATTCATCTGTTGAAGGGCATCTTGGCTCTTTCCACAGTTTGTCTATTACGGACATTGCTGCTATGAACATTGGGTGCATAGGGCCCTTCTTTTCACTACATCTGTGTCTTTGGGGTAAATACCCAGGAGTGCAATTGCTGGGTCATAGGGTAGGTCTATTTTTAAATTTTTGAGGAAACTCCACACTGTTTTCCAAAGTGGCTGTACCAACTTGCATTCCCACCAACAGTGTAAGAGGGTTCCCCTTTCTCCACAACCTCTCCAACATTTGTTGTTTCTTTCCCTGTCCATTTTTGCCATTCTAACTGGTGTAAGGTGGTATCTCAATGTGGTTTTGATTTGAATTTCCTGATGGCTAATGATGATGAACATTTTTTCATGTGTCTGTTAGCCATTTGTATGTCTTCTTCAGAGAAGTATCTTTTCATATCTTCTGCCCACTTTTTGACTTGATTATTTGTTTTTTGGGTGTGAGTTTGAGAAGTTCTTTATAGATCTTGGATACCAGCCCTTTATCTGTAGCGTCATTTGCAAATATCTTCTCCCATTCTGTGGGTTGCCTCTTTGTTTTGTTGACTCTTTCCTTTGCTGTGCAGAAGCTTTTTATCTTGATGAAGTCCCAAAAGTTCATTTTTGCTTTTGTTTCACTAGCTTTTGGAGATATATCTTGAAAGAAGTTGCTGTGGGTGATGTCAAAGAGGTTACTGCCTATGTTCTCTAGGATTTTGATGGATTCCTGTCTCACACTGAGGTCTTTCATCCACTTTGAGTTTATCTTTGTGAATGGTGTTAGAGAATGGTCAAGTTTCATTCTTCTGCATGTGGCTATCCAATTTTCCCAGCATCGTTTATTGAAGAGACTGTCTTTTTTTTTTTTTAAGATTTTATTTATTTGACAGAGAGAGACACAGCGAGAGAGGGAACACAAGCAGGGGGAGTGGGAGAGGGAGAAGCAGGCTCCCTGCAGAGCAGGGAGCCCGATGCGGAACTCAATCCCAGGACCTTGGGATCATGACCTGAGCTGAAGGCAGTCGCTTAACCAACTGAGCCACCCAGGCACCCGAAGAGACTGTCTTTTTTCCATTGAGTGTTTTTTCCTGCTTTGTCAAAGATTATTTGACCATAGAGTTGAGGGTCCATATCTGGGTTCTCTATTCTGTTCCATTGGTCTGTATGTCTGTTTTTGTGCCAGTACCATACTGTCTTGGTGATCACAGCTTTGTAATATAGCTTGAAATCAGGCAACGTGATGCCCCCAGCTTTGTTTTTCTTTTTCAACATCTCCTTGGCAATTCGGGGTCTTTTCTGATTCCATACAAATTTTAGGATTGTTTGTTCCAGCACTTTGAAAAATGTCATTGGAATTTTGATCGGGATGGCATTGAAAGTATAGATTGCTCTGGGTAACATAGACATTTTAACAATGTTTGTTCTTCTGATCCATGAGCATGGAATATTTTTCCATCTTTTTGTGTCTTCAATTTCTTTCATGAGTGTTCTGTAGTTCCTAGAGTATAGATCCTTTACCTCTTTGGTTAGCTTTATTCCGAGATATCTTACTGTTTTTGGTGCTATTGTAAATGGAATCCTTTCTCTAATTTCTCTTTCTACAGTTGCATTGTTAGTGTATAAGAAAGCAACTGATTTCTGTGCACTGATTTTGTATCCTGCCACATTACTGAATTGCTGTATGAGTTCTAGTAATTTGAGGGTGGAGTCTTTTGGGTTTTCCACATAAAGTATCATGTCGTCTGTGAAAAGAGAGAGTTTGACTTCTTCTTTGCCAATTTGAATACCTTTTGTTTCTTTTTGTTGTCTGATTGTTGTTGTTAGGACTTCTAGTACTATGTTGAACAATAGTGGCGAGAGTGGGCATCCTTGATGTGTTCCTGATCTTAAGGGAAAGGCTCTCAGCCTTTCCCCATTGAGGATGATATTCGCTGTGGGTTTTTCATAGATGGATTTTATGAGCTTGAGGAATGTTCCCTCTATCCCTATACTCTGAAGAGTTTTAATCAGGAAAGAATGTTGTATTTTGTCAAATGCTTTTTCTGCATCAATTGAGAGGACCATATGGTTCTTCTCCCTCCTCTTATTAATGTGTTCTATCACATTGATTGATTTGCAAATGTTGAACTACCCTTGCATCCCGGGGATAAATCCCACTTGGTCGTGGTGGATGATCCTTTTAATGTATTGTTGGATCCTATTAGCTAGGATTTTGTTGAGGATTTTGGAATCCGTATTCATCAGGGATATCGGTCTGAAATTCTCCTTTTTGATGGGGTCTTTGCCTGGTTTGGGGATTAAGGTAATGCTGGCCTCATAGAATGAGTTTGGAAGTTTTCCTTCTGTTTCTATTTTTTAAAACAGCTTCAGTAGAATAGGTATTATTTCTTCTTTGAATGTTTGGTAGGATTCCCCAGGGAATCCGTCAGGCCCTGGACTCTTGTTTTTTGGGAGGTTTTTGATCACTGCTTCAATCTCGTTACTGGTTATTGGCCTATTCAGGTTGTCAATTTCTTCCTGTTTCAGTCTTGACAGCTTATAGGTTTCCAGGAAGGCCTCCATTTCATCCAAATTGCTCAGTTTATTGGCATATAGTTGTTGATAATAATTTCTAATAATTGTTTCTATTTCCTTGGTGTTAGTCGTGATCTCTCCCCTTTCATTCATAATTTTATTAATTTGGGTCCTTTCTCTTTTCTTTTGGATAAGTCTGGCCAGTGGTTTATCGATCTTATTAATTCTTTCAAAGAACCAACTTCTAGTTTCATTGATCTGATCTACTGTGTTTCTGGTTTCTAATTCATTGATTTCTGCTCTAATTTTAATTCTTTCTCTTCTAATGCGTGGCTTAGGCATCGTTTGTTGCTTTTTCTCTAGTTCTTTAAGGTGTAGAGTTAGTTGGTGAATTCGGGATTTTTCTATTTTTTTGAGTGAGGCTTGGATGGCTATGTATTTCCCCCTTAGGATCACCTTTGCAATATCCCATAGGTTTTGGACCGATGTGTTTTCATTCTCATTGGTTTCCATGAATTGTTTAAGTTCTTCTTTGATTTCCTAGTTGACCCAAACATTCTTGAGCAGAGTGGTCTTTAGCTTCCAAGTGTTTGAATTTCTGCCAAATTTTTTCTTGTGATTGAGTTCCAGTTTTAAAACATTTGGTTCTGAGAATATGCAGGGAATAATCTTAATCTTTTGGTATCGGTTGAGACCTGATTTGTGACCCAGTATGTGGTCTATTCTGGAGAAAGTTCCATGCACGCTCGAGAATGAGTATTCTGTTGTTTTAGGGTAGAATGTTCTGTAAATATCTATGAGGTCCATCTGGTCCAATGTATCATTCAAAGCTCTTGTTTCCTTGTTGATTGTCTGCTTAGATGATCTGTCCATTGCTGAGAGTGGAGTATTGAGGTCCCCTACAATTAACATATTGTTATCAATATGACTCTTTATTTTGGTTAACAGTGGGCTTATGTAGATGGCTGCTCCCATGTTGGGGGCATAGATATTTACAATTGTTAGATCTTCTTGTTGGATAGACCCTTTAAGAATGATAATAGTGTCCTTCTATGTCTCTAACTACAGACTTTAGTTCAAAATCTAATTTGTCTGATATAAGAATTGCTACCCCAGCTTTCTTTTGAGGTCCGCTAGCATGGAAGATGGATCTCCATTCCTTCAGTTTCAGTCTGGATGTATCTTTAGGTTCAAAATGAGTCTCTTGTAGACAGCATATGGATGGGTCCTGTCTTTTTATCCAATCTGTAACCCTGTGCCATTTTATGGGAGCATTTTGGCCATTCACGTTGAGAGTGATTATTGAAAGATATGAATTAATTGTCATCATGTTGCCTGTGAAGACGTTGTTTTTATAGATTGTCCCTGTAACTTTCTGTTGTAGATCACTCTTGGGGTCTTTCTCCTTTTATAGAACCCCCCTTAATATTTCTTGCAGGGCCGTCTTAGTGGTCACATATTCTTTCAGTTTCTGCCGGTTGTGGAAGCTCGGCATCTCTCCATCCATTCTAAGTGACAGCCTTGCCAGATAAAGTATTCTTGGCTGCATGTTCTTCTCATTTAGTACCCTGAATATGTCTTGCCAGGCCTTTCTGGCTTGCCAGGTCTCTGTGGATAGGTCTGACGTTATTCTGATGTTCCTCCCTCTGTAGGTAAGGAATCTCTTCCCCCTAACTGCCCTTAAGATGGTTTCCTTGGTTCTAAGATTTGCAGGTTTTACTATTACATGCCGGGGTGTTGGCCTGTTTTCCTTGATCTTGGGAGGGGTCCTCTCTGCCTCTATGACTCGAATGTTTGTTTCATTCCCCAGATTAGGGAAGTTCTCAGCTATGATTTGCTCAAATACATCTTCTAGTCCTCTCTCTCTCTCCACTCCCCCCAGGATTCCAATTATTCTGACAATGGAATGCTTCATGTTGTCACTTATTTCTCTGATTTTATTTTCATGGATTCTGAGTTGTTTTTGCCTGGCCTCCTCTTTTCCCTTTTTATCTATTATATTGTCTTCCAGGTCGCTTCTTCATTCTTCTGCCTTACTTACCCTAGCTGTTAGATTATCTAGATTGGCTTGGATCTCACTGATAGCATTTTTAAGTTCTGCCAATTCAGCTTTCATTTCTGCCCTTAGAGACTCTATGTTGCCATTAATTGGTTTCTCTATTTTAGCCATTGTCTTCAAAATTGCTAGCTTGAATTCCATCTCCAACATCTTGGTTATATCTGCATCCATTTGTAAATCTGGCATAAATCATGATCTCTGAGTCTTTTCTATTTTGGGGGTTCCTCCTCCTAGTCATTCTGTTCAGGGGTGGTTGAGGGAATGTATAGAGTCCAAATTATTTTTATTTATTTATTTATTTATTATTTTAATTTTTTTTTAAAGATTTTATTTATTCATTTGAGACACAGAGATACAGAGAGAGAGAGAGCATGAGCAGTGGGAGAGGCAGAGGGAGAGGGAGAAGCAGACTCCCGGCTGAGCCAGGAGCCCCATGTGGGGCTCGATCCCAGGACCCTGGGATCATGACCCAAGCTGAAGGCAGACGCTTAACCATCTGAGCCACCCAGGCGCCCCTAGAGTCCAAATTATTGACCAGAACCCAAGCAAGATGCACCTGTTTTCTTGGGACCTTAAGGTTGCTGGCCTCTTGTTTTCCCAGCCTGTCTTCTGCGGGAGGGGCCTGCCGCGCTGTTACTCAGGCAACCCTGTTTGGGCGGAGTTGCCCTGCCCCCTGTGGCGGGGGATGGGCTCAGTGGGAATCAGTCTTTGGGGCTTTTGTTCTCTGGCGCCTTTCCCTGGCGGCTTTCCGCGTCTCTTCCGCGAGTCAGAGCAGAAGAGACCATTTCCAACCCTCTGCCTCAGAGCAGAGAGACCGCAGTCTCTTCTTCAGTGAGCTCTCCAGGCCACACCGTCTCCGTTTCTGTCCGTGCTGCTATAAACTGCAGCGTCCTGGGTTGTGCGCCCCTCCGCAGCGCTCCCAGTCTTGCCTCCAGGTCGGGGCACGTCCCTGCCCTTTGTGCTTCTAAAACCGCCAGCCGCTCCCAATTCGCGTGTGCGTGACTCCGCTGCTCGGGGTTTCCACCTCGGAGGTTGCAGTTCACCGGCACGACCCCGGTGCACTGGGTTTCCGTCCTGGGGGCTGCAGTTGCAGGCGCAACCCCGCCATGCTGGGTTTCCGCCCCGTGGGCTGCCCTAGAGTCCTTTCCCCGATGCTACCAGTCTGCGAGTCTGTGCCCATCCGCAGGGCACAAGGCTGTCACTCACCGTTGGTGTAGGATCCCCACCGCCAGGCACCCTCCCGCTGCTGTTCATCCTCCGATACCTGCCCGCGGAATCACGGCTCTCCGCTTCGTACCTCACAACCAACCGCCTGCGATATTCTGTTTGTAGAGACCCAGATCTTCTTACATCTCAGGCCGGTTTCATGGGTGCTCAGAGTGGTCTGGTAGTTATCCAGCTCAATTCCGGGGACCAGTTGAAATAGGGTCCCCTACTCCTCCGCCATCTTTCCTCCTAACTCTATCAAGTTGCTTTGTGAGGCATCTTCTTCATATTCGGAGTGGTCAAGCCAAGAAACAAGAAGTGAGCTGCCAGCCCGTCCCGTGGGAAAACACTAAGAAAGAAAAATTAATCTTCACATCAACAGAGAGCCTTTCTCTGTATACTGGGCAGGACATTTGAATATGCATGTGCACAAAAGACAGCTTGCTGTTGTGACTAACTTGTATTTCATCCACAAATGTTGTCCACCCAAATTGCATCCTATTGCATTATGTTGTTACTGTTTGTTAGAGACGCACGCTGTGGCACGATCCCACTGAGGCGGGAGAGAGTCCAATTTGAAGCACTGCCATTCTTGAATAATGTTTTCTTTCACGAAAATGATATGCTTAGCCCTTTAGTGCTAAGATTTCCATTTTGAAACATCTCAGGTAACTCATGGTGACTAAATCATAGTTTAGGGTGAATGTCATCCTCAAATGTGTGTTCTTAGAGTCCAGGTTATAGGGGAAAAAATTACCTGATCATAAATTTCACATTTAGGTCAAAAGAATGCAGTTTGCCCCTACCTGTGATTTGAGCCATGTTCCTCCAGATTCTTTGAAGGATAATTTGTGGAGTCATCAAGCTGCTGCAATAAAAAACCATAAAAATCAATACAACTATGTTGAAATGTACTATGTATGTAGCTATAGACTATAAAAGTAACAAGAAGAAGAAACACATCTCCCTCTCTTTTTCTCCTAGAAGAAAAACAGTCTTTGGATTAAAATACATACCTAAAATTTTTTTTAACTGGATTCCATAGCCATTTAATGAGCATGTTTATGAAATACTGAGTATGTTTCTCAATAGGGGAGATCATGATTCTACCAGTGTTTGATGTTCTTGGGCAACGTGTCCTTCGAGCACAATTCTAAAAATATTCTTGCCATTTCTAGCAACATCTACAGTACAAGCAAATTGACCCAAGAGTAATCTCCACATGGTCCAGAGGAGAGAGGAAACCAGACCAAGTCTGCTGGCTCATGTGGCATGAAGTACCATGGGCTCTGTGCTGGCTTGAGTTATAGCTCTTATTCCCTTGGTGTGAAAAACATGGGTTCTTGATTAGTTTGGTAATATGTGTAATGTGCAGGGACTCTACAGAGCCCTGAGTGGATCCCCAGAGAAAACTGTAAGTCCTGCCCCCTAGAAGCTTATAGTCGAGTTGAGAGGAAGAAGTCAGGTGTAAGAAATGTTAGCTGGGGCACAGTATTTGGAGAGTGGCACAGATTTATAGTCCTGTGGTCTGGGGTGGTCCCAGGCAGTAAATATTCATTCTGAGGGAGCTCCCATGCTCAGAGTTAGATTTGGAGTAGAATTAGGCTACCTCTTAAAAGAACAGTTCTCATTAATTTCATCTTCTAACCACACTGTGCTGCCTCAGGCCTGGTCCACCAATCCACTGCTCCTGCACTGTACAAAGCCACAAGTTGCTATTTTTTTTTAAGATTTTATTTATTTATTTGTTTGACAAATCGAGACGCACAGAGAGAGGGAACACAAGCAGGGGGAGTGGGAGAGGGAGAAGCAGGCTTCCCGCAGAGCAGGGGCCCGATGTGGGGTTTGATCCCAGGACCCTGAGATCATGACCGGAGCTGAAGGCAGTCGCTTACAGACTGAGCTACCCAGACACCCCCATGTTGCTATTTCTTAACTCTAAGGTCTGCCTTGGGTTCAGAATCAACCCAGTCCTGGAGGCAGTAAAGGGTCTAGGAAGGGATGGCACCAGTTACAAGTCAGGATCTGGCCTCGTGTTTGATGTTCCTTCAGCACAAAGACCGTACATATGGAGACAGATGAGTGAGTATCCTACTCGTGGAATCAGTCTTACGGCTTAATAATCACACTTTATGATAACAATAGAGCAGAGGAAGGTTGTGTAGTAGGAAGAAAGAAGGTTATTCTGGCTGGCTATTGTCTGAATTAGGAGGAGGAAGAAGAATACCTAGTAATAAAGGTCTGCAGTTTGGGTTAGAACTCTGATGGGCTTTAGTATGAAAGGTGAAAATTTCTACTCCCTCTGACCGCTGGCCATAGTCTGAAAATACACAAAGTGCTGGTTCTTTTTAGAGCAATCTGGAGTTGTGCTGACAATCAGATAGTATGAGAAATTCAGAATAGGTGGGGAAAATGGAGAATGGATACTTGTGGGGAGACCGAGGTCATATGCAGAGGTTGGCATTGAGGAGGAGGTGTGACTGATCAAGTCTCCCCTGCTGGTTGCCAGGAGTACCTTCATGCTTTATTATATGGAGCAGTGATGTTATCACTGACCCCCTGCGTTGCCTCCAACTTAGTCATAGTATAGTAGCTTATCTTCCAGTGGTGTTGTTTTGGAGAATAAAGAACAAGGACCTTGTGGCAGGAGCAGGCTGGGGGCAGATCTCAGTGGAAGCAGTAAATTAGATCCTGAGGACGTAACTGCCTGGAGATGTTAAATTTTGAGGAGGATGTGAACTTCCCACACTACATGGGATGGGAGGGCTCGCACTTTTTAATTCAAATATTAAAAAGTGATTTGAGTGGGGGTGGGCACCAAGGCAGCGGACTTTTTGGTTGTGTTATTCCTCCCTCTTGGAGATACATTACTGTAAATTCAAATTTGAGACTGGGACTTCTGCTGTAGTATTCTCTCTGAACTAATTGTGACATTAAATTGATGATTGTAAAATAGGTCTTTCAATTACTATGATCTGGTGATCTGAGTTTATTTCTAAATACGTTGGGCCAAATTACTACCCCATAGACTGTAGTTGGGAACAAAGAAATATTGACACTATTAGAGCTTCTGTTTCCTCTATTTCTTTAAAAAAAAAATATGAAAGGGTATGGGCAGATGACAATGGATTGGAATAAGGGCATTTGTCCAAGGAATTATATCAATTCAGGCAACCAGTTGACCTGGGTAACTAGGCTAATCTTATCCCTAATCTTTTGATGTTTATCACCTTGTCTGTGGTTTTTATATACATGGGGAAGACTCAGCCATCATCAGACCTGGCAGAACAGAGACATGTTCATTTATATAATAATTTTAATAGCAGTAGTGCCTGTAAAATACTTTGAATTCCTAGCCCCTAGGGCAGAAGCCCTCTTTGCTCCTTGTGTTCCTAATACATAATGGCATACTCAGCTCTGGGCCCTTAGTCCTCTGGGTTCCAGAGAGGCTCTGGGGGCCAGTGGACCCCATCCTGGTCAGGGACAGTAGAAGGAGCCCTTGGCCAGGAGCTCAGAGACTCAATGTCAAGTCTGCTAGCTGGAAAGCAAAAAAGAACTCAACAAGATAAAAATGAGCCTCACTTGGTCATAAATAGGATGCGCTGTGATTTTTACCTTGGTTTTGGTTACTAACAGCTAATCATTCATTGTTTCCCATTGATTAATTCATCATATTTCTTTTTTTTTTAAGATTTTATTTATTTATTTGACAGAGAGAGAGAGAGCACAAGCAGGGGGAGCAGCAGAGGGAGAGGGAGAAGCCGAGCAAGGAGCCCGATGTGGGGCTTAATCCCAGGGTCCTGGGATCATGACCTGAGCCGAAGGCTGACGCTTAACCAACTGAGTCACCCAGGTGCCCCAATTCATCATATTTCTGAGCACCTACTGTGTGTCAAGGGTTAAGGGATATGCCAGTAAACAAAATAGTGTCCTTGCTTCTCATAGTACTCATTGTTCTAGTTTATATGCTCAAGTTCAACAGCAAGAGGGGCTTCTATCAGAATTAACTTGTGTACATTAATCTGCACAGAGAGATTTTTTTTTGCTGCAATTGATTTTTCAGACTCATAATCCATTCACTTTGATATATTTCTGGTCCCCAACTGTTGTCAAACATTTGACTGTTTAACTCCCCATTACTTACTTTGAAAGAGTGAGAAAGGGAAGATAAAGAAAATAGCACTGAAATTAGTAGATCTTGTGATTGGAGAGCATCTTAAGGAGAGAAGGCTTAATGGTGAAGAAAGTAGGAACAGAATTAAGGATTTACTTTTAGCCCATGATCTCAGCTTTCATAACCAGAGCATTTTCCACTATGCCTAGCAAGAATTTGGTTTTAAATATCTGGGTTTAATTTAAATATTAATTCAGTTTATGAATGGTACCCCAGTTGCCCATTACCATTGATGTTTTGGAAGTGATAATGCCCTGACCTTTACCATAGAGCAGTATTTCATATATCTGAATTTATATAATAAAGGTTTTAAAAAATATCTATGTCTATAGCTATAAGGATGGATGGATGGATGGATGGGTAGGCTTTTTTTGAATTGAGTTTAATGACTCACCTCAATAAGTGAATAATGTTCTACTTTGGAAAATAAAGGGACTTCTGAGTTTCTCTCTTGAATGTAATATGCCTTTCACTGAACTGTAAGGGTCTGCAAAACCTGCACAGCTCCTTTGACAATGGGCAAAATGGAATGATGCTGTGAAAACTGTATGAAATGCACTAATTTAAAATGCAATTTTAAAGTGCATTTAATTTGAATGGGCCATGAAGCTGTTGCCTTCCTATTTATATTTCTGTTCCCTGGAATAACTTCAGGTATGTCTCTTGGCTCTTCAAGCTGCCTTCCTGTGGATTGTTAGAACCAGCCACATCCTTCTCATTTCTGTCATTGAAACTCCTGGTAGGTTTATATTTTGCTGCCTTCTTTGGATTTTAGATTATTATTTCAAGGCTGTTCTTATCTGCACTTTCCTATAACCCTCTCTCTTTTTCTTTAGTGTAACATCCACATGAATGTATCAACACTTTTTAAAATTAGAGGGTAATTAGCTCACTGCACAGTCTGGGTATGTTTGGTATTTGGACTTCTGGTGATGCTCCACATGTATCAAATTTTATTTTCAGAAAGCTGGTTAAATTTTTAATGGGACCCATAGTTAAATCACCTTGTAAACAGAAGCCTTCTCTCCCTCCCTCCCCCCCCTTCCTTTCTTCCTTTTTTCTTTCTTTCTTTTTTCTTTTTTCTTTCTTTCTTTCTTTCTTTCTTTCTTTCTTTCTTTCTTTCTTTCTTTCTTTCTTTCTTTCTTTCTCTTTCTTTCTTTCTCTTTCTTTCTTTCTTCCTTCCTTTCTTTCTTTCTTTCTTTCTTTCTTTCTTTCTTTCTTTCTTTCTTTTTTCTTTCTTTCTCTTTCTTTCTTATAAAGAGGAATGTTACCTACATTTTTAACTCAAATAAATAAGGAGGTTTGCTTATATTCCTTTACAGTTCGGAGGAACATGACTTTGGAATGGGGAAGATTTCAAGAAAGAGGGCTAGAAAGCTTTAGAATTTCTCTTAAACAATAACAAAAGGGGCGCCTGGGTGGCTCAGTCATTAAGTGTCTGCCTTCAGCTCAGGTCATGATCCCAGGGTCCTGGGATCCAGTGCCCCGTATCAGGCTCCCTGCTCAGTGGGAAATCTGCTTCTCCCTCTCCCACTCCCCCTGCTTGTGTTCCTTCTCTCGCTTTGTCTCTCTCTGTCAAATAAATAAATAAAATCCTTAGAAAACAGACAAACAAACAAAAAGCAATAACAAAAATATTCTAGCAGCATCCTCAGATGGTTTAGTCTGGAATCTGATTGCTTGCTCTGCCCAGCTTCTTTACACAGGTCAAAGGAGGAAGCAGCAGCATGAGGGAATGCCTGGCCCAGGTGAGGCCCCTCGGGAATTTTAATTTCGAGAGTGCTACCTCAGTGGAGGGGATGCCAGGCCTGCTGGGTTCTCATTCCTTTTAGTTATATGTAAGTTATATATAAGTTGACTGTTTATCCAAGAGAGTAAGGTAGACAGAGAGACATATATAAAGCATGCAGTGAGTGCTTGAGAAGCCAATCTATCCATTGGAACACTCTGGAAGACTACCACAGAGGATTATTTATTTCCTTTGCCATTGGCTATAGAGACCGTATCTAATGGAGCAGAATGGCTTTTAACCACAGCTATCAGTGGGCCAGTCAACATACACATATCTTCTTTGCTCTCTGTCTGTATTCAATTCTTTCTTTGTATTCAATTCACTCCTCTGACCTCAGGCGCCAGGCCCAGGCCACTTCTAGTCTGCTTTCTGTAATTCTCCTTTTTCCTTTTCTATAATATAATATAAATAGAAACATATATAGTCTTTTTAATTTTGCTTCTTTAATTTAGTGTAACGTTTAACTGCTGAGTAATGTTGCATGGTATGACTGTACTATATTTTGTTTATCTGTTCATCACTTGATGGATACTTTGTTTCTGGTTTGGGGCTATTATGAATAATGCTTCTATAAATATTGACATAGAAGTTTTGTGTGGACATATATTTTCATTTCTTTTTGGTAAAAACCCAAGAGTTGACTGGCCAGATCGGATGGTAAGTATATATTTAATTTTAACAGATAATGCCATACTGGTTTTCAAAGTGGCTATTACAGTTTTGCATCACATCTAGCATGAATGAGAGTTCCAGTTGCTCCACATTCTCACTAACACTTGATATTGTCAGTCTTTTTACAATTAGTCATTTGGGTGTTTATGTAATACATCTCATTGTTGTTTTCATATGCATTTCCTTAATGACTAAGCATCTAATGTTAAGCATCTTCTTTATGTGTTTATTGGTTATCTTTGTATTTACTTTTGTGAAGTGCTTGTTAAAATCTTTTGCCCATTTTTAATTGGATTGTTTTCCTTTTGATTTATTAGAAACATGTATATATTCTGCATATAAAACTTTTCTCAGATATGTCTCTGAGTCAGTGGCTTGGTTTTTGTTTTCTTAGCTGTGTTTTGAAGAGCAAAATTTAATATACTTTTAAGATTTGTTAATTTATTTGAGAGAGAGATTGAGAGAGAGAGCAAGAAGGGAGGAGAGGGAGAAGCAGGCTCCCCATGAGCAGGGACACCGATGCGGGGCTTGATTCCAGGACCCTGGGATTATGACCTGAACCGAAGGCAGATGCTTAACCTACTGAGTCACCCAGGTGCCCCTCAAATTTAATTTTTATGAAGTCCATTTTATAATTTTTTTCTTATATAGATTGTAGTTTTGTGGCCTATTTAAGAAATCTTTGCCTAACCTAAATGTCACAAAGATTTTTCTCCTGGTTTCTTCTATATAAGTTTAGTAGTTTTAGCTCTTATGTTCTTATGTTTTAGTTCTATGATCCCTATCAAGTTAATTTTTGTGTAAGATAAAATTCAAGTTCACTTTTTTCTGTAGATAGTTGTTCCAGCCCCATTTGGTGAAAAGGCTATCTTTTCCCCATTGAAATACCATGGAGCCTTTGTGAAAATCAATGGACCGTATAAGGATGGGTCTATTTTTGGTCACTCTATTCTGTTGCATTGAAGTTTATGTCTATCCTTACATTACTGCCACATTCTCATGATTACTATAGCTTTATAAGAACTCTTAAAGTTAGGTTTTGTAAGTCTTCCAATTTTACCCTTTTTCAAGACTGCTTTGGCTTTGGTTCTTTTCCTTTCCACATAAAATTGAAATTTTGGGGGCACCTGGGTGGCTCAGTCATTAAGCGTCTGCCTTCAGCTCAGGTCGTGATCCCAGGGTCCTGGGATCGAGCCCCTCATTGGGCTCCCTGCTCACAGGAAAACTGCTTCTCCCTCCCGCATTCCCCCTGCTTGTGTTCCTTCTCTCGCTGTGTCTCTCTCTGTCACATAAATAAATAAAATCTTTTTTTAAAAAATAAATAAATAAAATTGCAATTTTGTTTGTCAGTCTGTTCAAAAAAGTATGCTAGGATTTAATGGCAATTGCCTGAATTTAAAGATAAGTTGGGGAAGAATTGCCATCTTAATAATATTGAGTCTTATAGTCCATTAACATTGTGTATCTCTCCATATACCAAGGTCTACTCTGATTTTTCTATGTAAAGTTTTGTAATTTTTAGCACACAGGTCATTCATTAAATTCATTATACTTACTCCTAAGGATAATTTTATGCTATTGTAAATGAAATTTTTATTTCTATTTCATTATTGCTAGTTTAAAGAAATGTAGTAGATTTTCATACATTAACCTTGTATCCTGTGACCTTGCTAAATTTGTGTATTTGTTCTAGCAGTTCTTTTGTGGATTCTCTAGAGTTTTCTCTATATAGTCCTGTTGTCTGCACAGAGACTGTTTTACTTCTTTCTCTATATAGTCCTGTTGTCTGCACAGAGACTGTATTGCAGTAGTCAGAATCTTCAGTACAATGATGAATAAAAATGGTAGAAAAGGACATCCTTGCCTTATTCCTAATCTTAGGTGGAAAGTATTGAGCCATTCATAACTGAATATAATATTAGCTCTATGTTTTTTCTAGATGCTTTTAATCAGGTTGAGGAAGTTGCTTTCTATTCCTTCTTTGCTGGGAGTTTTATTGTGAATGAATGTTGAGATTTGTCAAATACTTTTTCTGCATCTATTGAAGTGATCATGTGGTTTAAAAAACATTTATTCCATAAATGTGATTAATTACATTGATTTTCAGATATTAAACCAACCTTTCATCCTTGGGATAAATCCCATTTGGCCATGATATTATTATCCTTCTTATATATTGTTGGATTTGCTAAAATTTTGTCAAGGACTTTTTGCATCTGGATTCATGAGAGATATTGACCTATTGTTTCTCTCTTGTGTGATGCCTTTATTTGCTTTGGTATCAGCGTAATGCCTCATAAAATAAGATGAGAAATGCCCCTCCTCCTCTATTTTCTGAAATAATTTGTATGATTTGTATTATTTCTTCTTTAAATATTTGATAATTTCGGTAAAATTCATCAGAGAAACCATTTGGGTCTGGGGGACAGGTATTTAATTACATATTCAAATTGTTTAATTGATGTAGGGCTCTTCAGTTTTTCTATTCTTTCTTGCATTCAATTTTGCTTTCATATGTCTTTCAAGAAATTTGTCCATTTTCATCTGAATTGTCAAATTTATTGGCACAAAACTTTTCATAACATTATTATCCTTTCAATATTTGTAGGATTTGTAGTGGTATTTCCTGTTTTATTCCCGATGTTGGTAATTTGTGTCTTCTCTCTTTTCTTCTTGACCAAACTAGTTACAGGTTTATTAGTTTTGTTGATCTTGTCAAATAACCAGCTTTTCTCTTTGTGATTTTCTTCCATTTACTTACTTTGGATTTAGTTTGTTCTTTTTCTGATTTATTAAAGTGGAAACTCAGATCATTTATTTTATATCTGTCTTCTTCTCTAATACAAGCATTTAAAGCTGTAGTCATCACTCTAAGCCCTGCTTTCCCTATATCCCACAAATTTTGAAATGTTTTATTTTTACTATTTATTTCAAAATATTTTCTAATTTCCCTCATGATTTCTTCTTTGACTCATGGATTATTTAAAGACAAATTGTTTAATTTCTAATTATTGGGGCTTACCCAGTCATCTTAATATTGTTAATTTCTAATTTAATTTCACTGTGATCAGTGTACTGTGTATGATGATTTCAGGATTTAAAATTAATTACCACTTGTCTTAAGGTCTAGACTTGAAAAGAATGTCTGTTATGCTGTGGTTAGATGTAAAGTCTCTTATAAGTCCTGGTGGTTGACAGTATTTTTCAGATCTTTTATGTCTTTGCCATTTTCTAAGTAATTATCATTAGTTTGGGGGTCAGCAGACTATAGTTTGTGGGCTAACTCTATCCTGCATGTTTTTCTAGATAAAGTTTTACTGAAGCACAGCTATACGCATTGTTTACATATCATCTCTGGCTGTTTTGTGCTACCAAAGTTAGAGTTCATTAATTTTAATAGAGACTGTATTGCCCAGAAAGCCCACATTATTTCCTATCTGGCCCTTTATAGAAAAAAATGTCTTGACCCCTCTAATGCAACACCACTTACCATGTTGTTCTAGCAACTACAGGGGAGAAGGGATTAAAATATTTATTTGTGATAGTTGCAGTTGTCTATTTCTCCTTTTGATTCTGCTTTTGCTTTATGTGTTTTGATTCTCTTTTCAAGCATTTACACATTTGTGATTGTTACGCCCTCCTAATGATTTGACCCTTTCATTGTAGTGAAATCCCTTTTTATCTCTGGTGATACTTTTTATTATGAAGTCTATTGTATTTGATATTAATGTTGCCATTCTATCCTTCTTATGCTCACTATTTGTATTATACAGTTAATCCTTGAACAACGTGGATTTGAACTGTGGGGGTCCACTTATACTTGGATTTTTTTCAATACATACAGTACAGTTCTATAAATGTATTTTCTTAACATTGTTTTCTTTAGCTTTCTTTATGTAAGAATACAGTATATAATACATACAACATAAAAATTTGTGTTAATCAGTTATTTATGTTATCAGTAAGGCTTCTGGTCAAAAGTATGCTATTACTAATTAAGTTTTGGGGAAGTCAAAAGTTACATGCACCAACACCTAGGTGGCTCAGTCGGTTAAGCATCTGCCTTCAGCTCGGGTCATGATCCCAGGGTGCTGGGATCGAGTCCTTCATCAGGCTCCTTGCTCGGCAGGAAGCCTGCTTCTCCCTCTGCCTGACCTGCCTGCCACTCTCCCTGCTTGCGCTCTCTCTCTCTGCCAAATAAATAAAAATCTAAAAAAAAAAAAAAAAGTTGTATGCAGAGTTTGGACTGAATGGGAGGGGGGAGTCGGTATCCCTGACCCCTGTTTTGTTCAAGGGCCAATATAAATCTTTTCAGGCAGTGTACCTGAAGCTATTTATTTATTTCTGAAAGTTGCATAATGCACTGGATAGAGTATAAAGTGAAAGTGTCTAATGGAAATGGAGCTTGAGAAACTGCTTGGAAACTGAGGAGACTATGGATTGGCAGTTTGGTCAGGGTTGTACATATAAAATTCATCAACTGTGCCTGTTGTACCTGAGTGGCAGCAGGATACCTGGTCTCCTGATTATTGCAAACAGGCATGGATTGGTTTAGTTTGTATAACCCTGATCATATTATCAATAATTGATTTCTTCATCTGTAAAAAGGGCATAAGAATACATTTGTATTTATCTCCTATCAAATTAACGTATGTGGATAGTTCTGCATATGACAAAGCACCATTAAAGAATTATTTATAAGAGGGGACAGTATGGTGTAAATGGGAGCAAAAAGCAGCTTTCCATTCATAGATTTTGCGGTGGGGGTGGATATGAAAGGTGTCGTTTAAATTTTTTACTTCTTTTGTGACTCTTTTACTGTCACTGTGAAAAGCCTTCTTTAGGAAATTGAGGCTAGTGTTTTGTTTCTCTTTGGTTTTAAATGGGAAATTCACTTTCCTTTAGTGTAACTTTTGATTTTGGCTTGAATTCTCCTCTCCTTATTACAAAGGGGGGAAAAAAGCACACCACAAGTGGTTCCTGCCAAGTTACCTTTTCTCAAAGTGGAGTGGTTGCTCTTAGAGGCACGTTTGAGTTAGTAAACTCTTGTTGGGAAATCATCTTTTTACCTTCCCAATAGCCTGTATTCTGGAGGCCTCTAGAGAGAACTGGGGTGCAGAAGTGGGTATGAAGCATCTGATGGATGAGCATAGCATCCCATCCTGTGGAGCAGGGATGTGCCTGTTTGAAGTCTAACTAGCTGAAGGAAGGATTTAGTAGTGTAATGTTTCAGTCATTAAATGTAGTTCAATTTCATTTTGTTTTATTGGTGTAGAAATAGAGCTATTCAAGGAAGGAACCAGAACTTGAGGAAGCTCAAGTTTTGCCAACAGGAAAAACAGATACAAGCTTTTTTTTACTGTGTCCTTCATGATAGAAAGCTCCTGTGTTTGTGCATTGCAGATGAACAACATAGATTATTTTCCACCCCCTTTTCAGCTCTTTAAAGATGATCCATGCTACCCTACTTTATCCTGCCTATTTCAGTATTCATCACAATTATAGTGTTTATGTTTTCTTCTTTGCCCAAATGGGAATAACAAATGAATTAGGTATGTATCATGATGACTGTGTCTTGGCTGGAGGAAAGAAGTTATATCAGAAATTTATAGGAATAGCATAAGGATTACTATATGCATATTTGCTCAGTTGCATCCTGGATTAAGTACATGCAACAGGTAAAGAATATACTGTCTAAATACAATTCTTATTTCAAAGAGAAAATCTCTAGTGCATGAAAAGGAAGTGTAACTAGTGTCGTAGTGGAGGAGAGGAAATGGGTGCCTAGCTGGCAGACAGATATCCAGATATGGAGCCAGGTGGCTGTGCCCTGGGCTAGCTAGAGCCACTGGGCCCTTGAAAACCTTGGTTAGGTCTGTTGGTACAGCCCTGATGGCCCTGACATCCATGGGCAGACTAAATGGTAGGCACCAGCATACTAAAGCTCCTTTTGGCCCAAGAACGAGAAAATAGGTAAAACATACAGTTGAAAATTACATGACCAGCTGCCAGTGGAGGTTAGGTAAAACAGGGTTGGTTTTTTGTTTTTGTTTTTAGTTTTTGCATCAAATTTTCCACTTTATTTGTCTTTTGACAAAAAGACAAATTAAAAAAAAAAAACTGGTAAGTCATGTGCCTAGAAATCGAGAACTCCGTAATTTTTGTTTAGTCTCTAAGGCAAAGTAGATTTATATCTAAAATTAAATGGACATTAAATAAACTCCAGTGTGATGTAAGGGCACTAATGTTTGCAGATGTCTGCATTTGTTAAAGGCACAGGTAAGGGAAACAGGACGTTCTGGGGTTTGTATTTTTTTCTGGAAGGAATAGGCATTTCAGATGTGTCCCATAGGGCTTTTTTTTTTTTTTTTTTTTCCTTTGGATACGTTCATAACTAACAGTTTCTGAAAGGTATTCAATCCTGGTTGGGAGCTGGAGATGTGTTTATGCTGTGGGTTGTTAAATATATTTACAGCCTTTTCAGAGAGTTCAGTGGGGGTTCTACAGCGGTTATTTATTAGTCTGCTTCAACAGCTGCTGGCTGGAATTAAAGAAAATAATCTATCCAGTGTGATTCATAGGAACATTATAAATCACTTCAGATTATAATGAGCAGTAGGAAAGGTAGTTTGAAGGAAACTCCACACATGTTGTTAGTTACAGTGTGTCAGGAGAAAGATCTGGTGTGAAATACATAGATAATCAGTGTCTGCTGATAGCAATTTTTAAGATGGAAGACACTCTTGGTGTCTCAACAGCATTCTTCTCTACTCTTACTTTTGGAGTTGCCTGGAATTTTGCCCACTGATGTCCCATCAAGTCTGTTGACATCTCCTTGTGGGGACTAAGCCAGTGCCTGGTCCCCTTTCTGTGGGCACTGCCAAATCTCTGTGTTGGGAGTTTCCTGGGGCTGACATGGTCCATGTGGTCTCTTCAGAAGGCAAGGAGCTGAGTCCTCATCCCTCACCTTCAAGACCAGCCTAACCCAACAAAGCATTCCCACCGGGGTATAAATTGGGCCGCCATTTTGGAAGGTTTTGGGGAGAATGTAACAAAACATAAAATGTTCTACCCAGAAGTTTAGACCAGTGCACAAAATAGATATTCAAGGATGCTCATTATAACAGTTAAAAATGGTTCACTTTAAAGATTTATTTATTTATTTTAGAGAGAGAAAGAGAGCATGAGTGGGGGTGGGCAGAGGGAGAGGGAGAGAAAATCTCAAGCAGACTCCGTGCTGAGCGCAGAGCCCCACATGGGGCTCGATCTCACGACCCTGAGATCATGACCTGAGCTGAAACCAAGAGTCAGAGGCTCAACCGACGGCACCATGTAGGTGCCTCAAAAATGGTTCACTTTAAATTGCTCATTGTAATACTGAGAACTCAAGTTCACATAAGCAGTGCCACGAATGGGGACTTGGTTTAAGAAATTACAGAAGGAGAATTACCACAGACTACTGAGGGGGAAAAAAAAGAAAAAGCAGTGAGAGCCCTTTGGTCTCTTATGCAAAAGTGTGAGTGTGCACTTGTGTGTTTGTGTACAGAGGCGTGAAGAAGGATAACCACCAAAACACGAATGGTGGCTTTCTTGGGTGGTAGAGCAGCAAGGTTTCCTTTTGAGATGTGAGCTTGTTGACCCTAGAACTGGTGTTTCTTACTGAAAGATCATCCAGTGTTTAATAGTCTGCATGTGTCTAGTTAATACTGAGCATTGCTAGCAATTAAGATGCCTCAGGACACTATTCTGTGGTCACAATGCTTGGAAATGTTTCTAAGTCTGGAGTATGAATTACCTTTGGACCTTGTCTGGTGTGAGAAATTTAACTCACTAAATATATGAAAAAAATAGGGGCATCTGGGTGGCTCAGATGGTTAAGTGTCTGCCTTTGGCTTAGGTCATGATCTCCAGGTCCTGGGATCGAGCCCCATGTTGGGCTCCCAGCTCAGCGGGGAGTCTGCTTCTCCTCTCCCTTTGCCAGTCTCCCTGCTTGTGCTCTCTCTCCCTCTCTCTCTCTCAAATGAATAAATAAAATTAAAAAAAAGTTTGAACTCAAATTCAACTTCTAACAGTAGTAAAGCTCTCTTCATGGAATGAATGTTGTGTGTTTACATTGGGGACTCAGTGGCTTAAAAAGTTGTGTCAATTCAGAATATAAGCCAGTGTATTTTGTGAAGTTATTTAATATCCACTTTTGGACTAGGCCTTGCTGACTCAGTAAATATTTGGCAATTGCATAGTCCTGAAGCACGTGATCACCATCTGGCGTCACTTCCCTTCCCACCTCGTGTCTGATCACTTTCTGCACAGTATTTCCCAGGACTGCTGGCTCTTTCACGTCTGCATGCCTGTGCTCACACTGTTTCCTCTACCCTGATGTACCTTTTCTCCCCGAATCAGATCGACGTCCCCGCCTTGATGAAGCCAGCCTTGACCACCCCCAGGCAGAACTGCCAGTTTCTTCTTGCATCTCTACACAGGTTCCTCTGACAATCCTGTGCATACGGCGTCACCCGTGTTGTTTAAGTGTCAGTCTCCTTCCCCTTCTGTTGGCATCTCGAGGGGGGGCTTGTAGTCCTCTTCGTAGCAGCCCTCAGGAAGAGTGGGAGGGGAAGAGAGGTGCTGTTCCAGAAACACAGAACTCCCCTCTCTTCTTTTTATGTTGCTTTTTCTTGTAAGTCCTTGGTGTTTTTAAACAAATCCTCTCCCTGCCTCGGATGCTGTTTTGAGCACAGATCTGCTGGCTTCCCAGGTTTACAAGGAAAGAGGCCTCTTGTGGATTCCAGCTCCAAGGGACAGAAGGTGCCTCCCATTTGCCTGTGTCCGCTCTGAGTCCCTCCTGATGTTTTCCTTTTCCATCTCTTTTTTGCCTGGTTGCCCAAGTGTTAAGGGAGAATCATCTCTCTGGATAAACAAGGAAGATGTGGTGTGCAGTTGGTGCCTTTTATAGGCAGTTACCTGGTGCAGTTGGGCAGTAAGCAGAGCAGCCTGCTCCCATAGCCGGGGTGCCCCTGCTGTGGTGGCTGGATGCTTATGGAAAGGCAATTTAGGGATCACCCATTTCCATTTCTTTTTTTTTTTTAATTTTACCCATTTCCATTTCTGAAGGATTTCTTATTGAACATGGTTCTTCTGATTCAGTCCTGCCATTAAGTCAAATCGCTGCCCTCCCTTGAAAGCTTGCTTGTCAGGTGCGGGTAACCAGTACGTAGATGAGCAGTCAGCTTCATGTGTCCTTGTGCCTTCCTGGGACGAGCAGTGTCTATGTTGGGCTGGAGCTGAAGGTCTTCAGTGCCTGGTCCTAAAATTATCTCCATCCTTTCTCTGCAGCCTTCTCCTGCCAGAACACTCCCAGCAGCTGGGAGCCTCTTGGGTGTGGAGCCATCTGAATTTTGAGACCATCTGGCTCTTTCCTTTATGGTTCTATCCATTGTGCTCCTGAGCCCATGGAATGTATGCAACAATATTTTTCTTTACTGAATGGTGTGCTGGTGGGGGACAAGGGACACAGACGCATGTAATTTAAAGGTCTAAAAGGTATGAGAATCCCTGAAGGAGGTTTAACAAACTGAATTGAAGAACAAGACCTTTTTCAACAGGAGAAAATGTGCACTGTTGCATTATTGTTAAAATTAGCATCCCATCTTTTGGTAAGCATGTATAAATTATCTTCGTATTTGACCCTCTTGGTCTGTCTTACATTAATTACATCTCAGAGCTAGATTGGTGGAATCACCTGGAGTTTGTTGTTGGTGAGTGAGAGGCAGCCTGTGGGGTCATCCAAACCCAGATTCTTCCCTTTATCTGCTTTGTGCCCTTGGGGAAGTCAGTCAAACTTTCTAAATCACAGTTTCTTCAGTAAGGACCTAATACCTACCTCAAACAGGACTGCTGGGAGGACTAAGTAAGGAGATGTACATGACGGGAACCAGCACAGCCTCTGGCATGCAGCAGGTGTCTAGGGACACCTGGACAACCCCCCGCCCCACACATGCACACCACACATGTGCGCGCACACACACACAGTATGAGTCACGCATGGAACTGAGCCTAGCATTCGCCAACTCTCAGTCCTGACACTGCTGTCTAAGTTGCTGGGCCTGCTATGGAACCATGCTGCTTTTCAAAAATAACATTCAGAAAGAGGATTGAGAAATGTTAGTAGAAAATGAGATTATTGCCTGAGGCACTGGTCTGCCTCAGGGCTGTTTTCCTGGAGTGTAATTTCCCAATCAGGGTGCTGCCATGGACCAGGGACATTTTTAGGGTGCCATGGAGTCACAACTGTTGATTTTGTTAATAGGGTAAACAAACCTTCTTGGACACCATAAATAGTAGAAGCTATGCTTTCCTTCCCACTTCCTAAGCAGGGAAGGTATTTGAAGCTGGAAAGAATTGAGCCCTAAGCTTAATACAGTTACAGATCCGAAAAGAAAACTATGTACAAAGATGTGTTTTCAGGAGACAGAAAATTATGAAATCAGCCCAGCAGTAGGCCCAGAAATTGATTTACCTTGAGTGGCTTCTGGAAATAATTGATTATTGATGATGGCAGCCTGCATGCTGGACTGTGAAAATGCAGTTTGTGTGTAGTTGCAAAGCACCTACTGAAAACATACTGTTTTCACTTAAGTAGACAAGAAGGGAGGGCAGTCAGCTTATAGGTGGACCTAACCAGGGACTTACTGAAATCTGAACACACCAGAAAATTTTTAGAGGACAGAGAGAAGCCATCTTTATAATAGTGATGTTTCATAGGCCAAGAGAGGCTTAGTTCAAGTTTCAGATGTTACCTCGGACAAAGGGCTCAACTCCCTGAAACATTTCAGAATGTCAGAAGTAATGGGGGGTGACATTTCTTGTGTCCCTTTACGTGCTTACCTGTATTTTTCAAATTTTCTAGAATGAGCAGGTATTACTTTTGTAATTGAAGGTATCCTTAGATAAAGTATAAATTAAACTTTTTTAGAATGTGAACATCCATCGTATGAAGTCAACCCTGAGGTGTTAATGGTCAGACCATTCAGGCTTATCCACCAGGGCCCTCAGAAGTTTCTTAGCTGGGAGAAGAGGGCAGAGTTAGCATTTTCTTCTTGATGGTCCTAATTACCTAGGCAGCATGGATCTCGTGGACACTGCAGATGGACTGTGAGGGAAATTGGTTCTGGGACTTCAGTAGTCTGTATGTCTCTCGCCGTGCTCCCTGGCACTCATTGCCTCTTTAACACACTATTGAGCTACCCACTAGTCATGCATGTTCAGATCAGATGCCTGGAATCCAAGAACTCTAGTTGATAAATAGGGAAGCGAAGGGGACTCTTTGGGGGCTTTGCTCCATAATATCCAAATTATATGTAAGTGAATCCTTTTGGCAGAACCAAAATTCAGGCTGAACCATTAGTTGAAGTACAGGAAAATATGAATTTGATTAAGTGTAAACTTTCACAGATTAAGACCTATTCAGGGTTGTTGTACACATCCCAGTGCCCAAAGAGAATGGTTCTGTATAATCTTATCTTAACCCTGTTGGGATTCAGTAATGGCTTTCTCTTTTATGGAGTGATGTGTTTAGTACCAGAAGCAAGCTCGGTTGCTTTTGATGTGACTGCCATGCAGCAGTCCACCATGAGTTGTATTTGTCAGTAGCAAATGAGTCACAGGGGCAGAGAGGAGGCTATGATAAGACTGGAAGGGCAGGAAAGAGATAGGAGATGTTATGGAGGAAAGAAAGCTAATTTATTACACCAGCGTACTTAGTGAGTGCCTACTGTGTTCGGGTCATACTGGGGTTGAATCATTAAGAGATGATACTTGTTAATGTTTCTTAAAAGGCAGGGAAAGCCAAACGAACAAGACTGGGGTTATGAAGAACACAATCGATGGAGTCATTTGGCTTCATTTGGAGTCATAGTACTAGAGTTACCTTAAACCCAAAGCTGAGATGGAATAGTATCAGTATGGGAGGATGGGGTTCCAGTGCAGTCTCTGTAACTGTGGAATCACAAGCCCGTTGCTTCCCCTTTCTAGCCTCAGTTCTCCCAAGGGTGAAATGAGCATTTGTGTCTGTGCTGAGAGGCCTTTCAGGATTAGGGCTTATGGGTCAGCCTCTGCCATTCTGTTGGGGTCTCAGCTAGGAGTGGGCTTGTGAGAGCCAACAGCAGTTGAGACAGAGAAACAGATTTACTGCACAGATGGAGAGGTAGGTCCAGTCTTTTTCTGATGTTCATAGCTCTTCAGGTAGAAAGCTCAGCAGTAAATGGCTGAAGATGGCGATTTTTTTTAAATACCACAACCCCACCGCAGTTTGATGTAACTGAATAATATGATGAATAATATGATGGGTTTACTCGGCATCCTGGAAGAAAAGTGACAAACTGTTGTCATACCTGAAGATGCATTTGCTCCCTGTGGTTTGTAGGTCACATAATATGAATGAATTAGGCATACTGCCGTGGAAGGACACCTGGTCTCCATCACACTGCTTACCTGGCTCAGTGAAAGTGTGGATAAGAGAGTGTGCTCCTGCATGCAGGTGGGTTCACCTCAGGGGTTATGAAGCAGAAGGGAATGTTGTGAAATCACTAGGGGAACATAACTCACTTAGAGGGATGGTATTACAGCATTCCCCTTGATGGAGGCATCCCCTTCTCTTGAATTTATGTCACTTAAAAAGATAACATATGAAATTCTGGTTGGTGAGGTAAGGCTGTGAGCTGTTGTGATTTTTTTGACATCTTGAAATTCATGGGTGCTAGATAAGATTACAATGGGCCCAGATGTTAGCATTTACATTCTCATGCCTGTGAGAATTATGCCTCTCCCTTTGTTACTCTTCTTTCTGATATTGACTTTATTTCAATTAAATCATCTTGAGATAAAAAGGAAGGAAATATGTAGCATTTCATCATTTATCTGAGTAGCATCCATTCAGAGTGCATGGTTCTTTATACCTTAAATTGGGATTACAGATTCTGGGCTTCTTTGAAAGCTAGAACTATTAAAAAAAATTAACTTCCTGCACAAACTACTTGAGAGTAAGAAGAATATTGGTCTGAAACTTGTTGGAAAAAAAATCTATTAATGTCTAATAATGTGGTTCCACTTTATTAAGTACTTAATAAATATTAGATGGCATAATATAATGAATACTGATTGCTTCCATTTTGCCTTCTCAAGGTGGGGCTCTCTGAATTATTTCATGAGTCCTAGGGCAACTTCTTGAATTTCCAGCTCCCCAAAAGCAAGCAGCTATAGTTGAGTTTCACTTTTGTCACAAAATGATGTTGGTGTGAACCTTACGAACACATAGTCACATGGAGTGGAGGGGGGTGCTTGGTTGGGATGGCACTATGATGTTTCAGAAAAGCTGTATAAAGATGAGAAATATTTGCATCTAGGCACAGAGGAAGGCACCATGCAAGCATCTAATTTGCTATGCTCCCTGCTGGCAGTTTTTAACGCCCTGTTGATTTTATTAAACATTCTTAATAAGAATTTGGAGTTTTATTTAGGCTAAAACCATAATGAAAACAGCTGTCTTCATTTCTCAGAAACCATGAAAGGCACACGGTTGAGGAATCAACACTGATCAGGGGACCAACACTGGTCCAGGTCACAGGTGAGGTGCAGCTACTAAAAGGTCTGGTCAGGGAGCTCAAGGTCATGGTATTTTTATGTATAAGATTCTAAAAGACCAAATCGTTCTGTTAAATTTATTTTACTCACAGAGGCATTTAATTTGAAGAACAAATATGTAATTGTGTTTTCACATGTCTAAAGAAAGGGAACTGAACCTGAATATTTGAGTGTGAGAGTGAAACATAAAATAAAAGCCTATGGCTACTGAGAGAAGAGGATTTGAAGTTCTAGTAGAAGACCAGAAAGAAGAAACTCAGTAAGAATAAGGAGTTAAAAAAAAAAAAAGACAAAGAAGAAGGAGTTAAAATTCGCCCCTGACCATGTTATGCTCCAGACAGTGTCTGGGGGCAAATAGGACTCTCATGTTCTAGTCTGTGGAATTTAACAGCTTCTAGCTTTTTAGCTCTTGCTTTCTTAGTTTTTCTCCTGAAGTGGACTGCAGAGTGGTCAAGAAGACAACTTTGCTTTCAAGTGAAACTAGGTTAGATTTAGGCATTACCAATTTAGTAGCCTGGGGAACTTGTTTAGTAGCCTGGGGAACTGAAGTTTCTTAATTTTTCTGAGTTGTATTTGTTCTATAAAATGGAGATGATATTACCTGCTTCATGTGTCATTCTGAACTACTGCCATCATCCAACCGCCACATTTTTATTCAGCAAACTTTTTTTTTTGGAATGTTGACCATGTCCACAAAGAGAAATCAGGCACAGTTGCTGTCTTCAATGGGCTTCCTCCTACTTAATATAAGACTTGAAGGAAACAGATTATTACAAATTAGAACGTGACAAGTGCCACAAAAAAGTTTCCAACAAAATGTTATAGTTCTGTAGAGAGAATAAGGGATGGCTTCATGAGGAGTATAAAAAATACAGAACCTTGAGCAGAAACTCACCTCACATGTAACAGGAAAATGGTTTCATTCACGGAATTGCTTAATTTCTGTAATAAAGAGAAAGCTAGCTTAAGAAGAATCTTCACCTGAAGCCTAGGTGTCTCAGTCGGTTGAGCATCTGACTCTTGGTTTTGGCTCAGGTTGTGATCATGGGGTCACAAGATCAAACCCTGCATCAGGCTCCATGCTGGGCGTGGAGCCTGCTTAAGATTCTCTCTCTCTCCCTCTCCTTCTGCCCCTTCCCCGCCACGTGCATGCGCTCTAAATAAATAAGTAAATAGATAAGTAGATAAATAAAATAAAAAGAAAGAAACATCTTCACCTGATTGATGTTATGCAGATTGTGATTGATGAAAACAAAATTCTAGAACCCGCAGTGGATTTGTAGAGAAACAATATTGGAAACTACAAAGGGTTTGGAATAAGCGCAAGCTCACTGGTATAGAACATGGCTGGGTTCACTTGTATTATGAAAGCATACTATGATAATAAGAAAGGAAATGTTCCTGATAACAGTGATAAGGAAGGTGCTGAGTGTGATGGTTTAGACTGGCTATGTTGAGGTGCCTGTAAAGATTGAGTAGTACTGAGTAGTGTTCTGTAATATGTTTAAATAATAGCAACTACACAAGGATTCACATCACCATTAGTTTAAGAAAAATTAGAGAACCAGGAGCTAACCACCAGTCTAGGTATAAGCTCAAGCATATCACAGTGGTCCAGCTGACAGATCCCTGGTGGCTGCCCGGATCTAGGAGTGTTCTAGAGAATCTCATGAAGGGCAAGAACCTGAGTCACATTGAGAGTGGTGTCCAGAGTCTGTCTCCTGACCCTTGTGTCAAGCGTGAGTCCCTTCCTCAGTGTCCAGCCAATGCTGATTTCCTATTTGGCGTGTCCCATTCTTTGCCTCCATTGAGCCCCCTCTGATATGCACAGATGCCACCACCCTGGGTTGGGACCCTCTGACATACCATCCCCAGCCACGCCCTCCTTGCAGTAGTGTGTGGTGTGAGCACTCATTCCCCATCTGTGCCCAGAGACTTGACTTTTAGATCACAAGGTAGCAGAGCAGTCAGTACATCTTCCAGGTGCCCTGCCAGTGATTTCTGTGTGTGTCTGAATGTCATCACCATCACCAACCCACTTCCTAAGACGTTTAGCAGCACCCAATTTTCAACTTCGCCTCCAGTGGTCTTTCATCGCCCTGTAAGCAGCAGTAGAGCCTGTCTGATGGAATGACAGGGGCTGTCCCACCTAGTCCTGGGACAGCTGCACAGACCTTCCCTTCAAGGTCATCTTATAAAGATTAAGTGCTCCTGTTTGGTTTCTTTCTACAAAGGACACATTTTATGTTCCATCTATGCACAGACTCATTTGTGTCATGCTCCTGAGCCAGAATCACATATTGACACAGTGGGAAGAGTGAGTCTTGCAAGGTGGCTGAAGCCTCAGCTGTCACAGAGCATATGTGATAGAGCTGAGAGCAAGGAGATGGCCCTAGGTTTGCAGGGAGAGTGAGTGACCCAAGAAAGACAGAAGAAAGTAGCTGAAACTTGGTGAAATTGGGAGAAGTGATACTAGATGAGTGGGCAGGACAGTATCACAGAGCACCTGATGAGGGAGGGGACAGTTGAAGGCCCCTAGCCAAGGGGGAAAGCAGGGAGAATGGGAAAGGAACCACTTGCACAGTTAGGCTGAGAAGCCCCAGACCTGCAATGCATTTGGACTTGTGAAGTGGGCATATCAACCAGGTGAGGCACAGAGAGACCAAGCGAGCATCCCAGTCCTGCAACACCCAGTGATGAGACAGGGCAAGAAAGTACAGGTGGATAGCTACTGACATCTTGGAAGCCCAGCGCTGTGGGGAGGGCACACATTTCTGTTGTGAAAGTTATATTGCTCACATTTTATGTGCCCTAGTCTTCTCTGTCTCAGACAAATTTGGAGGGCTTGTGCACTATCTCTAGACCTTGGTTTTCACATCTTTAAAAATATCTTCAGGATTCCTTTAGCCCCTGGTTCCTTTAGCCCCTGACAAGTCATGATGCTGCCCAGCCTGGGTTCATGTTCATGTTTCCTTGACGCTACCCCTCTTCATGGTTCTCTGCACAGTTTGGTTTGGGCCTTTGGTTGGTAGCCAGATACTCCTCTTTATCCTACTACTTCCTAATGATTGGAAGACAATAGCTGACTGTCCCCATGGCTTCTAGGGGAGTTCTGCTCTCTACTTCCCCTTTCCTGGTATGTCTTGATTTTAAAAGGTGCTGCTCTTCTGGATGGTATGGGGAAGGTGATAGAACCTACATTTGGCCAGTCTCACTCTTCATTGGCTACCCTAGTAGAGAATGTGCATGTAGTTATTTACGGAGTTTCAGTTTGGGATTGCCTATAGATTTTTTTTTTTTATTTAAATTCAATTAGCCAACTGATAGTACATCATTAGTTTCAGGTGTAGTGTTCAGTAAATTATCAGTTGCGTATAACACCCAGTGCTCATCACATCACGTGCCCTCTTTAATGCCCATCACCCAATTACCCCACCCCCCTGCTCGCCTCCCCTCCAGCAACCCTCAGTTTGTTTCCTACAGTTAAGAGGCTCATGGTTTTTCTCCCTCTCTGATGACTTCCCAGGTTTTCTTTATCTGGCTTTATTTCTCTCTTGTTAAGAAAAATGGAGGGTTTGCTATATAAAAAAGAACGTACAATTAGGTTGAAACTAACAATAGTCGTTTTATTTGATTTGATTTGGGTTCATTTATTTTCTTTATTATTTGATTAGTTAAGACTTCACCCATCCTTGCTATAGTCTTAAGGAAGGATTTGAAAAATAACAAGTGGTTAGCATTTTGTTATTATATATTTTTAGTAAATATGATATTCTGGTTGAGTCTAAATATATGCAGACCTAGAACAGTGTTAAAATTATTTATGAGTGGGAAATAGATGAAAATAAATGAAAACACTTATAGTTGATGATTTGTTCAGTATCACTTAGCAACATCAATATTTTTATCCATAAATAAAGGTCTCCTGTTTGGTGCATCTTGAAAATATTAGTACACTTACGTGTTTTTGACCTTGTGTACACATTATCTAAGGCACAAGGATCGTTTTGGTTCTTGCTGGGTTTACAGTACTTAATTTGGGTGTCTAGACACTGGGTATAGTGACAGAAAAGCATCTGAAAATGTGAGACAAGATTTTAAAGAACGGTACTCTCAAAATATGTCTGCAAACTGCCTCTTAACACAGAAATAAATTCAATTACAGAGTTAGCAAAATCCTAAATTAAAAGGATTTGTTTCCTCTAAAATAATTATTTGCATGATTTGAGCATCAGTTTTTCCTTTACAGAAGTTGAAACATTATGTTCCCTGAACTGTGCCAAGAACAGGGGGTGATTCCCATTAATAGCCGTGGAACTTAATTAATCTTTAGTTTTTTGATACCTTTATTATTTAAATCTTGACCAGCTCAGACACATTGGCTAATCTCCATTTCTACTGTTGATAATAGTGTTTGTCCTTTACATAAAAACAGTAGCTTTGGCCCACCACTAGTATGTTGTGATGTGTTTTGAGTGTTTCCCCCTTTGGTGTTAATACAGGAGGCAAGTCTGATTGTTCTGATGAGTGCAGTCTCTGACCTGGGAGCAAGTCAGGTTGCCATTTGTACAGCAAATTATTAAGTCTCACCATCGAAGGCTCTGTCTATGAAGGTGTCCTTTCCTAGACCATTTTATCTATTAGTGTGTTTTATTTCTTCTAATTATTCTAGTCAGATAGTCATATTCTAGTCAATTTAATCCTATTATCCTATTTGTTGTCTATCTTATGCTTGAGTAGATAATATAATTATCTTATTTTTCTCTGCTTCCCTGATACCTGGCACACAGTAGGCACTCCATACATAAATGGTATTGAATCAATAGATTGATGAATGAGTCATAGGCAGTGCAAGCATTATTGTAAATGTTTTATATTTCAGTTGTTTGAACAAAAAACATAATTCCCCTATAAAAATATTGCAAATTATGGTCAAAATCCAAAATTTGCCCATTGGGGTATATATAACTGGAATGTAAAAGATAAGTTGTTTTTATATGTTTTTCTAAGTCAGGAGGTCCATATATGTTAAATAAAATAGTTGTACATTTTGGTAGCACTATTTCAAGCATTTAATTTAAAATACGGTTTTAGAAAGAATCTTTTCTGTTAATATTTCACCTTTATATGATCAGGTATAATCTAGAAAGGACAATGCATAGGTAGAATGTGTAGCTACTGAATTTACTGAAATTACACATGAAGACTCGGGGTCCAAAGTTACTTTCAAATAGACCTACTTAGTTTTTTGCTACAATGAACTATTGCCCTTTAATATTATTATTATTTCCTTCAGGGAAAATTGATGTTCAGGACCACTATAACAGAATTTAAATCTTAATGCCTTAACCATTAAAAATAATATTTTAGTTAGTAATTTCCACTTGTGCATATTTTCAAAAGGTAATCAATAATTTATATAAGTATTTCACCTCCACGGAGGAAGAGCATAACTCCTTACTCCTTATGTTTGGGCTCTGCATTGTGACTGCCTTCCAAATATATAGTATAAAAAGGAGTGGGGGAAGAGTAACTTCGCAGTAGAGAAAACTTGCAGACACTACTACATCCAGGTGATCAATGTTAACATCCACGGTCATGAATCATATTTATAGTATGTACTTTTGTGATACAATGTGACAAAAACGACACTTTGCCTTTGTGGTTTTTCTCCCCCAAACCCATAACATTAATCATGAGGGGAAAAAATCAGACAAATCCCATTTGAGGGGAATTCTACAAAATATATGACCAGTATTCCTCAGAACTGTCATGGTCATCAAAAACAAGTAAAATGTGAAGAACAGTCACAGTCAAGAGAAACCTAAGGAGTCATGGTAGTCACCATGTCACCACATGTACTGTGGGATCCTGGATGGGATCCTGGAACAGAAAAAGGACATTATGTTAAAAGAAATAAGGAAATATAGATAAACTGTGGACTTCAGTTAATTTTTTAATTGTAATCCATAAGAGGAGAGAATGGCATACGGTAGAGTCATGTTACTTGAACGCTACCTTTCTGAATCAGTTTGGTATACAAAATTTTGACTTCAGCTGCAGTAAGACAGCAGTAAAATTCATCGCTACTTGCCTTCTCCTTCCCTCTTATTTCTTTCTCTTCTTTTTCTGTTTTCAAAAGTTATTTAGCTAGATTACTTCTGATGAAACATCTTGATATTCTCTTACCTGTGGAATGCAGTATTAGAGTAATTGTTGATTTTCAGGTTACTGAAAATAATTTGCATTTGAAATGGGCTAGAAGATAGCAAACTCTAAGTGTCTAAATTTTGTTGTGTAGCTCTATAACGTATACAGCAGGTGTTATCTTAGGGTACGAAGAAATGTAGATCAGTTGGTTTTTGAGTTAAAAAATTCATGGTCTATCCTATTAAGTAAGCCAGGTGTGCCTCAAAGAAACTCACTATAATTAGACAAAGACACAGAATTACAAATTGAAAGAAGTTTATACAGTATATAATTGAATTATTTTATAGATGGAGTAAGATTGGGGCTTAGATGGTTACTTAAAGCTTGGGGATTGTTTGGGACTTGTATTATTTTCTAAGAAGGTGGTAAGTAGTTTTTTGTGTGTGAATCTTTCTCTCCCATTCTGTTTTAATAGCTTCGTCAGTGTCTTCCTTGTGACTTCGTGATTATAGAGAGAATGCGAGTCCATGTTAAGCATTAGATTTATTATCCACCAAAGCATGAGGCAAATGATAGTTTTTGAATGCATTTCTGCCCTACTAGTCAGTTGCTGAGATATATAATTTGCATATTCATAAATTGAGTAAATAAAACCCATCTTATTTAGTATTAGTGATATTGTTTTGTAGAATTCATCATTTCTGGAAACTTGATTTAAATAGAAGTTATTTATTGTCACTTTGAATTTCTGAGACTATTGGTTATCATTTCCAGGCGACCAGAGAACATTTTCAGTGAACAGAGCTTACCTCCTTGTGATAGGTCATTGTCATTTCTACATGTTATTAGGAGGCTACAGGGTCTCACTGGAATAAGTAAGTTTGAGATGACAGAAATTAGATAGGTATAAACTCTGTTTTCAAGAACCTTACAGTCCAGTGAGGACACATGATTACCTGCAATGTATATGCCTCTTTCATCATATGAAATACATAGGATGCGGTGCTTGGCTCTGCTTGAACCCAGATAGGCTTTTTATAAAAAGAGGAATTATAAGCCTAGATCAAATAGGCAGATAGACAAATTTGAGAGTAATAACTTCTGACTTACAGAGCAAGGACAACTTCATGGAATAGGTAGCACATGAGCCAGTTTTTTAAGTGTATGTAGGTTTCCAGAGGTAGGAGATACATTTGAGGAAAAAGGAATTGCATCTGATAAAGAAAGACATGCCAATGGAAGAAGTTGGAATATATTGGGAAAATTCCATGATGGGGGATTTGTTGTTGCTGATTACCTCCTAGTCTTTGTACATCTGATTTGGGATCTATACTATCAAGACAGTTTATGGCTGTTGATGTTGACCTTGATCACTTGGATGAGGTAGTGTTTGTCAGATTTCTCCACTGTAAAGTTATTCTTTTCCCCCATGTCTACAGGGAACCACCCTTTAAAGTGTGATTAATACTCTGTAATATAAATATAGATAACTACCAATGTATTGTTCTGAAAATCAATCCATGAAAATCATGGATGTTCCATGTTTTGGATGTTGTGAAGCACTGCCTATGTTCCAGATTGTTCATCAGGTTTAAGAAGATAATAAGCAATTACTAGACCTTGCCCATACTTTGATAAAGATCCTAATCTAAACTTGACTGTCTCAAAAACTAGTATCTAAAGGTGGTTTCCTTTACACAGTTTTTTATAGGGAGATTAGAAGTTGGTAAGAAATGAATTAAATGACATTTTTCTTAGTATCTGGCATATAGAAATAACTATATATGTTTTAGCCATAATTTTCAACATCATTATCATCATTCTCCTCCTCCTCCTCTTCCTCATCATCATTGTTGTCATGGAATAGCTGAAGCACCCTGATGCCAAACACCTGTATACCCAGATTCTTGATAACCAGTCTCACTGTTTTTGCTTTGAATTTGAATTAGAAAAATTTTTAAACAAAACCAAAATTGAATCATTTTTTCAAGGTATAACGTAGTTTTACATATCAAAATATAATGAATGGTTTTTGCAGATTTGATTGGCACTTTAAAATGTGTTGGAGTAGGGTGCTCTGGGAAACTGCCTATTGATTGCACTGTTGTCAGTTCCTAAGCAACCATTGCCAAATTTATCTCCACGTCACACAACTTGTGTGTTTATCCAAGCTGGTTGAAATTCTTACCCTTGTACAAAAATAGACCAGGGAGAATGTTGAGTAGGACTATACCACTGGAATGGGCTGCATTTATACATACTTTCCAGTAGGTGTCACTCTGGCAGAAGAAAACAAGATAAGGAGTTCCAAAGAGTGGGAAGACATTAATGGGAGACCAGCCCAAGGCAGGATCGGGATCGGGTGGGGCACACAGAGGCCCCTGTTCTGGCCTTAGTTCTTTCATTTTAATGTGGGGTTCTCTGTCCAGCAAGGGCAGGTTGTCAAGGGAATGTGACGAGGAGCACTTGTGGAAGACATTGTTCTGAACCCAACACTTTGGCCACAGCCAACCCAGCTTACTCATAAAGCATTAAAGCAACAATAAAAAAGAAAAGCTATAATCCATGTAGGCAAAACCTGAATAATGGGCAGCACTTGACGTGGTATGGGTAGCAAATTTTTCTCTCTAGTAAGGTGGTATATACAGGGCCTCCATAGTAAATGCTTATTGGCTAGCTGAAAGATACCCACAGGAATTTCATGTGTTTCTGGGTAATCTTCCATATTAGTTGGTGTTTGCTCAGAAATGCAAAATAATTTTGATAATAGTTAAATACATTATAACTGTGAAAACCATATAATAGCATCATACATGAATGCCCAAAGAATATTTATGCCAATGCTACTTTCTGTTAACAGGTGTAACTAAAAATAAATGTTATGATGTAATTTGACTTAATGTAATAAATGTATGCCTTTAATTCTCCCAGGAGTAACTCCTCCCATCCCCAACATGCAGCAAGAGAAAGTCATCAGTAGGCCATCTCATGAGCTTGGGCAATCATGGGTTTGTGAAGCACATCAACTACCCAGTGGATACCTTTGATACCTTTCTTCTCAGGAATGCCTTGACAATTTTCAGGAACTTAAGTGTTGTTACTCTCACTAGATATGTCCCTACCAATAGTCCAGAATACAGTAGTATCCACTATCTCTGCAAGACCAATGTGAAATTACATTGTAGGTAAAAGTAATTAATGACTCAAGATTGTGAATCACAAGTCTTTAGTAGCTGTAAATGTCTCTTCAAGGAAAGAGAAAATCCCTATTTTCATTTTTCCTCAATAAATAATTGTTGACTAATAACAAAGGAGTACTTAAATACTTAGGAGGTGATTAGAACAACATCTGCATAGCTGCTTCCTCACTGGGGTCTCCGAAATGCTACTAGCTACTTCTGTTACTCATTCCCCTGGCAAATGAATGATTCAGAGACCTGGAAAGGTGGTACCTACCCTGAAATAGCATTCATGGAAAATGTCTGTATACTTAAGCCAAGTTGTTTTTATAATTTGTTAATTACATTTAAAGGCCAGTCAACTACAAAATGCAGCATGATTATTAGCCTCTATTTGTCTAGAATTGGAATTTCTAAATATTTGTCTGTGTATATACATGTGTATATGTATATGTACATATATTTATTATTTCCTCAAAGTCTAGAGACTAAGATCACACTACTTGAGAGTCAAGAAACTGGGTTTTGATAGCACCTCCACAAATTGCTTTTTCAATGACCTTGACTAAATCACTTCTCTTCTCCTGGCCTCAACTTCCCCATCACAGGAGTTGGCTGGAAGTCTGTGAGGTCTCTTCTACCTCAAAGATTGTGTGGCTTGTGAGATTTCTGCGTGTGTCTGGGCAGTACCTTAACACCCTCTAACCAGGAGGCATGAGTCTTCTGTCTGTGAAGTGTTCAATCTGCCATTTCATAACCCACCAGGCTGAGTGTTGAATCCAACAATAAGGAATCTCTAGTTCAGTCCTTTGGTCTGGTCATTTGTAGGTATACTGGGTATTTTTAGCTTTTAGGTTAACTGTTAGCAGAAAAAGTGGAACTCCTCAGTTCCTGTTTTGCTTTTGTGTATTCTTTCTAAATTTGTGTGTTCAAAACAAATAGAGGAACCAAGAAATTATTTTTAGGGAATTGAAGCCCTCAGTAGGTGAGGCAATTATAAGAGTGTCCCTTTGCTTTTGTATCTATTGGCATGAGCCCGCTATACCCCGAAAAATACCATAGGTAAGACTGCTAAAGGAAGATATGTGACAACCCAAGTCACTAAGCGTCTGTCTGATGGCTGAGTTTTTCTTTGTGGCTTCTGAACAAATGTTTGGAAGTGATAGATAACTTGACACAATCTCAGAACTCAAGGGTATTCTAGTTTCCTACTTCCCAGGCTGGGACTACTGACTTGGGCTAGCTCTAGAAGACACCCACATCTGAAGTATCAGTCTCCATGCCAATGGGAAAAGGTGGGGCTGACACTTCTTCCAAAGATCCCAAGTGACTTGGATTTCAGCCATGACTCAGTAGGATTCCGAGTGACTCACTTAAAGATCTTTAAGACACTAAGTGACAAGATTTGGAAAACAATAATCTTTCTCTTTATCCATGATTTTTGAATTTAATTTTTTTCCCACAAGAAATCTGTGTTCATCTTGGTTTGTCTGTGAAAGTGTCTTAATGAGATTAAGCTTCCTCTTTCAACCTCAGCCTTTTATCATGAGAATAATAATTAAAGAAGACTCCAATTTCACATGTTTTGAGTGTTCAAGAAGCAGTAGTAGTTCTTGTTGGTGTGATTATAAAAATATAGGAAATACAGGAAATAGAATGCAGAGCTGTGGTTGAAATTACCCATTGAAGAATCTGCAGGTGGACGTGAGCTACTCAGTACCCATAACTATGTCTCTCTCAACAAAGAAACTTCAGGTCTGTGTGGAATAAGGGAAAATAGTGAGCCTAGTCCTGAGTTTTCTGTATACAATCTATGGGACCTTAGGAAAGTCTCCTAAGAGTTTTGATTCTCTTTTCTCACTTCTACAATGGCTATGATATATCACATGACCTTAGTGGGGTATAAAACTTCTCAGTTTCCAGATCTTACTGTCTCAGGAAATATCCCAAGTGGGTATTAGGGACCCTCCACTATAGCTATTCTTCAAGGTGAAAGGTATTCAGATTTTTGGTCTGAAATGAACAACTCAAATTATTTTGGGAGACAGCATGTTGATAATTAGTTTTGTTTTACCCTTTTTAAGATGGCTTCTGTTAATGTATCTTATTGTCCTTTGCTCTTTTCTTGGAGCATTACCCAGTTATTTTTCCTCAGGTCATACAACTTGGAGTTCTGAAAATTTCTCAATGGTAGATGCAACTTTACTACTCCTTAAGATTTTGCACTTGTAATTAAACTTTTGAGTACCATTTCTATATTGGAGTAAATGAGATAATTAAGAGATCTTTCAAGAAGGAGAAATATATGAGAAAATAAATGGTTTCTGCCATGTGATTAAACACTGCAGCTGAGATACTTGATGAGCAGAGGAGTCATTTTATTTGTTGGAAGTGTACTTCATCATCATGAGTGGTGTCCTGATTATAGTTCAAGAAACACGTTCAGAGAAATCAGGAATGTGAGGACACCCATTCACAAGCGCGTACACTGAAACTTACCTTTATTTGATGAGGGACTTACATTGGGGTTTCTTGGACCTTGGGAAAGATCAGGCATTAAAATATATGTTTGTTTGCTTTAGTAATACAGTGCAAGAAGAATGCACTATGAATCTGAAATTAATTTTGGAAAAGCTGAACCGGAAGGTTTTTCTGATTATTGAATCCCCCTGTCATTACAAATAATTGTTGTATTATTATACTAGAGAAAACTTAAAAACCCAAAGATGTCTAACAATGAGTAATAGTAAGAAAGAAAAAGTGGAAAGTCTAAAATATCCAGTAAGAATCCTATAGCTCCTCAGTTTTACCCACCCATCTGACATCACCTCTGGGGTCACAGAGTGAGAACTTTGGGGTTAAGTGGATTCAGGCCCCCAAATCATGGTTTCATCTCTTTTTAAAAGATGTGTCCTTGGGCAAGTTGTTTAATGTCTCCAAGCTTCCATTTCTGCATCTGTAAAAAGGTGATAATCATACTTGCTTTATAGGTAGATGTAGGTTGTTAGGAGAGTAAATAACAATGTACACTGTATTTGGTAGAGGGGCTGCCAGGGACATCATCATCCTTGACCCCTAAGACCCAGATTGGCTACCTTGAGACTTTGTAACTCTCAGCCAGCTCTGCTGACCTAAATCAGTTAAACCTGATCTTGTCCCATTTCTCAACCCACTTAAACTAGGTCCTTTCCTTTCAAATTTATTTTCAATGAATTTCAATTAAAAAAAAATTTTCAGGAAAGGCTATTGATAGAACATTGATGAACTTATGAGACATATGCGTTCTGGGCTGTCACCTGCCCTCCTCCCACCCCAGGAATCTCTGTACTTTTCAGGCTATGCCCTCATATGTGATCTGAAGTAGGGAAGTGACATGCTAACTTTTGGAAACATTCAGCTGCCAAGTTTCCTCTGCTGCAGACTTAAAATAGATCAGACTGAGAAGGGAAGGTAGAACTTGAACCAACTGTTACCCTCTATATTGAGACTGTTTTGCTTGATCTAGTGTAACTAGTACAGTTCTTTGTTAGGAGAGGAAGAAACTTAACCCTCCATTTCCCATTTCTGACTATTTGGGGACGGACCTGATGGTTTACCATCGGTATACCTGAAGGCTTACTATTTCTCGTCACTTTATTTATTTTTTAGTAAAATGATACTTTTATCATTGGGCATGACAGGTATCTTTCAAAGGTTTTAGGGATAACTAATGATTATTTTTGGTAACGTGAGCATGTTCACAACAACTAATTAATCTTTAAACCAAAATCCATAGAGCATTTTTAAGGTTGGTAATTAGATCCAGTTTAATTTTGGGTGGGTGATGGAATTACAGAGATGCCTTCCAAGCACCCCAAATGAAAATCTTTTCAGCCATGCCTATGGATGCCAGTAGGAAGAGCAGGTGGATTCTGGATGGCTGGACCGTACGTCAACTGAAAGAGTTGTTGGTGAGTGAATATTGAGTGTCCTGACCCCCAAAATCTGTTCACACAAGAATAGTTTTCTAGATATATGGCATAAGGAAGGAAGTAAAAGAGAGCTAGCTATTTCTCAATTAGGGATAGGTATGTAAGTCTATAGAAATGACATTTTCTGTGGCTTTTCTATGTTACTCTTTTCAGTTGAACCAAAGAAGTATAGGTACAGAGTTTCCTTACAGAAGGCCTTGACAGTAGTAACATTAGCAGGTCTACAGGGGTAGATGATCATACCTACTGGGCTGATAAACAGAAGGATCCATTGTTCTCATACATCAAGAAATACTTAAGTGCTTATCAAATGCCTGGCCCCATGAGAGATAGAAAAGCCACAAAACAGATCCCTATTCTCAAGGATCTCTAAACAGATGGCCTTTCAAGATCCCTCAATAATTGTCTGAGCTGTGGTTTAAATCCTCATAGCCAGGTCATAGCTAGACTATTTTCAAACCACCAGATTTCTCCCCTTCCTATGCTTTTTGTTGGTAGTTACAGAAATTTTATTTTCCTTTTTTCCCCCCCTAAATGGAGTAGTGTTCTGGATTAGAAAATGGCTGTTATTCTAGTAGTCCTCTTTGGAAACAGACATAAGTTGTTATGTCTGAAGGTAATTCACACATCTCTAGCAATTTTCCCTCCTGTTTGTAAACCAAGGCCAGCAGCTCTGCGGCCCACCTCTGCTAAGTGGGCCAGTCCCTGAGGGTTGGGGTTGCTTGTCTTTCCCTGATAAGGTCTGCTCTGAGAACCTTTTCCTCACCTGCTGTCCTTGGTTTTATTGTTTTTGAGAATGTAGACAGTTTATTTATATGTTCCCATTTTTTTTTTTTTTCAAAAAACACACCCAAAAAACCCCCAAACCTAAAACCTTCTTGGGGACTAAGTCAGTGTTTACCCACAGCAGGTAAAGGACACTGAAGGGCCCCAGCGACCATTCCTCTGCTCCTGCTGGCTCTTCCCTCTTCTCACCTCCCATTTCTCCTGATTTGGCAGTTTGCCTGGAAACCATTTTTCTTTCATTACAGTAGCAGCCATCCAATCTTCCCTTGCTAACTTCCCTGTACCTTGTGGGATCATTAAAGAGTCCAGGTATATATTATTTTTTAGGCTTGGCACAACTTTTTTTTTTTTTTAAGATTTTATTTATTTATTGGAGAGATACAGAGAGAGAGCTAGAGAGCACAAGTGAGGTAGAAGGAGAAGCAGGCTCCCCACAGAGCAGGGAGCCCGATGCGGGGCTCAATCCCAGGATCCTGGGATCAAGACCTGAGCCGAAGGCAGACGCTTAACGACTGAGCCACCCAGGCACCCTAGGCTTGGCACAACTTAAGTTTGAATCTCCTGAATCCTCTGAAGAGTCCTTGTTTTCTGTGCCTCTGCCCACACTGTCCCCCTGCCCCTGGCAAAAAAAGAAAGAGAAAGGAAAAAGAGACACATTAAAAGTGAGGCTCAGCCAGTGGGAATTTGTAGTGAAACTTGGTCCATGCATGTCAGTTATGCCTACATTACTACTTTGGAACATAGAGTATTTCACCCTGTATGCCCGTGTCTGAAAAGTGAAGGCAATGAAATCTCATGTTATCATGATTTGACCTCAAAGTATTAACGTAGAACAGAGCCATGCCACCCTAAAAATAGGCTTTGTATGACTATAATTCCCCGTAAAACATAGAGTATCCCCAGCTAGTTATGTCTCAGAGGGCTTTGGTAATGCATTGTCTTTTAGGTCTACCAGTTGTCTGATAATAAAGGGGAAGGCAAGGGACACCCAGGGGTGGGACTAGAACTGCCATAGCTGAAGAAAGTGTCTTCTGTGGCCTCAGACGGCTCGCTACGTCTTGTGTGGCAAGGGGCCTGAGCAGCAGAAGGGAACAGAGCTATCTCCAACACCAGGCTGGAGTCAGGGCCCGCCAGTGCCATTCTGAGAACAGCTGGGCAGCCCTCCAGGGTGCTGGACAGAAGGGGACTGCAGATCCCCAGCCACACAGGCAGGGCCTGCCGTCTGCCAGCAGCAGGAAATAACAGTCTCTTGTAGTAGCGGGGTTGACATTGGCACGAGCTGCCCCTCACAGCTGGGCTGTCCTGGCACCTGGTCTTGGGCCTGTGGAGGGAGCCAGCCCAGCTGTACTGAAATACTCATTCTTTTCTCCCCTCTCACACTCCCTCATCAACAGGCAAACAAACAAAAGGGATGATACTGTGGTTCATGCAGTGAACAGAACCTTTCTCAGCTAAGGGAAAGAAATGGTTGCACTCACTCACTTACAGGCAGGATTCTATACCTATGCATTATTTTTGTGTGAGCGGAGGAAATTTAGTATTTTCTATTTTCATAGCTGCTAGGACAGAACTCCTGTGTACTTCTTGGGTCATACATTTCAAATGGAGCCTTAAAGGATTTGTGTTTGTACTAGAGGGAAGAATTCCATCAGTGTTGATCAGATGTGGATTTGAAGAATAGGATGACTTTATTTGCAGCATTAAAAAAAAAAAAGCTTTGGGTGCTGCACTCTGACATGTCAATCCTCATGTCCTTCATTCAGCAAATCTGAGTCGTGAATTTTCTCTAATACAAGCACTGTCTGCTCATGGGGATACAGAAACATACCTCCACGATCCCTGCTCTCAGCAGCATGGCATCTGGTAGGAAGAGACAAGGGTCTTGGACATGGGGCTTTAGTAGTCATACCCATTTGCTGGATAAGACTGAAGGGCCTCAGGCACGGACCTCCAGTCAGCACAGAAGCGCTCATAGGGAAGGCCATTGGGCAAGGTGAACAAGGTGTTCTTTGGCTCCTTTCTTCTCTGTCTCTTAAAGGTCAGTGTAGTACTAAGTGTCTTTTATACTATTATAAAACTAAACTATTATACTATAGTTTTCTTTTGTTTTCAATAGAATGGTGTTCCTGTCATGCCTTGTAGGTGTTAAATGATGATGGGTGTGTCTTGACCCTGTGAAAATAACTAATGTAGTATTATACTATAGTTTTTTTTTTTTTCTAAAGATTTTGTTTATTTATCTGACAGATAGAGAGAGAGCACAAGCAGGGGGAGTGAAAGGCAGAGGGAGAAGCAGATTCCCTGCGGAGCAGGGAGCCTGATGCGGGGCTTGATCCCAGGACACTGAGATCATGACCTGAGCCGAAGGCAGCCGCTTAACCGACTGAGCCACCCAAGTGCCCCAGTATACTACAGTTTTATATATACTATCCTTGACACATGAGTCTCCCCCACCAAAAAAAGAAGGGAAGATTTAAAAAATATATATATATACATACATATGTATATGTATATATATAGTTTGTTTTGCTTTGTTTTATTTATAAGCGTCTACCCAAAAGGATATGAAAGTGTCATGGAAAGTGAGAAGTACTTAGATTTACTGAACATTAGTTGTGTGCTAAGTACTGTGCTGCAGATTTAATCAATTCAGTATCTCTCTAAAGAGTGTTACTGTACCCACCTAAGTGAAGAGAACACTGAAGCCCAGCATGGTTAAGTACCTTGCCCAAAGTCACATAGCTAATGTGGAGGGGCTAGGCAGAATCCAAGCCCAAGCCTGGTCCATATTCTACAAGGGAAGGAACACAGTTAACACTTCTCATAGTTATTTCTATTTGGGGTTCACCGACCTTTTCCTCATCTCATGTTGTTATTATGGTTTGTTCTGGTCAGTATTCATCATTTCCCCCATCCCGCAGCGTCGCTGTTTTAGCTATGATATACACTTCTGTGAGTACAGTAGGCCTTCATGGATGCAGCTTAAATGAATACACTTAGGGAAGAAAAGTATGTACTTCATATATTCCTAATTCAGAGGTATCTGATTTGCTTGAAATTCCTGGGGTAGATGGATTGAAAGCAGAGATGAGGCCTTTTTACCTGTGCGGGCTTATTGGCTTAGAAGCTCTTCTAGCTAATTTTGCTCAACTTCATAGTTATTCAGGAGTGGAACTACACACTTGGCTGTCCCCATAGGGCCTGCTCACAGAAACACTTTCTTCATCCTGCATTGCATAAAATCCCTAAGGAATTTATGCTTTTGCAGAAGACCCAGCCACCTAAATAAGAATAAAAACTCTCAAATTGTTTACAGTTTTTAAAAGCCTTTTTCTCAGCATTGAAATTCTCTGAAGATTTGAGACTATTAACACCAAACCAAGCATTTTCTCTGGGCTCCTTTTTCTCTTTCTCCTGAATGCAAATGAATTTCCTCTGCTGGTTTCTATTCATCTTACTGGTCATAATTGTTATGTTGGTGGAATAGAGAAGGTTCTCCCTTTAAAATAAAACTATGAGAACCTTTTTGCCAAAAATATTAGAATATTTGCTTATCTTCAAATGAGATTAACCAAATGATAACTGCTGCTTTTGAACTCTAGCTTGAAAATGTCTTGGTTTCTTGGAGATATGTAGTTGTTTAATACAGTTATAATGCTATGGATTTGCTGTTATATTGGGTATAGCTATTAGGAATTGTGAGTAACAGACATCTGTCTATAGAGCTTTAAAACCACAAGCATTTTTTCCCTCACATTAAAAACAATTCTGGATGAAGTTAGCATAGGGCTGGTAGAGTGGTAGAGTGATTCCACTCAGTCCTTCTGGATCCAGCATCTTTCTCTTCTTCAGCTCCATCCCCCAGCACTTAGCTTCCAACTTTGAGGTTGCTTCATGGTCTAGATTGCTGCTGGAACACCACCCATGACATCCATATTGCAGGCTGGACCATGGAGGAAGAACAGAGTCTAAAATGATGCTCACTTCTTTCCTTTGAAGATCCTTCCTAGAAGTCCTACAAAACACATTTGTGAATGTCTCATGGCCAGAAGGTCATCATGTGGCCATACCTGCCAGCAGGACAGGCTGGGCAGTGCCCTCCTCTTGCTAAAGAAGGAAAGGGAGGGAGGAATTAAAGCCAGAGAGGTTCATGCCCCATGTGACCTTAATTCAGGGTTCACAGGTTGTAGTAGGCAGAGCATGTGTTTAGAGGCCAGTTAGGTCTGATTTTTCAGGTCTAACTGCTTCTTAGTCAAGTTATTTAAATTGATGGCTTGAATAAACTCATCTATCTGGTCAGTATAAGCATACCTAGTCTGCACACTTGTCATGAAAGGGCACATGGACAGGCCTTCGTACCCCCACCTTGACAAGTACCTAGGTCTTAAGGGATGATAGCTCCACTCACCCTACACCCTCTGCTCAATCTAACTCTCTTCATGGGCACTAAGTATATAAACATTTTGTGAATGAATTGACTTCAGCAGATTAACAGGAGCAAATGCATAATTAAAAAAAAAAAAGTAAAGGAAGGTAAGAGAAGTTGTGACATTTATTCAGTGTTAGGGGCTTTATTATCTTGAGATGCTCATGTTAAGTAATGACTTCATTTAAGAAGCCTGGCACTTAGAAACTGAAGTATCCTCCTCCCTCCTCCTTGCTGATGAAACCTTCACCTCATGCTGCTCAGCCCCAGAAGCTTCTTTCCCAACCCTCTGCTCTCTCATGGCCACCCTCTCCTCCTAAGGGCACAGGGGCTCAGACTCAGACTGAAATATTAGCTCAGTAATAGAGCTGAGCTATCAAAGGAATAAATCACGGTACTCTTGTTTCCATAGAAAAAAAATGCTTATCAGTTGAAGGATAAGTCAGTTATAATTGAATTTTGGGAACCAATCTAATCCATAAGTTGGACTCTGCTTATGTTCACCTTGTTTTAAAAATCTCTTTTATGTCTTTTGAGGAAGAAATATTTTTTTAAAAGTCTTTTGTGCTAATGATTAGCATTACTTTGAGTTAATTTCTCTTTCGATAATAACTGATAATTGTACCACTTGGTTGAATTGTATGAAATTTCCCCTGGAAGAATAAGGTAGTATTTATTTTTATGTATTTGTGTTTTTTTTGTTATGCATAAGTGAGGCTAGACAGCTGATCTTCATCAAAATTAAGCTGCAGGGCTTAAGAAGTATATTTTGGTGGAGGTGATGGTTGTATTTTATTTTGCAGGGTTTTTTTTCTTCTTTTTAAAAGATCATTAAGCCCTTGAAGGATAGTCTCAATCTAACTGAAGCAAAGATAAAAGGCTGTGATAGAAGATGACATTTTAGTTTGCTCAGCAAACTGACCCTCGTAATACTTGGTGTTGTACAACGAAGAATTACAGACATGTGACCATTCAGGAGGGTTTGGACAATAGGAAGGGGAAGTCTGGCTCTGTGTCTGTGTGTGTGTCAGCCCTACCCCAGGCATCAGGTCTTCTCAAAATGCAACTACATGGTCCAGGGTGAAATGACCTTGTCCTGCAGCTTGTTGCTTAGACTGCTGCCAAATGGGAGCCCAGACATCAGCTATCCTAGGAGCCAGGGAGAGGCAGAGACTTCAGTGAGAATGGGAGAGCTCACAGCTCTCTCAGTGCTCTGCCAGGCACCTTCCTGATGCTAGGCGGTAAAGAAAGGCAGGAGTCTGGCACCAAGGAAGTGACATGGCCTTGGCCAAGCACTTAATGAGTAGATAAATGGCACTGGCCAGCATAGCTCTAGGTACATTTAAAGGGCATGCTCCTGATTTTGCACTTGGAGAGGTAAATAGGGTCTACCAGGTCTCCTGTGCCCAGGACTGCTTTGTGGTGAGCACCACCATGGTGACCATAAGGTATAGTTTTGGGCTGCCCTTTTGAAGTGTGGAGTTAGTAAGGATGTCTTCCCTTCCCTCCAGAAAGCTGTCAGAAGCTGAGAAGCACTAAATTCAAACAAGGCTTCCACTTACCTGAAACTCCCAGTGGCTCCACGGCCCCTATATATAAAGCATATGAAGCTGAACACAACCCCAGAAAGCAAGGACTATTTCCGCCACCTCCACCCACTGCCCCATCAGCGTGGGGATTACCAAGAAGCCATGCCGCTTCCACGCCCACTCTATGCCCACTGCTGTCTCTTGTGACCAATGAGATGAACACCTGTGTTTAATCTTCATTGGAGTCACAGAAAATGTGTTCTTCTAAAATTGTAGATGATCTTTTTTGGGTTTTGAGGTTTTGAGGTTGCCTAATACTGTTCACATGCCAGTGTTTCTCAGAATTCTGAACAAAAAGTAGAACGATTATTCATAAACTGGAATTAATTCATTAATCATTGCTAAGATGGATGAAGAATATATAGGATTCATTTTTTAGACTGGGCCAGTGTCTTAACTGTTTGGGGGTATAGTGAAAAAGGTTTAAAGTTACAGTGGTTTTTTAAAGATTTTTTTTTTTTTTTTTTTTAGAGAGAGAGAGAAAGAGAGCACAGTGGGGAGGGGCAGAGGGAGAGAGAATCCTCAAGCAGACTCCCCGCTGAGCGGGAGCCCCAACACGGGGCTGGATCCCGTGACCCTGAGATCACAACCTGAGCCAAAACCAAGAGTTGGACGCTTAACCAACTGTGCCACCCAGGCTCCCAAAAAGTTACAGATTTTTATGATAGATTTCAAGTATTGGAAGAAATCAGCCCCCCATCGCACCCTCCCCCTGGCTGCCTTCTGAGCCGGCTGTCATTCTGTAGTTGTCATTCTGTAGTTGCTGAACGTTAGCTGTGAATTCCTCAGCTCCTGCACTCTGAAGGGGGATCTAAATGTAGACGACAGTGCTTGCAGACCTGGGATTGGAACGGAAGGAGACTCTGAGAACCCTTCAGCCTTTTTTGCTCATTTTTGTGTTTGACTTAGAAGATTTAGGGATTCTTCAGTCCTTGTCAAGAGGCTCTCTAAATCTTTTGTTGTGCTTCAGTGCACATTGAGTAAGAAACCCCAGAAGGAAGGCAGAGAAGGGAACAATCAGTGGGAGCAAAGTTGATGTGCTTAGAGTTGGTTTATGATTTCTACGTCATGCCTCTTGCTAATGTTTCTCAGTGCCCAGAGTTTACTGTCTTTTACCTAAGTTAGGGCCACTAAACCCTGGTAAGCAGCAGGTGGTGTTTCTGGGTAGCTTATTTGTTCATCCAGAAGTGATCATTATTACATGAACCTTCATAATGGGGAATTTTCCACCAATACCAGGCATGAGTGTTCTACTTGAAGGACTTGAAATTTCCTGTCCTAATAGTAGGAGGATAGAGGGTGCCAGATAGCACAAATTAGACTTGCAAGGCCCCAGTGAAGTCTGGGATGCATGTGTGAATGCTCTATGAATGGAGCTGCTCCTTCCTGCATAGGGTGCTTATTACAGGACACTGGGAAGGGCACTATTCAATTGTGAAGGAATTGTTGCTTTCAAAGTTTTGTTTCACAGTGATTCTCCTATGAAGTTTTTCTCAGTTTTTCCATAGAAATCTTAGGAGTATTCTGGGCTAAAGTGAGAGGTCATGAGGATAGATGTGTGTTGCTTGCATACGCTGTAAGCAAATGAACATTGGATTGGAATTCATTTTCTGTTGGGGGAGGAGTGTAATAATTTTTTGGTAGAAGGAATATTTTCAGAGAAGCCAACTCAGGGTGGGAGTCTGATGACAAATTCAATTTCACATGTTTAGAACTTTCTCAGGTAATGAAGGTGAGACCACAGGTTTAGATCTTCTGTAGGAAAGAGAAGCCAGATATTTTATAGTTGACATGCTCCATCTCATGTCCTCATCTCAATATTTTCTAGTCAGGAACTTCATGAAAGAGAAGCTGCATCTTTTCCAGGCTGACACCTATAACCAGTTTGAGGTCTGTGGGCTTCATGCATAGTGTTAGATGGAGACCCTTTGGCCTGCTGATGAAAAGACATTGAAGAAAGCTTAATTTCTTGATCACCTAGTGGAAGTCTGTAACTTTCAGTCATTTGTAACGCTCACTTCTCTTCTTTGACAATTAAGAAGGCTTTAAGATGACCAGATTTGCATAAGTACATCCAACTGTTATCAAAGTTAATAATGGCTATTCTGTCATCTGTTATGTTTACCTGTTACGTGATTGCTTTTGTATTATTAGAAAGTCTTCTAGGAAAAAAGCAGAACATGGCTGGACTACAGCTCTTGGGTGAAGCCAGCTGTGGCAGACCTGCTCCGGTGCTGTCCCCAGCCCAGGCAGAGTGACTGCTCTGTCTGCTTTCCACAGTGTGCTATTTAGAGCATTGTGACATTGTGACCCATCCAGCTGGACATCTTCCTCACCGCAGCACTAACTCCTTTGGGACAGGAACAGTGTTCTGTTCATCTTTGTTCCCCAACCCGCATCCGGTATCTAAGTGCTCCAGAAATGTTTACAAGGTGTGCAGAGCTGCGAGGTAATTTGGCTTTTCCTCGCACTTCCCCATCTCAGGGCTCCCTGTCCTTGCTGCCTGAGAGTCCTGGGCCTTGATGCTGATGGAGATAGCACTTCCACCTTCCACAGCACTAGGTGTGAGCACTTCCCAGGCCGCTGCTCCTGGTTGGCCCTCTGAAATGCCAGCACTTAGAAGGGAGTCCCAGTGTGGCAAGTGTTCTCAGAACCTCCTCACAGACGATTGTGAAGTTTTAGAAACAAAGACCTTTCTGCTGCTCTTCAATCAGATTCTACTGGCTTCCAAACAGTAGCCGAAAAGTAAGAATCCAGAGCTTGAAGTTTGTGTTTCTGGTGGCAGTATTTGTATTAGAGACCCCTCCCTTTTTGTTTCTTGCCCCCATACAACACCTCCTTAGATCCCAAAGCTTTTTTAGAAGGAAGAGATAGGATATATCGTCCCATTTGTCTCCTTCCCCACCTGAGTCACTGGTTATGCTTTAAAGAAAGGAAAACTCCCAGAAATACAAAGGAAACATTGAAAGGGAGGGTTACTATGAAAAAAGTCTTTGGGGAGGATATCTTGTCCCCTACAAGTTATTGCAGGTGTCAAGACAGTAGATTCCTTGTCCAATTTCTTGCTTAGTTTATAGCCCACCATTTAATGTTCACCAAATTACATTCTGGTATTCTGATTTTAAACCTTTCTGATTGGAATTAAAAATTGTTTTAACTGAGCTTATGAGTTGGATGACAAATGCTGTCTAGGGTTAGTCAGATCAAGACCTCATCCTCTTTTCACTTAACAGGCTGGATTATCTGCTCTGTTTATGGCACCCTCCTAGGCCCTTTGTCAGACCTTTAGGATTTGTTGGTGAGAGAACAAAAGACACATGATGAGTTAAATCATTTTCGAAGGCAGTAGCAAGAGGATGTCTGGTGGCAGTGGAAGGTGGCGTGTTAAGTGAGGAATGTCCACAGCTTGGTGTTGGGATCTTGGGAGGGAGGCCCAGAGGAGGGCCATGGGCACCACTTAGGGAAACCTGCCGCTTTGGTGGCAGCAAGGACCTGGCTTTGAAGGAAGAATTGACAACATTAAGCAAAACAATATGTTGCTTTCTGTGGAAATGCTGAGGCATAAATTTTAAAAATACTATTGGATGTCTTGACCTGACATTTAACAAATAAGTTCTGTGTTTAACATCCTGGTCGCATTTTTGTTTTGCTTTGGGGTTTAGCCTTTTCTTAAGTATTGAATTTACATGAAACGAGATTCCTATTTCTGCAAGTTTCAACCTGTGGAATTTGAAGCAGATATGATAGTAAACACAAACAGGATTCATAAAGGGAAAGTAAACTCTTGGGCCTGCTGGTCCATGCCTGCATTGACTGGAAAGAAATTTGATTACTTTGGGATGTGAGACTGATATTTCAATGGCTGTGTAATGGACAAAAAAAGCATGATCACCAGGCTTTGAGAACTGATATTTAACTACTCTGCAGTTGTAATACTGAGTCTCAGAGTGGCTTGCATTGAAATTGGTTTGCCAGCCACGGGGCAACACCTAGAGATGCCAGCAAGCAGCTTTTGCTCAGCTGAGGCCAGTCTTTTTAATGTGGTAAGTTAGAAACATGACCAGAGTGAGTTATGATTCTGTTGATTGTAATTAGAAAGAAAAAAAGCAACTTTTAAGAAAAATCCTGAGAGAAAACATAAGAAATTAGGATGTTCTTATTCTCTAAAATCTAAACTGTGAATTCTTTCTTAGTGATAGTGAGGGAAAGAGAAAAAGTGAAGGAAGAAGGGAGCTTTTGTGTATAGTATCTTTAGAGTTATACAAACCCTCTTTAATGAATAAATGGAACCTTAATAAGGAAAACTACCGGCTGCATTATCAGTTGCAAATTGATTTGCTGTGGGCTAATTCTAATATAGTTTGACCATACCTCCTAAGAAAACAAAATCAGGTTACCTGAAAATGGATTCTTATTTTCTAGGTGAAAAAAAACAATTATGACATAGCATAGTTTTATCCTGAAATTTTTTACTTGCTCCTGAATCATGGATGGGCTCTTCTGTTGTTATCTCTAAAGTTGAGCTTTTATCTATTTAAAGATAAAAATTGTATACCTGCATATCTTTCACACCCAAATGAGGCTGGGATGAGAGTGAGGAGAGGGAGGTCAGTGCTTTTCCACTCCTTTTTGGTGTGACAACAGGTCAAGTGGAGGGGAATCCATCTCTAATAACCTGTGGTTCTTAGCCTTTGAGAATGTAACACAGACCAACCACTCTCACCTCAGAAAAATGCAAATACATCAACCTTCACGTATAGCTATGGGGTTTGCACACCCCTGAAGCCCATCCATGGAGTCGCAGTTTAAAGCACCTGCTGTAAACTCAATTAGGTGCCATTTTTTTTTTAAGATTTTATTTATTTATCTGAGAGAGAGAGAATGAGAGACAGAGAGCACGAGAGGGAAGAGGGCAGAGGGAGAAGCAGACCCCCTGCTGAGCAGGGAGCCCGATGTGGGACTCGATCCTGGGACTCCAGGATCATGACACGAGCCGAAGGCAGCTGCCCAACCAACTGAGCCACCCAGGCGCCCAGGTGCCATTTTTTAATAAAGCAATAGGTTGCATCATCTTTTTGATGAATGATTACCTTGCTATTATTTTATTTTCTAATTTTAACAGCTATTTATATTCCTGTGGAACACCTTGAAAATGTCCCTCAACGTAGATAAACTAATCTGAGACCTTGCTTGTCATCCCAGGAGATAAGAATGACTTCCCAGTCTCACCTTGTGACCTGCCAGACCAGCCTATCTTCAGCATCACCACCACCATCTTCTTCTCTGACCTCCAAATAGTATTTGCTACTTATGGTTCGAGATACCAGAAAAGGAGCTGGAGGGGATATATAGGAAAGAAGAGGGGCGCCTGGGGGGCTCAGTCATTAAGCGTCTGCCTTCGGCTCAGGTCATGATCCCAGGGTCCTGGGATCGAGCCCCACATCGGGCTCCCTGCTCAGCAGGAAGCCTGCTTCTCCCTCTCCCACTCCCCCTGCTTGTGTTCCCTCTCTCGCTGTATCTCTCTCTGTCAAATAAATAAATAAATCTTTAAAAAAAAAAGAAGAAGAAGAGACATATATAAGTATTAATCTTCAAAGGAAGAAGGCACAGACCCCCTTGGAAGAAATAATAGAGACACATAGTGTTTGTGGATATGTATTGCAGATCATGGAAAACAGCGGAATAGGAAGTGGGTGCTGGCTTATTAACTAACTGTAATCTATTTAGCTTGGAGCAACTTTTGGTTTTTGATGGGATGAAATACAAACTGAAGTTCAGTGAGGGTAAATACAAGAGATCAAAATAGAATCCATGGAAATACAGTGACCGCTTTAAAAGTTGTCCAAGTCTTTTTTTGAGTCGAGGATCACAGTGGACCATAAGTTGCTATGAGTTGGTGATATAATAGTGTGTGTTTAAAATGATAGTGGTAATTTATGAGTGTGAGAAATATCCAGAAAATACTCACAAAAGAAGTAATTATAAGTTATAGTCTTTTGATGTGCGTGTGTGTGGTCATCTGATTGTATATGGAAAGTGCTTAAGTGGGCGAATTCCTTTTTAATAGGAAATCACTTCTTCCCCATTCACTGAGCCTCCCCAGCCTCTGCAGTCATCTCCAGTCCCTGAGGCTTTCCATCCCTGGGGGTGTAATAGGACTATCTCTCCAGCTGGAGGGTGAGTCCTCCAGCTCAGGGATGTGTCTCCATTTGCTGGGTTCTCCAGGATCCCCTAGACAACAGGAGAGGGTACTCAGTGAGTGTTGGCTGCTGCTGACAAGGATGCCCTTGGAATAAGCTTAAATGACAACAGGAACATGACTTCAGCGGTCGGGAGGACTCTTCTGGAACCTGAGGACGATTAGCACTGGAGTAGCTGCTTAACAGAAGCACAAGATGACTGTCCCCATCCCCGAATCTCTCCTGGAACCTTTCATCTCCTCTTCTGGGTGACTGGATCATGGTGTTGTGGAGAGGCAGAGCTCTGGACCTAATAATGATTCCTAAGGATTTTCCATTTTCCTGGCTTATGAAACCATAACACGTCTTTAAACTAACTACAGCTCTCTTTTTAAGGGAGCCCTCGGCAAAGAGCAAAGCAGCATCACTTAATTATTACAAATTCACCTTGTATTTAATAGCATATGACTTTTAGTTCTGAAATTGCGTAGCTACAGGGTTACCATGTGGTTGATACCTGGATCTGTGCTCCGTATGATACATTTCTGCTCATCTGTTTTTCTTGTAATGCAGTTTTTACAGAGGCTTGTCTCTCATTTTCTGTCTCCCTAGCAAACTGTCTGGAGACAGTCTAGCATATTTCAAACAGCTGAGCTGCTTGCGTTCTGTCTTCTCTGGATAGACTCTTCTAAATTCTTTGGAGCCTTCTTTCTGGGAACATGAAAAAGGGACTCGTGCAGTTATAAAAAGAAACTAGAGATCATCCAGCTATAAAATTGCATCTTAGCATTAGCTTCTGTTTTGTCTACCATTCATTTTCTTTTCATCCTTTTCTAAAGTTTGTCCAGCAATTTGAACCTGGTAATTTTAGTTCTGTGGTTTCTATTGGCTCCCAAACACTTACCCAGTGGTTAAAAATAAAAACTGCAAACCCATCTTGGGGAGTGTGTGAGTAGGCAGCGGCTGAGGACTCAGGACACTATGGCACCTGAGCACCCTGAGCCTGGCTACCATGCTTACTAGGTGCGCATGGGTGTGTGTGCATGCTTGTGTGCACGTAGGTGCATGGGGATATGCGTGTGTGGGGCGGGAAGTTAGTGGGGGGCAGATCACAGCTCTTGACAGTTTAGAGCTTTTCTTAAAAATGCGTATGTCATTTCATGATTTACTCCACACTGAGACAAGCATGGCCTTGGAGGGTTGGAGTCACTGTCACTTGCTGGCCAGGCGTCTCTAGTCAAGTAACATACGCTCATCCTCAATATCTGCCTCTCCCAAAGTGTGCAGAGTGATTCCTGGCAAAAGTAAGAGAAAAGAAAAACCAAAAACACATAAAGCGGTTAACACTATGTGTGGTACAGAAGCAGCTAGCAACTGTAAGTTCCCTGTCCCTTTGACCTTCAAGCTACCTAAAGTGCAAGAAGCTTTGGGGAAGAGAAGGAGAGGGGATGAATCTGCATCCATATCCGTTCTGTGCTGGGTACCGGGCCGAGCCCGGACTGGGCATTTTGGGCAGCATAATGGTAGTTGCACATCAAAGAATTACATCTAAACCTCCCTTTGAATGTGAATTAACTTGAGAGGAGCATGCTATTTCAGAGCGAAAGTAATTCTTTCTCAGGTGCCTATCCTAAGACCAGCGGTCAGGCCTAGAGGAGGATAGCTTATATACGACTCTTTTACTTCGTCCACTTTGGTTCCTGTGAGTGGGTATGATGAGGCATTTGGCAACATGTGGGTTTCGATACCCCAAACCCACTGGGCTGAATGCCAGAGACAGGATGGTGGGCAACAGGCATCAGCCTGGGCCTGTGTCCTCACCAGCTCGCTGCTGGGCTCTGCCCCTGGATGGCCCACCTCTCAAATGGCCTCACTTCATCTTGATAGTTGTCTAGATCAAACCGTGATACATTTCCTGCCCAGGAGCTCTCTTATTTGTACTGTTTTATTAGATGACTTTACCTGGGCTGTAAGACAGTTGTGAGTCCTAGCTCTCATTCTAAGGCTTACTACTCCTCAGAGTGGGCTGTTTGCTATCCAAAAACTAGTTGCTCCAGTTGTAATATTATCACTGAATCCTATAAATATATATAATTTAAGATGTCCAAGTACTTCCTTTGTTATGATCTCCTTTTTTTTAAAACAGCTCTATGAAATGGGTAGAGGAAATAATGTTTGCCTATATATGCTGATGACAGGATAAGGTGCAGAAAGGATGGCCACCTCACTGAAGGATACCCAGGTCCTGGGGCCAGCTAGAACTGCTGTCCTGATTCCCATGTGTTTCGTGAGTGCCCTTAGATACTGCTGAACTCTCTGGGAAGGATGTGGCCTGGGCACTGCCTTTTAAATGCTTAGAATCTAGTTAGTAATTCTAGAAAACTGACTTGGGAGCCCAAGTAATTCTGAGAAATGGCAAGTTTTATTAGAGTTCCAAAAAGAAAGTGGTTTGGCCCCTAAGGTATCTGGGGGGACATTTTATTATCACCACCTCCAACTGAGAAATGAAGCTTTAAGAGACATTGTTATTTATCCAAAGATACACAGAGTAAGAAACGAGGTGGCTTGACCACTATTAAGTGAGTAAATATGGTTTTCACTCATTTGCTCACTTAATAAGTAGTTGTGGGTGCCCACCCCATGCTAAGGACTGCCTGGGTCATTGTGGGTGCCATCTCCACCATCACAGAAGTCCACCAGCAGGTCACGCCCTGAGGCAGGGTGCTCCTGCCTTGTGGCCTTGCTGGCAAGATTTCGTCACTGTTTTCTGGCTTTGCCTGTGGCTTTCTTTGGGGCTCCTCTCAGTTCCATATTTCTGGTGTATCTCTGGGCTTAATAAATGTTATGCTCAGAGTGAAGAAAATTGAACTTGTAACCACTTTACACCACACTCTGACCACCAGGAGTCCTTTTGGACACCGGCTTCTTCCTCTCCCACCACGTCCTATCATTGTACTTCTGTGTATTTCCACGACCTACCAATGCTTCCCAGTCTACCCTGGCTCATGTCTCCATCTCCTCATCCCTGGAGTACTGCTAGGCCTGTCCCATCCCCAGGTCCTCCTCTCATCCATTCTCCACACAGACCATTTTCCATAGAACTCAGTTGATCTGAAGCCCCAACTGGATCACATAACCCCATACTCTTCAGTAGCTCCCCCACCCATAGGATCTGGAGTCTGCACCCCACCTTGTTTAGCCTCTTGGTCACAAAGCCTTTTGTGACCAAGCCCATTGCTTAAAGTTGCCCCCAGATAGACCGAGCTCTTTGCCATCTCGAAGACTTTGTTTCATGGTAGTCTCTCTGCTTGGGAATCTGGCAGTTTCTTTCTCCCATCCCTCTTTCATCTGGCTAATTATTACTTTTCCCTTCACACTAAGATTAATGGCCACCTCCTCCAGGAAGCCTTCTCCCACCTCTCTCTTCCTCCCACTGGCTAGGTACTTCCTATCTGCTCCCTTTGTGGGCTGTAATATCTGTACAGTCCTTGCTGCCTAGTTTGTAACAATCACTTCATGCCCTGCCTGCCCCCAGCAACTCCAGGCTTCTCTGAGAACAGGCACTTGTCCATTTGTTCTCATCAGTGACTAGCACTGTGTCTGGTACTCATGAAGCTTTAAGAAATGGATGGACCATTGGGCGGCTAGGTGGAGGGATGGCTGCAAAAGTGATCTCTCCTTATACCTGTTCCTCTTTAACTCTGGACCAGTGGTTACATATCTCCACTTCTTTTAGTTCTGTTTAATTTAGAATAAATTTAAGGTAAGAGCATGTAGTGGGGAAGAAAGTGAAGAACCTATCTGACGATAATGTTGCAGTTAGTGCCTTAAGATCTGTCTCCTGATTCATTATCTAGCCAGGATAAATCATAATTGTTTGTCCAAATCCCTTAGCTTTCCTTCCAAATGAAGTGATTAACTTCCACTGTAAACTTCCTCTGGTCCAGGCTTCAGGCTTTGTGCTCGGCCTGACGGCACTCAAGCTTTCCTGCCTACACGGACATTTAGATTGTCCTTATCCTTTGGTTCTCCTGCCTGGTGAAATATTAGATAACGAGGACAGAGCTTATCTTACACATGGCTGAGCTGACAAATATGGCAGCCTTTCAATGAAAAGGCGAATGCAGACGAGGTTTCTTCCCTGGCTGGAATAAGAATGAGCCTCATGCTTGTCTGGCCCCGTTGCCGATGGTCAAAAGCACTCGACACAATTTCCATAGCATCCAGACAGTCTGAGTACCTAATATCTACCTCTCTAGTCAATACATCAGCTTTGCTGGAGAGAGAGCAGGAGTTTGTCACAGGGTCTTATTTCTAATGCATCAGGAACAAATCTGTTACCAGCTCTCTTTATTCTGGCATAAATGCTGTAAGCTGCATTAATTTGTTATCTTTGGTGGTAAATAACAGTGCCTTCTGATCTTTGTTTTTAAAAGGGGTCTTTTTAAAGCCTTTAAAGTCAAGGTGAAGAGAGGGGAGAAGAAACGGATTGTGCCTGACCACAGGGATTAGCAGCTCACTCCAGGTGAAGGGTGTCCACACGTATTAATGTGCTAATGAGCAAGAAGGTTCATTTTGATGATTAGTAATTTTGGCAACATAACTTCTGCCCCAGATTTGATTAAGCCTCTGTACAGACTTCCTCTTCCAGGAGATTACCTTTCAAAAGCACATTTGGTTTCCCTCCCCCTTTGAAGCCCATTAGGAAAATTAAAACATTTAATTTTAGTGATGAATTTTACTGATGCAGACAACTGCTCTCCCAGATTCTCTCCAAATGTAAGCACAATTGCTACATCAACTAAAATATCTGTACTTAACTCAGACTGGTGTTAAATTGTGTGGAGATTGCAGATTCCTGGTAATATATTACAGAACAATAAGCCCTGTGTTGGAAGAAAAATATCTCAACATTGAACCAAGCCAGTGGGACAAATCAACTAGAGGAGCTGAAAGTTAGCTAATATCTGCAAACCTACTTCCTCCCAAATGGACTTGTCCACCAAACTCTCAGATTTCCCCTGCTTCTTTCCTTAAAGAAGCTGATCAAAAATATTCTGTAATGCACAAGCTAGCTAATACCTGAATAACTGACGAATTATAGTGAATGAAAGCTGAAAGTGTGGCAAAATCATCGAAGCTAAAATTACTGTCATTTAGGAGTTGAAAAAAGTACCTAGTAAAGAATAGAAGCCAAGAAGGGTTTTGAGCCACAGTTAGTATTTTGTCTTTCTTCTACTAGCCAAATGAGTCAGATTATGATCGTAGTAGTTGTCCCATTGTAAGGAAAGCCTCAGAGCCCCGGAACACACACAGTCTCTCCTCCCCTCCTCTCTCCCCTTCCCTCCCCTTTTTCTCCTTCCCTACCTAAATATATAGTATCTCATTCCTTGGGTATTTGTTTGATTTCTTTTTTCTTTTTTTTTTTTTTAAAGAGGATCATTGGGCTGAGACATTGCAGAAAATGCAAAGTAACAAGAGAGGAAATAAGAACATTAGCTAAGGAGAATTATTTTTCAAACCTAGAATGTAGAAAAAATGCTTCTGTGTTTCATTTGAATGTTCTAAAACCTAAAGATTTCAAGTAGGAAGTTTGCAGAATGACTTCTGATAAGAAAAGGTTTAATTTTTCAGAATGTTCTCTGTTGCATATTACATACTTGTCTGCATGAGGTGGAAGCCAGGGCAGGGAGTTTGTGGGATTTATCTGCTAGGGCTTAATAGATGGATGCTTTTTATATCCTTCAGTTATGACAGAATAAAAAAACTTTGTTAACAGACACAGTCTCATGAAAATATTATGAAATGTATTAGAATAATTACTAAAGATGAACTGGCCAGTTGCTTTAACTAAAATGCTAGTATGAGAATTAAAATAGAAAGCTACTATCCCCCCACCCTCCATGCATTATTTATCATTCCCTCCTCTAGCACCTAAATGCCCTCCTGACCTTAGTTTTTCTGTGACATTCATGTGGTTTTGAAATGATGAAAAGAGGAATTTGATTCTCTCAGCCAGAGGGTGGGGGAGGGTGCAGTGTGTTCAGAAGTAGAGCTTTCTTTTGATCATTAGGATATTTTGACTCAGTATTCTCTTTTTAAATTCATTTTAATTAACATGACTATAAGTTCTAGATGCTCCATTACAGATATTGAGTCAAAATGGAAATTGAGGAAACTCAAGGGGCGCCTGGGTGGGGTTAAGCGACTGCCTTCAGCTCAGGTCATGATCCTGGAGTCCCGGGATCGAGCCCCACATCGGGCTCCCTGCTCAGCAGGGAGTCTGCTTCTCCCTCTGACCCTCCTCCCTCTCATGCTCTCTGTCTCTCATTCTCTCTCTCTCAAATAAATAAATAAAATCTTAAAAATAATAATAATAATAAAAAATTGAGGAAACTCAAAATACAGAATGGTTCACATGTTTATCTTTATCTCTGGAATTCTTGAAAAAATTAGACCTACATATGAAATGAGCAGAAATGAGAGATGTTAGAGAGAGGAGGAATTGATTCAGTCACAATATTAACTTGAAATAATGGCTTGCTAAAATAAATAAATAAATAAATAAATAAATAAATAAATAAATAAATAAATAAATAAATAAAACTATATCAAAAAGAGGCCCAACTTAGGAAAATAGGGGAAGGCTTCTTGTGTAGGCAAGGGCTTCCCTGAGGCTCTCTGCTCCCAGATGGCGCTGGTTTTCTCTGTGGTCTCATTGGAGTATGCATGTAACAAGACTGTGATTTTACAAGAGTCCCTTTAAGGAAATTATTTCCCATCATACGTTTTTTTTCAGAATAGGTCAGTTGGAGATACTGTACACTTTCTGATTCTGTATTTATTTATAACACACCTAAATACACACATGTGTGCTCACAAACACTAAAATACTCAAGGATCTAACTTTTAGACTGTTCAATCTGAAACATTCTGAGTGCCTAAAAAATTAGGGTGGACCTGTATGTGTATGTGTCCCTGTAACATTACATTGCATCTAATCAAAAAGGCAGAAGGAGTTGCCAGTCCAGTTATGGGAAATGAAAGACCTAGGGAAGTCTGATTGCCTAGGAATCTGGCAATATCAAAAAATTATATGTGCTTTCATTTTCTTCTTGGAGATTTCAGTCTTGAAATGCCACCTCTTCCCTAGGTTTTCGAACTCTAGCATGCATTACAGTCTCTTGGAGGGCTCCATAAAACCCAGATTGTTGGCTCCATCCCCAGAGATTCTGATTCAGTAGATTTGAGGTGGGCCTGAAAATTGGCATTTCTTACAGGTTCCCCAGTGATACTCATGCTGATGCTGCTGGTCCAGGAACTACACTGTTTGAGAACCACTGCCCTAGGCATCACATTCCAGAATTCTGTCTGTGGTCTCATGCGCATATATTTTGCATATATTTATTAGGCGCACCAGGTACCAGGCACTGTGCTAGATGCATGGAATATGGGAAACACACTGTCCTGGCCTTTACTGAGAGCAAACAACTGTTCATCATCCTTCACAGAAAAACCCACGTTTACCCTTAGTCCACCTACAGGGATAAGTTGAAGACCTGGTAATTCCTGGGTCTATGCTTAGTTTACAAGACACAGAAGGATAAACAATTCCAATTGCTTTTCCCTTTCCTTGGGAGACCTCTTTCCCATCTCCAGTAGACATGTGATGTTAGGTTTTGCAGAGTAACCTCTTTCTTGGATAGATGAATTTTTGTATACATTTGTAGGTCCTTGGATCCTTTCTAGGGCCACTGCCCAGGTCAGGTACACAGTGGGGTTATTTTTCTCCAGTACTTAAGAACTGTCATTTATGATCAAGCCTTTACTCATTCATAGTCTTGTTTAGTCACATCAAATCCTTTGTTTCTTTAGCTATATAGTATCTACGAAAAACTGAGGTCACTTTCAACGTTAAAAATTTAGCCCCCGAATAACTTGGAATAATAATAGCTGACCTTGGATCTCTTTCATGTATATTGGATGGCTGTCCTTTAATTTACCAACAATTTCTTTATTTTAGACTCAAGAACACCTCATATCTGGAATTCAGAAAGCCTTTTTGTAAGTTGTGCCATTTTCTAGGTTCCTAAGGAGGACACAGTCCAACATCATTCATTATGAAACACTGTTTTCACAAGAATGATTTACTTGTCCTCCCACCTCACTGACACTTTGAGGAGCTTTATGAAAATACTGTGAAAAGATAGACTCATTCCTGCTTGAGGTTGAAACCCCTGGTGACATTTACACTAGAAGCGGTGTCACTGTGTTTGGGGACGCACCTGTGCTTTCTCTCTCCCCCCGGCAGATGCTTCCTTTTTATTCCCCATTTGAATATCATTTTGAGTTTCTTTGCTCTGAGTGAACTAGTTGGAGCTGAACATTTTTACACAGGGATTTTATAGATAAAATGATAATTTTCGGAGGTGAGGAAACAAATGTATGTTGATTTTCTTCATTTTCTGAAAATTTTTGGATTATTATCCTTTATTTTTTTAGCAGAATATTAAAATAAATTCACAAATGGGACTTCAATAAGGAATATATTTTAAAATATATCATCAAAATAATGCATTATTTTTAAAATGTCAGTTACCTCCCTTGCCTAGAATTTTTTTAGAAAAGTATAATGTATCTGGTTGTTTTACCTTACCAGGTGAAGAAACAAAAGGCACATTTTATCCCCCTGATTTGGTTTGCAGCAGACTCAGCTGGTGTTTTCCATAAGCAGCTTCAATTTTGGAAGACGTATTTTAGGCTTACTTCCTCTGTGCTCTTAGGACTGAATTGTTCTTGTGCTATCAACATAATCTCCTCACAAAGAATTATGATCACCACTGGTTCCTCGGAAATATCCTGACCCTATTTTAGAGGAAATGCGCTCTTAATCCCAGAGTCCAGCAACATTGATTTTATGTTTGATGGTGCCCTCATTCAGCTGTTGGTGTACTCAGGAAGCTCAGCTAAATCATCCATCACCCTTTTTTTTCTTTTCTCTTTTATTGTTAGCACCTGCCTCCAGAATCTTTTAATCTTTTTAAAATAATCTGTGGTAGGAGAAAGACAGTGAAACAACAGTTTAAAGCCACCGTGTGTTGCCCTCCTCAGCTTGGGTTTTTGTCTGTTGTGTGGTGGCCCGTGAGATGTAGAAAAGGAGCTTAGGCCTGGGCGCCTGAGTGGCTCAGTTGGTTAAGCGACTGCCTTCAGCTCAGGTCATGATCCTGGAGTCCCGGGATCGAGTCTCGCATCGGGCTCCCTGCTCAGCAGGGAGTCTGCTTCTCCCTCTGACCCTCCTCCTTCTCATGCTCTCTGTCTCTCATTCTCTCTGTCTCAAATAAATAAATAAAACCTTTAAAAAAAAAAAAAGGAGCTTAGGCCTACGTGACATGCTCAGCTTCATCCAGAGAGACCTAAGGTGTTTGTTTTTGTTGGCAGATTCTTGGTGGAGACCCAGGGAGAGTTTGCAGGAACTGTATTTTTTTATATTTTTGTTGCTGTTCCCACTGGCTCTTCTCACAGCCTGGCTTGTTTTGATGTTTTTCTTGAGGGTGGATTGTGGCAGCTCAGCCATGCCCGCTCACACATACCTCAGAAGTCAAGAAAGAGTTGAGTCAAGGTAGCTGCAGAGAGGGGCGAGGTTTGGCTCTGGCTCTAGCAGAACCCATAGTTGTGTTACCAGGACTCCTGCAGTTGTTCTAGCACCCCTGGTCTATCTTTCCCCCAGGTAGGGCCGTTGCATCCAGGGTTGCTACAAGGGGAACAGGTCTTAGATTGCGGGTATTGATCAGACCTCACATAGTGAAGCTAGAAAGAAAGAAAAAGTCAAAAGGGAGAGAAGAGGCTTAGAGAAGGAAGAAGAGGGGTGTTGGAGAAAAGGAAAGATGCCTTAAGAATTAAGGAAATCTCAGGTGAGGTAAATGAGGTGAAGGTGTGCTGGAAGGGAGTAAACTAGCAAAAGGAATAAAGGACAGAGGAAAATCCCTACCTGCTTGGGGTGCTGGGCCTTCCCTGCAATGGTAAAATATAAAACAAACGAGGAAAGACACCAGGCAGGTACTCAGAGAGTGGAGTGTGTTAGCGCTCACTCATGTGTAACAAGAAATGTAAATGACCCAGAATCTGAAACCTCAGCATGTAGGCACGCCACCTCTTAAATGTTCTGATTTGTATGATAAAAATTTGCATGTCCCTGGAGCAGCCACACTTCCTGAGGGCTACCTCTGATATAATACCCCCTTGACCACACAGTCCTCTTTGATTTCTTTTCCTCTTAAAATCTGCAGTATTTATAATCGCTACAAACGATTTAACCCATCATGGAATTCTGGCTGAAAAGGCGCCCCATCTTGTTTGACGTACATAACTGGTCCTTCTCTATCCATCACACCTGCAAACACATTAAAAGTTCAGAAAGGGGACACCTGGGTGGTCAGTCGGTTAAGCGTCTGCCTTCGTCTCAGGTCATGATCTTGGGGTCCTGAGATGGAGCCCTGCAGCGACTCCATGCTCAGTGGGGAGTCTGCTTCTCCCTCCCTCTCTCCCTCTGCCTCTCTGTCTGCTCGTGCACTCTCTCTCTCTCTCAAATAAATAAATAAATAATTCTAAAAAATAAAAGTTCAGGAAGTACTTCCTGATAACTTGCACTAGGGATTGAGTGTAACTTTGGGGTTTTAAATTTATAAAGCATCTTATATTTAAAACTAGTTTGAAAGACCAATTTATTATTTTTAATCCAGAGGACTCATTATGAAATGGAAAAAACAGCAGAATGAGTTGGTGGCCTGGAGGCTGATGCTTGTCTTTTCACTGGAATTCTTGGGGCTTCTTGTTTTCAGATGTTTCTTTAGGTATGAATAAAAAGGAGCAGAAGGCTCTAACCCAGTAATCATGTGTGGGCTTGAGTGCCTTTCATTAGGGAGTTTGGGGCTGCCTTACTATCTTCGAACAATTAAAATATCTGGAAGAAAAAAGACAGAATTCAAATCTTGTCTTCTGTTTACTCACTGTAGAATTCCATTTCTTCTCTCTCTTAACAATTTTAAAATAATGCCATATAAGTAAAAACTCTTTGGGGATTTCCTTGAGAATACCCAAAGTAATAATTTGTCTAGTTTAAGACTTTTATTATATAAACTGGTTTGGGGGCGCCTGGGTGGCTCAGTCATTAAGTGTCTGCCTTCTCAGGTCATGATCCCAGGGTCCTGGGATCGAGCCCTGCATCAGGCTCCCTGCTCAGCAGGGAGCCTACTTCTCCCTCTCCCACTCCCCCTGCTTGTGTTCCCTCTTTCACTGCGTCTCTCTGTCAAATAAATAAATAAAATCTTTAAAATAAATAAATAAATAAACTGGTTTGGTACCAAATATTTTGAGTTTCACATTTAACATTACCAGGTAATTAGAATAGGAATTAAGAGGTTTAAGTAAATCAGCCTTAGCTTTTTGTCTCTTTCTGAAGTCAGCTGTAATATGAAGGAATGTATTCCAGAAGGATGTGTGTGTGTGTGCATGAGTGCCTATCTGCCTGAATATATAGAGAGAGGAAGACAGCAGGTGGCATTTTTAAAATAAGGAAAATATAGCAGTAATCCAAGTCTAGGACAGTGATTCTTAACCCTGGCCGCACACTAAAATCCCCTGGGGAGCTTTAAAAATTACAGATGCCTAAGCCCACCTATCAGGCTTCTGATTTAGTCTGTTTGAGATGAGGCCTAGGTATTGGTATTTGTAAAATACTCAGGTGATAAAATCTGCAGCCAGGTGAGGACAATCACTGCTCTAAAGAATATGTGCAGAGTTGAATTCAAGGACTGTGAACAACAGAGCCAATATAGAACTCAGCTGTCACTTGTAAATGAGGCTAATGAGAAATAATGCACGCTTAGGGCATTTAGGGGTGATGATGACCATTTTATAGATCAGGAAACTGGGGCTAAAGAAGTTTATGTGACTAATCCAGAGTCACACAATTTGCAGGTAGTGGGTCTGGTTCTAGCCCGGGACCTCCAACTGGAAGGACGCTGCCCTGGTATGCATGTGTTATTTCTCTAAATTACAACCACAAACCCCAAAAAGACCTTCATTAGTGTATTGCTAGTATGTTCCTGATGAAGAATGGAATTTTGTAGATGAGTCACCTTGTTTAATTAGGGAGAAATGAAATATTTGAATAGTTGGTTACTTTTTCAGCCAGTGCCTTTCAAAGTTCTTTACCCCTGACTTCCGGTGAGAAATACGTCTTATATCAAAACCCAGCGCGAACACAGATACATACATTCAGAGCCCAAACACACCTTCTCATTGTGCTTATCCTTATTGTAGATAAACTGTCTCACAGTGCTTACCCTTGCTATTTGCACTCCAATATTTTCCATTCTATTCTATTTCTTTAAATGCTGGTTGCAATCTGCTGCACTGATTGCTTTAATGGACTGGGACCCATGACCTGAAAAACAGTACAGCTTCCCTTCTCTCTGAAGGCCACAAAAGGGGTAACATCATGCTTAGAGAAGTGAATGACCTTACACAGCCTTTATGGAAAGATCTGCCTTAGGCCAAAGAATGAATACTATTTGGTACAGTGTATAAGTAATATTATTACTTGTAAGCTTGGTGTCTTGATGCTGTGTGTTCAACCAGGCTTTTAACCCTTTTAAGGAAAAATCTTACAATGAAGAGTGTATCCAAGGCAGGGTAATGAATGCTGTGATCCCTTCAGTTTGTTTGTTTATTTGTTTTTCCTTTTGGGGGGGGCGGGTTAGGGGCAGATAGGGAGAGAGAGAGAATCCTAAGAAGGCTCCATGCCCAGCATGGAGCTCGACTTAGGGCTTCATCTCATGACCTGAGCCGAAATTAAGAGTCAGACATTTAACCGACTGAGCCACCCAGACACCCCAGGTTCTAGCAATTTCTTAAGAAATTATCTGACTTAGGGGCACCTGGGTGGCTCAGTTGGTTAAGCGACTGCCTTCGGCTCATGATCCTGGAGTCCCGGATCGAGTCCCACATCAGGCTCCCTGCTCAGCAGGGGGTCTGCTTCTCCCTCTGCCCTCTTCCCTCTCGTGCTCTCTGTCTCTCATTCTCTCTCTCTCAAATAAATAAATAAAATCTTAAAAAAAAAAAAGAAAAAAGAAATTATCTGACTTACATTTTAAAACCTGATTGTATTAAATGAGAGTCAACACGTAGAGTGCCTTTCAAAGGTATTTTTAAATATATGAAGTACCATTTGCAAAATAATATTATTTACATTTTTCTAATTGCCTTTGGGGGGTGGGCAGTCTTGCATTCCAAGCACGATTGTGAAGTTTTTGTGAGCTGGCCTGGGCATGGATTTCTCTTCTTCCTCACAGTGCTTTGCCAGAGATGGTTACACGGGAGATGCTCTGTGATCATTTGTCACAGGGAGGCTCAGCCTGCACCTAGGTGTCTGGCCCGCAGCCTGAGAATGGAGAAGAGAATGCTGAAGAGTATGAGGATGGGAAAATTGGGCAGCCTTTTTAAAATTTTTCTTTTCTTCCGAAACATTTTTATATCCTGATTTTCCATCAACATCCTCATTTAGCATTTGCATATATTTATATGTGCAGGATTGTAACTACCCCCTACACACAAGAGTGTGTGCCCATGGGCTCACCTGGTGGGAACTGAACCTCAAGGAGGTGGCTCCTGGCTCAGTCCTGGCAGTCTGCGTGGCTGCCACTCAGCTGACACTGCTGGACCCCATGGTGATTCTGACTGCTAGAGGTTCAACTTGTCCTCATTCCAAACAATATTGTTTAATTTATTCCCATTGTGAACCACTGGTTAACGAAGAAAACACTAATGTTGAAATACTAGTGAGGAGATTAAAAAACTATAATCACTCTGCAAATTTATCTCAATGTCTTGCTCAGATCTATATGTTTAATTATTCTGATAGATGTTTCTGGTTTTTTACAATGTAATGTTAAAGAGGAAAAATATGTTGATAATTATATTCTGGTTAAGTTTATATTTCTTGAGAATAAGCATCATTCGCACCTAGAAAGGTGCTTGCAAACAATGGCACAAAACAAAAATTGCAAAAGCAAGCTCATTGATTATTAAAGCTGGAAATACAAAACTTATTAATGTTAGTAAAAGCAGTTGTTAAGGGGCGCCTGGGTGGCTCAGATGGTTAAGCGTCTGCCTTCGGCTCAGGTCATGATCCCAGGGTCCTGGGATCGAGTCCCGCATCGGGCTCTCTGCTCCTTGGGAGCCTGCTTCTCCCTCTGCCTCTCTCTCTCTCTCTCTCTCTGTCTCTCATGAATAAATAAATAAAATCTTGAAAAATAAAAAAATAAAAATTAAAAGCAGTTGTTAATTGTTAATCATGAAACAATTTTATTTCATAGTTTGTTATTATTCCAGCTTTATTGAGATATAATTCATATACCATACATTCCCCCCCATTTAAACTATATATTTCAGTATTTTTAAAAATATATTTATTCGGGGCACCTGGGTGGCTCAGTCAGTTAAGCGTGTGCCTTCGGCTCAGGTCATGATCCCAGGGTCCTGGGATCAAGTCCTACATTGGGCTCCTTGCTCAGCAGGGAGCCTGCTTCTCCCTCTCCCTCTGTTGCTCCCCTGCTTGTGCTTGCTCTCTCCCCCTCTCTCTGTCTGTGTCAAATAAATAAATAAAATCTTTAAAAATATATATATATACATATATATATATTTATTCATTTAAGCAATCTCTGTACCCAACGTGGGGCTCAAACTCACGACCCTGAGATCAAGAGTCGCATGCTCCGACTGAACCAGCCAGGTGCCCCTCAGTATTTTTTAGTATATTCATAGAGTTGTGCAATCCTCACTACAATCAATACACTTTTGTCACTCCAGAAAGAAACCTCATACCCATTAATGGTCATCCCCATTTTCTCCCAAGATCACAGTTCTAGATCACCACTAATCTACTTTTAGTCTCTATAGATTTGCCAATTTTGGACATTTCATATAAATGGAATGATATAATATGTGATCTTTGGTGAAAGTCTTCTTTCATTTAGGATGATGTTTTCAAGGTTCATCCATGTGTTAGCATGTATCAGTGCTTCATTTCTTTTTATGGCTGAATAATATTTCATTCTGTGAATTTGTTTAGCCATTTTCCTGTTGATGAACATTTGAGTTGTTTCCACTTTTTGGCTATTATGAATATTACTGCTGTGAACATTTATAGAAGTTTTTGTGTGGATATATGTTTTCATTTCTCTTGGTTATATACCTAGAGTGGAATTGCTGGGTCATATAGTAAATATATATTTAACTTTGAGGAACTGCCAGACCATTTTCCACAGCAGCTACACCATTTCACATTCCTTTCAACAATGTATGAGGGTTTCCATTTCTCCATGTTCTCACCAATACTTGTTATTATCAGTCTTTTGATTATAGTCATCCTCGTGAGTATGAAGCGGAATCTCACTGTGGTATTGGTTTGCATTTCCCTGCTGGCTAATGATGCTGAACATCTTTTCATGTGCTTGTTGGCCATTTGTATATATTTTTGGAAAATTATCTATTTAGATCCTTTGTCCATTTTTTAATTGGATTGTCTTTTTTATTACTGAGTTGTAAAAGTTCTTTATATATTCTGGATATATAATGAGATACATGATTTGTAGAAATTTTCTCTCATTATGTGGGTTGTCTTTTCACTTTTCCTTCATGCACAAGTTCCTAATTTTAAGTACAGTATATCTATTTTTCTTTTGTTGTTTGTGCTTTTGGTGGGATAATTAAGAAGGCTTTGTGTAATTAAAGATCACAAAGATTTACTCCTACGTTTTCTTCTAAGAATTTTATAATAGTTTTAGTTCTTACATTTAGATCCATTTTGAGTTAATTTTTGTGTATAGTCGAGGAAGAGGTCCAGTTTCATTTCTTTGCTTGTGGCTATCCATTGTGCAATCACCATTTGTTGGAAAGACTCTTCTTCCCCAATGAGTGATCATGGCACTTCTGTCAAAAATGAATTGACTATAAATGTGAGGGTTTATTTCTGGACCCTCTGTTCCGTTGATCATACTTAGCCTTATGCCAATACGACATTTTTGCAGCTTTTGAGTTGATCATGTCATTTTTGTCCTTTATTTTATTGATATGTATATTATTTTAATTGATTTTTGGATGTTAAACCAACCTTGCAGTCCTGGACTGAATCCCAATTCATCATGATACATAATCTTTTTTATATATTGCTGGATTTTGGTTTGCCAGTTTCTTGTTAAGGATTTTTCATCTAATTTCATAAGAGATATTGGTTTGTTATTTCTATTCTTATAATGTCTTTGTCTGGTTTTGTTATCTGGGTAATATTTCTCTCATAGGATGAGTTGGGAAATGTTCTGTATTTTTTAGAAGAATTTGTAAAGAATTAGTTAAATCTTTTTTAAATGTCTGGTAAAATTCACCAATAAAGCCATTTGGGTCTGGGCTTTTCTTTGTGGGAAGTTATAAAATTACTAATTCAGTGTCTTGTTATAAGTCCATTCATATTTTCTGTTTCTTCTTGAATCAGTTTTGGTAGTAGGGGCCTTTCTAGGGATTCTTCCATTATATCTAAGTTATCTCATTTGTTGGCATACAGTTGTTCATGTTATTTCATTATAATCCTTTTTATATTTGTAAGATGGGGACACTGACATTGCTTCTTTTGTTCCTGAGTTTAGTAACTCGAGTCTTTTTTTTTCTTTTTTTCTTTGTCAGTCTACTAAAGGTTTGTCAATTTTGTTGATATTTTCAAAGAATGAAATTTTGATTTTGTTTATTATTATTATTCTATTTATATTTCATTATTTTCTGCTCTAATCTTAATTATTCCCCTCCTTTTTTAAAAAAAGAGTTTATTTAGAGAGAGAGAGCATGTGAGCAGGGGGAGGGGCAGAGGGAGAGGGAGAGAGAGAGAATCTCAAGTGGACTCAATGCTGAGTGCAGACCCTGATGCGGGGCTTGATCTCATGAGCTTGAGATCATGACCTGAACTGAAATCAAGAGTCAGACGCTTAACCAACTGAGCCACCCAGGTGCCCCTCCCCTCCTTCTTTAGATTTCATTTGCTCCTAAATATTTCTTAATTTGCTGTATGCCCTTTAGATAGTTTTCAGAGATTTTAAATGGTTAATTTTTAATAATTTTTACTGCTTATTTTCCTGGGGAGTGGGACCATGGAGCTCCTTTTTTTTTTTTTTTAATTTTATTTATTTGAGAAAGCACAAGTGGGGGGCAGAGGGAGGGAGGGGAGGAGGGAGAGGGAGAAGTAGACTCCCTGCAGAGCAGTGAGCCCAATGCAGGGCTCTATCCCAGGACCCTGGGATCATGACCTGAGCTGAAGACAGACACTTAAGCAACTGAGCCACCCAGGTTCCCCTACCATGGAGCTCCTTAGCCCACTATTTTAGAAGTGGCTCTCCCATATTATATTTTAAATACGTTCAGTTTCAAACATATTATAGCATACATATAGATAAATCATGTTTTCCTTACATAATTGACTGAAACTAAATTGTATAGCAAACATTTCTCTTTAAATGGGCAACAGTAAGAAACTTTTCTTTATATTTTATAAATAGTATTAAAGATTATATTGAAATTTAATTTTGCTGTAAATTTTTAATAATATACTTCACAAAAAATCCCTAGCATATCAAACCTGTGATATCATAGATATTATTACTTAGGTTGAAATTTTTTCAAATGAATTATTTAAAGTCCAATTAAAAGTTGCTATTAAGTAAATAATAGCACAGGTGGAATGCAGATATTTTAAGACTCCTGAGTGTGGGCCTTGAAGGACCGAAATGTGTGGAACGCTGGAATTTGGTCCCAGCAGTGGAGTGAGAGTACATATGAGGACTGAGCCTTGACATGACTTGCTCATGGCGATTTCAGGCAGTGGCAGAGGCAGCACCAGCAACTGGTCTCCTGGCCAGGGTTAGACCACACTGGGAAGAGCCAAGGCCGAAGCGTTCTGGGCATAATGACTGCAAAGAGAACCCGTATGTAGCTTAGGACCTAGGAGCCATTGATCTGAAATCTGATCAAGGTTCTCCATTTGCTGTTTTATCTGTTTGAACTGAAACTCACCAGCAAGGGTATGTGTGACCAGATTGCCACACTGCAGCCAGCCTTGGCCAGGGTTTCTATTTCTAAGAGGGTTAAATGGTAAATAGACAGTTTTGGAAAGTTTTTTTCTTTAAGGTACATTACAGGGAAAAAATTACAAAGGCATTTGCAACACTACCATTTCTGGGCCTTTAAATTTTTTTAAATTTGGCTTTATTTGTATGACCAAGATTGAGTTTCTGCCAGAAAGTCATTCGTCCTATGAAAATTCCAAACGTTTTTATTATTGCCACTATATTTTATTGTATTCTATTGCTTTACTAATTTGGGTGTTTATTGTTGAGAATAACAGGCTTGATTAAGGTCACTTTTAATAAAAACGGGACCACATTTCACCTTATCCACATGAAAGGCACTCTTGAGTTTTTGGTTTCTGCCTGTTTCATGGTGGCAAGATGTCCTCAAAGCATAATTGATCTTCATTATCTCTGGCTAATCAGGGGCCTCATGGGCACCCCTAAATTGTTCCCATTTCCTTGTGGTTATTTCATTGCCTTTGTAGAAAGAACAAAGAAATCTGACTGACATTATAGTGGGCTTAAAAATTATCTTTTAGTTTCAGTACACTTCAATTCACAAATGAATAAGATATTAAACTGAACAATTCCTTCAAGCACATTACAATTTTCAGTATTAGAATAGGTTCCAATGAATCTAAATGAAGACATTTTAAATTAGAAAGAAAAGAAAGGGCTATGGACGTAACAAGCTAGAGATAGAGAAAAGAAAGGATGGTGCTTTTTTTCTGGAAAACTCTGATTTTTTTTTTTTAAGATTTTTTATTTATTTGTCAGCGAGAGAGAGAGAATTAGAGAGAGCACAATAGGGGGAGCGGCAGGCAGAGGGAGAAGCAGGATCGCCACTGAGCAGGGAGCTGGGTGTGGGACTCAATCCCAGGACCCTGGGATCATGACCTGAGCCGAAGGCAGACACTTAACCGACTGAGCCACCCAGGCATCCCTGAAAACTCTGATTTTTATAAATACGTACATTTATTTGTATTTACCTTTTTATTCTACCAGTATAGAACCAGCCACTTCATCCTTTCAGAGCCCAAAAAAAGGGAATTTATCAGAGGTTTAGTTTAATCTAAAGAAAAAATTGCCCAGAGGTACAATTAAGTTTGCTTCCAACTGTGTCTTCCTTGAGATGGGAAGACTTCCTTCTCAGAGAGTAAAGTGGTCTCTGTGTTCTGTCAGCCCTTCCAAGATCCTTGGTCTCAGATTCATTCCTTTAATCTTTTAAATGGGGCTTGTCCATCAAGGTCCTTCTAAAAAATGGGATTTGGTTCAGGGGTCTTCCTTGGACCTACCACATTTAGAGTTAGCCTGATTAGTGGTTAAGAATAGATTTTGGAGTGAGACTTCCTGGTTCAAGTCCTGGCACCACCACTTACTAGCTGTGTGGCATTGGACACAGTCTCTCTATGACTCAGTTTCCTCATCTGTAAGATTGGGAAAATAACCAGTATTCATATGTTACCTGTAAAGATTAAATGGCTTAAGTAAATACTAAAGTGCTTTGGAATACTGCCTGGCACATAGTAAGTGCTGTATGAGTATTAGCTATTATTGTTATTATTTAGGTTAAGAACCCCTCCTTCTACAGGACCCTTGTTCACTCATTCATTTATTCATTCATTCATTCACCTGCTCCTTGCTGAGCACTCTGCTACTCTCACTACTTCACTACCTCTTGCTCAGGATGAACTAGGGATGTCATGGACAAGGATAGTTGCCGGCTTTCTTTGTATTCTGTCTCCTCGCAGTGATTGGTATTTAATGAGTGCTCGGCTCTGACATAAATGAGGATTGACCTCATGTTTTCAAAGGTGATCTGATACCAGAGAACAGTGGTTCTTATTTTTAAAGCATATGTATGCTAGGCTTGTCTTAAAGTGTCAAGGATGAGAACTGAGTATAGTTGTATAGATCTGATGAGATTTTGGATTAACTTGGATTTTAGCCTGTGATTTTTCTAGTGTTTGCCTTAGTATATGCTTTAAAACAGTAACTAAAACTCTGGAATGTGCTATGACTTTTTCTCAACTTTTGAAGAAATTAATGCTTTCATTAAAACCAGGAACCTAAAAGTCTTGGAACTGCCCACACACATCCTGGAATTTATAAGCAAGACTAAGAGGAGCTCCAGAGACAATAGCCTGTGCCTCTCCTCCAAATTCAGATTGTCCAAGAAATGCTTGTGATTGCAAATAAACCACTGCTTTAGAATCCTCAAGAATAATGATCACAGCATTGTCCAGTAATTCAGCAGTAACACCCACCAAATATAGATTCCATATATTGTGCATATACTGTATGTGTATAAGAATGCACAATGTTTGCCTATAGAGTAGTGCTATTGAAATTGGTATTTCCATCTTCAAGGGGTCAAAGTTCTTACAGGGGTAAGAACTAGGAATGGAATCATAGTATCTAAGATCTGAGTTGTAAGCATCTTGAGCTTATGTCTTATGGTCTGCCCACAAATAAGATGAGTTGTGAAGGTTATTTAGCCTTCTAGCTTTTCGACAAAATTGATAAATGTATTTGAAAAGCAAAATAAAATATTTTTCTGAATAACCACATTGAATGTTTTAAATATTAAAATATTTGGTGTGTTTTTATACAGAATATGTGTATATTTTACCTGAAATGTGAAGAGGCTACCACACCTTTAAAGGGCCTTCCTTAATGATAATGTGGCAGTCTTATGAAGGCACCATCAATAAGTCTTGTTGATAGGAAAAACAGTTTGGGAGGTGCCACTGGAAGAATGCATGCAACAGAAGTAGAAAGCTGTTTCCTTAACCCCAGTGCCAGGACTCTATTTTCCTGGGGCCTGGCTCTCTCAGGGAACGGGGAGGCTGGGAGGACGTGACAGCTGGGCTACATTCATGGAGTGGACTGATGGCATCTTCATAATTCTGTCTTTAAGAAGAGTCTGCTCATGGCACTTGAGTTTTTCCAGAAGGCAAAATTAGAATTCTTTCTTAACATATGATATCCAGAAGTCCTCAAGGACTTCCAGAGTTTTTATGAAGAATGCCAAATATCCTAGAAATTGTATTTCAACACCAGAGACTCTTTTAACATAAGCTAATTTAGCTTCACCACTATTGTGAGCCCTGACAACACTGTCCACCCCTACTACCTTTTCCAAGAGGTGTGGGTGGATCAGTATCAGCCCATTAGCACAAGCAGGGAGGACAGCAGGAAGCACCTGTCCTGTGGTACTGGGCCCGGCCTTTAGCCCAAGAGGGCAGCATTATGATTTTACACACATGTGCACACAAATGCGTGCATGTTGAGTACCATTGTTTAAAATCACTGTTGAGTAGCAGTTGCTTGGGCCCTACACAGGAGACCTGGACTCTACTCTCATTTCCTTTGGGTGATGTGCACAAGTCATAAATTCTTCAAGCCCCAGTTTGCTCATTTAATCCGAATGAAGAGTTTGAATTAGACCAAAATTTCAGAAGAAACTTTGATGTGCAGGTAAATCACCTGGGGATTTTGTTCAAATGCAGATTCTGGTTCAGTAAGTCCAGGGCAGGATCCAAGATCCTGCATTTCTAACCAGCGCCCAGGTGATGCTGATGCTGATGTTCCCTGGACGAATTTGAGTGGTAAGGGTTTAGATAAGACATCTTATTCTGTCCTCCGACCACCCTGTGATACAGGTATTCTTAGCTTCACTTTACAGTTGAGGAAACAGAGGCTTAGCTAAATACTGTCAGATGGCAGGACTAGAACTCAAACTTGAGTCTAACTGGCCCCAGAATTTAGCCACTATAAAAACTTTATATTGCCTTCCTTTTTTTTCCTGGGACTTGGAAGAATAACTGCAGTTTTCAAAGGTGTGTAACTCAGTAAGGAGTAGCTTAGCCATTATGAAAATCTATACCACCATAAACACAGAATAATACATAGTTCTTTTTTTTCCATTAGAAGAAAAAATATTGTGGTGGCATAGATAATGTGTAAGGTAAATGCCAAAGTCTGTTAATACAGGGGGTATTGTTGCATATTAGGAAGTATTTTAAGGCTATTTAATTTAGACTAATTTATTTAATGAGCTTTTAATCTACCTTGTCAGCTTGCTAGTTCCATTGTGTTGCATATTTTTATATTTGCTGACATTTCTACCAGCAATGATGGGGGTATCGAGCACTGTGATTGGAGGATATGCAGAGTGTTCATATTTCTACATAAAAACCTCTCTGTTGCTTTTCTTTTTTCTTTTCTTTTTCTTTTCTTTTCTTTTCACTTCTCTTCTCTTCTCTTCTCTTCTCTTCTCTTCTCTTCTTTCCTTTTCTTTAAGACAGAGAGAGAGTGTGTGAGCAAGCCAGGGGTGGGGGTGCAGAGGGAGAGGGAGACAGAATCTTAAGCAGGCTCCACGCCCAGCACGGAGCCCAACGTGGAGCTTGATCTCATGACCCTGAGATCATGACTTGAGGCAAAATCAAGAGTCCAGGGCTTAACTGAGCCACCCAGGTGCCCCCTGCTGCAATTTTTTAAGCACTAAGAATGCATTAGTACATTATTTCATGCTGTAGGCTGATGTCCACAAATATCGAACCATTACTATGTTTTGAGTCTGCAGGAGTCAGCATTCTTTTAAAATCCTCATTCATGACTTTAAGCATAGCAAACTTACTGAAAATGAACTGTTTTGTTTTCTGAAGGCCAAATTCCAGGACTTAATTTTTATGTGGAAAACTTCACCTCAGAGCAGAATTTTACAGCATAGTTATAAACCTCAAAGAATAGGAATTTGTAATGGACAGGGCCATTGATTCTTAACAGGAGTCACATTAACAGGTATACAAGACACATAAAATGGTTCCAAGAGCCTCTGGCAACATGTGGACATACAGAATCTTTAACATGGATTTGCAAGTTAGTGCCTAAAAGGAATTAGGCAGTCAGACTCTAAAAATCCAATTATCGATCTGCTGACATACTTTGATTAGTTCAGGGGACTTTAGTTTGGAAGATTATAAGTTCACTGCCCACTGAGCAGAATGATGGGTGGGGTGGGTAGGAACTTCTGAGTCAGGCTGCCCAGGGTTCTGACCCCCAGAACCCCAGCTTGCCTCTTAGCAGCCAATTTGACCTTGGACAAAGTACTCACCCTCTCTGAGCCTCAGCTTCCTCCTCACAGGGTTGACATGAAAGTGAAAAGATATACAGTACTTGAAAGTGCCTAGAACGTAGCAATAGATGTTTAGAAATGTTTATAAATGCTAATTTTCTGCTCTATAGCCATTATAAAAGTATTCCTAACTCTCCAATTGATACTTCTCTGTCAAAATTTCTGTTGTGAGTGGGATACCTGTTGAAGGTGAGAACATGGTGGGGAGAGACAGCAGGGCATGATCAAGAAGCCCATGGTGATTAAATCCAAGGAGTGGGCCAGGCAAGATGCTAACCCAGGTTATATGTGACAGAGGAAGATTCTGGTATAGCAGAGCACCCCTACACCACCCAGAGGTATTTTCTGAAGCTAATGAGCCCTGAGTAGCCCCTGAGCCAAAATCCCTGCCCTGTGCTGTCTCTTTTGGCCATTCAGGTCACACATACTCCCAATCACCTCAGCTTGTCATATTCAGATCTGGCTGGAAGCCAATCCTTAGAGCTTGTTCAGTTCCTTAAATAAGGAGCTACCTATGCATGGCACCTAAGACAAGTTCAGCCCTACAGTAAATGTGTGTCGGTCAGATTACATTGAAGGTACAGTATATTTCCTCCTAAGGTCTCTAACCACTTAGTAAATATTTGTCAGATGAATTAATGAAATGAAAACCTTTATAGAGGAAACCTGAAGATGTTGGTAGAGTGAGTCTATGGAGACAAAGGCTCTTCAGGTCATTGTTGCTGTCAACAGACCCTGTGAAAATGTCTTTCGTAGGCGACCCTTCCTTGCATCATTTCCAAGGCCTCTGGGGTACACAGGGAAACCACATACAGCTTTGGGACATTTTTTTAACTACTAGCAAAAGCAGCCCATCAGAGTACTCATTTTAAAGATGCATATTTAAAGACAAGGAGGGAAGAAAGAATTCTTAAATGCAAATGGCTTTTACACTTTCCTACTTATGTGTTTTGTTCAGCAGACTAGTGTCTTCCCACACCCTTCTGCTGTGTGTGCGGCCATTTTCTCCGAATTAAAGGAAGAGAAATATTGGCACCTATCAGTTAAAAAGCCCCAGGGATCCACATACCATCCGGGCCAGCTAGAATGAGGTGTTTATCAGGGCACGAACCCCTGGCTTCTGGGAACCCCCCCCTCTGACCTCTGTGCTTTCTTCCTAAAGTCCTCAGGCCAGGGCTTAAAAGGAAATAGAACAAAATTAAGTCCACCACTGGGTGATTTAGCCTTTGGTGGATACTGACGATTGGTGATGTGCTGGCGTTAATCAGGCAGCGTGGCCAGCACACGCCAAACACAGCCCAGAGTGGCTCTGGAACCTGCACCAGCCTGCGGTTGGGCCCGGTGTGCGGTTTGGGCAACATCTTGAAAACAAGCTCATCCATAAAGTCAAAGGCTTTTAAAGTGATTTTTAAGTAGAATAAACATTGAGAACAATTAAAAGGAATGAACAAGGAGCTAGATTAAGATTGACACCCCCCACCCTGCCCAAATACCCAGTGATAAGGAAGCCAGCCAAACAGTGTAAGTGTGTTAAGGCAGAGTGGGAATGCAACGCGGCCATTAAAGGTGAAAAATACGTTAGTTTTTTTTGGATACATGAAATATGCATCTTTACTAATGTTGAACCCCGAAGTGGACTATTTGCAACCATTTCAAAATGCAGGTATAATCATTAACAAATGGCAGAACCGATTTTCATAATGTTGACTAATGTTTTCATCATATTGACTAAATCCCTAATTTTTAAAAACGGACTCTCGTGGCAGTCATGTGCAATCTTGTGAATATTCCCTTTTGAGGACTTGATTTCAGAGTGATCCTGTCACTCTGACTAAACCGACAAGGAAGTGCCATCCCTGGATGGCAAGGACCAGGGACTTTAGGGACAAAGGAGAGCCAAAGAGCAGCAGGGCCAGCTTGAGGCCAGAGTGTCTGAAGCCTGATGCTTTCTGATGTTGGCTCTTCTCTGAGGAGGGTCCCCTGCCCTGGTGACCACACCCCAGCCCAGTCTCCTGAGCCTCACCCTCTTCATTCACCCAGCCATGTGACTCTGAGATGAAATTGGGGACAAGTAGAACAAGAGAGGAGAGTTATGTTTTAAATTTGGAAATTGCTCAAGAAAAATCAGGCTGTCTTGATTGGCACATGCAAATGTACGCAACTGTTAATTTTCTTGCTGAAATTCCCATTTCCTTTATCCACACAAAATCTCTGAAAAATCTTCTTGATGATTCTTTTGTTCCCTTTCTGCCCCCACCCCCAGTAATTAAAACGTGAAATAGTAGTGATGTCTTCTGGCCAACCTGAGGACCTGGGGGTGACATCAAGCCCAGGCCACTGCTCTTGGCCCCAGGTGGCATGCTGGGGCCGACAGCAGGGACGGGCTGCTGACGTAACTGTCTTCATTTCTAATGCTGGTAGTAACCAACAGCGTTTAGTTTTGCTTTGACAACTCCTCCTACAGCCAAAACTATTGTTATGGCCCACATGCCATTGCTATTTATCCTAAATAAGGAAAAACAAAGGCTATTCTGGGCGTAGAGCAGGGCTTGTGGCCGGCTTTATTTGCAATATTACCATGGCACGCTGCCCTTCTCACTATGGCCGCACTGTGATTTTTCTGAAAACTGCTGCCTTCTCTTAAGTCTTTTCACACAGCCCCCGGGCATCAGAATGCACTGGAGGTGTTCTACGCACACATGAAAAACTGCCTAGCCCTCAGGGGAAACCCAGACTGTGCTTGCACAAAAAACCAGGAAAAAGTGCCCTCCTGAGAGCTGTCTCTGCTTTGCCATTTGGATTCTTCTCTCTAATTTCTGAACCTTGTAAACTAAAACCGCCTAGTAGTAAGAGTCCTGACTTTACAGCACCCCTGTAGGTATATTTTCGCCACCATGCATTGAGAAATAGGGGCGGGGGGAGAGAAAGGGCAGAGCCGACAGGAAAGTGAGAGTGGGGGGGGAAGCTGAGTGTTTCCTGCTGTGCTTATGACTTTGACAGTTGCCAGTGCCCAGCTTAGCTGCAAGAGCTATGTGAACTGCTCCCATCAGTTAGAGAGAGACTTTGGGGATTGGAGGGCCCCGAGGACAGCCTGCAGCCTGGCTCCTGGTATGAGAGACGCTGTGGGCACTTCAAGCCAGGATGTGCTCTTGAAGCTGGATCCACAGCAGAGAAGCCTAAGTGGCTAAGCATCCCTGTCTGTTTGCACACGCTGCCTCGGTAAGCCCTCGCTTCATTTCTTCAACCTTGAAAGCTTCCAGCAGGGATCAAGAGAAGAAATACTGTATTGGGATTTGTAGATCTCCCCCTTTCTGCCTTATCCGGTTTGATATTTGCCTGTTAAAAAGATTATTGAATGCAATGGAACACGATGATCTGTCTAGCTGCATTCCGCTCATCTGTGTGTGTAACATGTCCCAGGTGAGGCCAGACATGAGAAATGCAGACTAATCGTTGCTGTCTGTTGCTGTATATGACACTGGGTGTTCCGCTGCAGGATTTGAGACCCTGCACTTGTTATCTGCTCTGTGACACCGCCCGCTTCCTGCCACAGAGCTCCTGATTTCTGTGGACGGCAGTTGATAATTGGTAGCCACAGTCTGCGGTCAGAGCCATAGCATTTGAGTCTAACACCTGGGCTGGGCCCCGCTGATACGGTAGAGAGAGAGACAGAAGCACGCGCACACACACACACACACGCAGTCGCACACTCACACCCCACGCTGGCCATAGCTGCCGCTCTGAGCTGCCTAAAGAGGAGATGGCCTGAAGCCGAAGGGATGCTTTGAACGTGGGGGCGGGGCCGCATCACGGTTGGACTCCCCCTTGCAAAGGACCCGATTATGTCCAGTGACCACCCGAACAAAGCACACTGAAGGAGGCCCCGTTTAGAGACCTGTTCCTGAAAAAAGGCATACTTTCAAAGGGCAGCTGTGGGTGATGCCTGTTCTCTGGGGTTTGTGGTGGTTGTTCTTGGAGTTTGGTCTGAGGACAGAGTTGAGAAGAGTAGAAGCTCTTTCTCAAGAAGTTCATATCTACCTAAGAAGGGTCTGTCAGCTCTGAGAATGCCTCAGGGCTTGACTGTCTGTGGGAAGATGTATTTTAGGCTTTCTCGTCTTCTTTCTCATCTGTGACCAGTTTGTTCCCGTTGGAGATGCTATACACGTAAATACACAGGTTTGTTGCTTTGGAGCTTTGTTTTCTCAGATGTTCTATATGTGAGACTAACTCTCCCCCACCCCCGGAAACTCTGTTACTCACTGCTAGACTCATGGGTACTTTTTTTTTTTTCACCCGGAGTCATTGAAAACAGCATCTGAAAGAAAAGATGTGTTTCTCAGGATGTGGGTGGTTTACTGGGTTGTTTCTCAGGTCACCAGTCTAGTAACAGTAGACCTGAGGCAAGCCAGCTGTGACTCTTGAGAGGCAGCCTGTGGGGACAGACAGAGACTGCTAGCTAGGGAGCATTCAGAAGCCACTCTGCTCTTAAATGTGAAGGAGATGGTTACTTGTGCAGCTGTATATTTTTCTGATGCATTTTCCTAAATTAATAATGTGGGGGTAGGGTGGGGGTGGATTTTTAAATGAATCCTATAGAGGGAATTATGGATTTATGTATGTATTTTTTTCCATTTATAACATATTGGAGGGATAGACTTTTTTTTTTTTTTTTTTGGAGGGATAGACTTTTAAAAGGTTTGTAATTGCTTTTACTCCTCTGCTATGTTTTCAGAAAAATCCTGTCAATCATCTTTGAGTGGAACATATTTAGCTAGATTTCTTTCTGAAGAGATCATGAGACTCTAGATTCTAAAATGTATGATGAAAAGTTGAATTGGATGAATGCTTGGACCTTAGTAATTTAAAAAGACGTTATTCTAGCTGGATGGCGCTGGTGTCTGCGTTCTAGGGATTCAGTAGCCAGTCAGTTTATTGGTCACTGCTCCTTGCCAGAGTCATTAAAGGCACCTGGCTGTGGGCCGGAGTCAGGCAGATGCGGGCCACACCTTGCCCTAAGAGAGCCCTGTGTCGTTGGACCGCACTCTGCTTTCCCCTCTCCTCCTAGAGATCATAGGTATCACTTCCCACATTTGGTATCATGCAAAACATTTTAGAAACGTTAATAGAAATAGGATAATAATAACATTAATAGAAATAGGATTCTGTAAACAGGTAACTTAGAGCAACCATGAGGTTCTTTTTCCGGTGATAGTTCACAATGCCTAGAATAATAATAGTTGAATAATTTTTAGGAAATATGAAAACCTTTGGCAAAACTTCATCACTGAAGTCATTAGTAAATGTTTGGTGGAATATGGCTCTGTGCTAGACATTGTTAAAAGCAGATTAGGCAATTGGGACCCTTCCTTTTACGGATTTCTTTAGCCATTTATCTAAAATGAACACTAACTTTATGCAAGTCATGTGCTGCCTACTGACGATATTAAAGAAGATCAAGATACTATCCCAGAGATTACTCCAGGAGGAAGACGACCAGAAAATGGGCAGTATAAGTATAAGTGATAAGTCCTATGACAGGCTTCAGCTGCATGCTAGGGAGCCTCCCAAGGGAACCATCATCAAGCAGTTAGGAAAGAGCTCCTTAAGGAAGATAAAGCCTGGGAGGTGACACCACATTGGCGTATTTCTGGGGGTAGTTCTTTTCCCCTTCTTTTGTTTTACTTGTTATAGGATAGATTGGAATAGCCAACCCACCCAAGGAAAAGAAAATTCAAAATATATAATCTAATCATCATGATTATAGCTCTTACTGTTTTGCCTTCTGAACTTCAAGCTGTGAAATTATTCATATAACACAGGCTGAATTTCCCCCCCTCAACCATGGTGTTTAATGAGTGTGAATTTTCATTCAGCCATTAAAATCTCCAAGAGTATTTTTAAACTAATAGTTCACAAACTTGAGGCAGTTATGGTCTATGTAGATTCCAACTCCTGGCCCCACTGCCCAGTCTCTGTAGGATCGGGGCAAGAACTTACCAGGCTTTAGGAACATTCAGCACTTTAGAAGTGTCACAGAGCCATAAATAAAGAGTAAGACGCCCTCCGAGGCTGTCCTCTCTGCCCAGTAGGACAGAGAGGCAGGAAATGCACCTACTCATCTGCGGTGCATGAGCCATGCTGGAGACCTAGGAAAGCTTCCTGGGAGAGAGGGGCTGCCCAGAGTAGGCCTGTGCGGCAGCTAGCTACAGTCTCGGTATTCCCAATAGACTGTAGCACTTGGGAGAGCAAAATGGAGTGCTGTCATTGGTTAGGGTTGGGGAGGGGCCGTTTGCGGTGGTGTGTAGGATTTTGTGGAAAGCATTCGGTGTTTTCAGTGACATCACGGTATTCTGCATGGCAACTTCTCTGAATGCGGGCCGCCAAGGTATTTCCTGGGCTGGGGTGGGGGGGCTGATGAGAGGCTCAGACTTTGCCCCCCCGCCACCCCATTTATAGAGTCTGTAAGGGCGTAAATGACACATCTGGAGCTTTAAAATTAAACATTGAGAAAATAGGATTCCTGTGAAGGATGATATATTAATGGAGGAAAGACCAAGTGGAAGACGGGTTAACCATCCCACAAATAGAAATGAGGGTTATATTAGGAGCCTAAGGTGGTAGAACCACGCTTCCCCCGAGTTCTTTAAAAATAGTACAGACGCTCATGCCTCTAGTATGAGTCAGTTCAGCTCTTCATTGAACCAGAGAATAGACCAACAGGCTTCACACCGTTTCCTCTGTTCTTGCAGTTCTCCATTGCACAGCCCGGCGTTTCTTGGGGATATTCTATAAAAATAGAGAGATGCCATCATCACCATCATCACTGTCTCTGTTTCATAGTAATAAAATAAGGTGCTGTGATGCCTTCCTGTAAGTTTTAGGCTAAATTTATCATAAGATTTCTGGTGTTTGGATTGCAGTGACTCATCCATTGTAACATTGTGAACCAGAGCCCCATGAAAGGAGGGGGAGTGTGAAAATTTGACTTTGGCCTAAAATTATTTCCTTGCATGGACTGCTTTTTGGCATTCCTCTGTTGATGTCAGTATCTACTGGAATCAAGGAAAACTGACTAGTGGGCTGTGTTCAGAGTCCGAACTAGGCACATGAAGTTTTGGAAACCCTAAAACATCCTATTATTTTCTCAGAACTCTACTATTCCTGTAGATTTTTTAAAAATCTTTTAATCTTTGTTTTTAATTGTTCTTCCTTAGCCTCCTCTTTCCACCCCATTCCCAAAACCAGAATCACAGACATTTCCCCTTTCTGGGCACCATTGCACATTGCCTCTCCTCTACCGTGAGAAAACGGACAGCATCTTGTCAGGCCAGATGTGGGCAGCCCAGGGTGAGAGAGGGAGAAACAGCAAGGTCCCAATGCAGTGCCAGTCCTCAGCTGGCGTCTGCCTCCTTCCTGTGCGCAGGCTCTTGCTCCGAGATGCCCCTTGATTCAGGAAGCCGTAGCAAGCGTGCATCTGTCTGAAGAATATGCCTCTTCCGGGCCTGTCAAGAGTGTCTCCTACGGGGTGGGTAACGGGCCTCGCCGTACCTTCTGTACGTACAGCCTTTGCACCCCGGCCTCCCAAGTTGGAGCACAGCGAAGAGGAATCAGTGATGTGTGAAGGAGGAGGGCGGGGGGGGGCTGCACGAGCACCCCCATAGACGTGCACACTTGTGTGGGAAGACATGTGGCCACGAACTGCTGCCTTGAGGGGAAGGTGGTTTCAGCAAGAAGTGAAGAGCGCTCAGCCTGCCTGAGCGCTGACTGTGCAGTGCAGGAAACTGCTGGGTAAGGTCCCCAGAAGCCCCCAGAAGGTCTGTGGTTGAGATCAGGAGTCCAGCAGTCTTGAAACCCGACACCTTGAAGAGCAGGTGTGCTGAACTTCATCTGGTATTTGCATCCGGGAGTGAGGAAGCAAGGTTTGTTTTGTTTTTTAATGTAAAGCTTCTTTTACTTGTCCTGTGAGTTACTTTCTTGAGAAGGTGTAAAATCAGGCCATTGGCAACAAAGCCACACCTGGGGACCGCCAAACCCTTTGGGGGCCCCACGGCCTCTGAGCAGTATCCGTGAGGGAGTGAAGGGTTCAGGAGCAGCCAAGGAAGAGACAGGAATCACCATCACCATGATTACACCATGTGTGGAGAGAGAGAGGGGGGACTGGGTTTCCCATCTACCATGTCCAGGCTGTTGATATCCTATAGTGGTGTGGTCTTTACTTAATTTGCCTTTCATGATGCATGTTTTAGTAGAATTTTCCTGTTTAAAGTACAAGAGGGTGTGGGAGGACCAGTATGAGGAGGGGCTGCTCACATACCCCCTTGTCTTGAAGGGAGAGGTTATCAGTAGCAGAGGTCCCTGGAGTCTGGACCTCATCACGCTTGTCCCCAAGAAAACTCACTCTGTTTACTCCAGTTTTCACTTGGAGAATTCTCAGGACCCCTCTTGGAGAAGTATGGAGAGCCCCAAAGAGAGTACTTCCCTGTTGTTAGTGTTTGAGAAAGCAGTCTGTTTTTACTGACTGTGTATGCCCAGAGTTCAAAGTGAAGGTCAGCTGCACGTTTGACTGGGGCTGTGCCGCTCTGCGGAGGCTCCTTCCCCAGGGGCCGCACTTTGGGCTTCAGGGAGCACCCCAGCTTACCCTGGACTGCAGCGGGGGCCGACTAGCTTCTGCTGTGCTTACTGTGGCTCCTGCATCTGGTTAGGACTTGGTTGTTGGGACCATGACCTTTGGGACCCGGGCCAGGCCCTGCGGGAAGAACTGCCTCTCGCTGGTCCGGGGGCTGAAGTAGCTGAGGCTCTGGTTGGGCTTCTCTCACCCAGATCGGCCCGCTGGGCTACACCGCTGGGCTGTTTGCCTTCTTGAGTGGCACCCTGGGAACCCAGTCCCTGACCGCCTGTGCCCTTGCCCTGGCCCAGGCGAGCTTCGTACTGTTTCGATGCCCGTGAAGCCCCCGGGGTCTCTGCGCGTCCTGCGCTCCGAAGGTGCACCGGTTATGGTTGTACTTGTGCATGAAAACTCAGGACGGTGGCCCAGGAGCTGTTCTGACCACGTCTCAAATCCTGGCATCAGCAGGGTCCTCAAGACGTCCAGGCCAGCAGTGTTTGCGCTAGAGTGCCTGCTGTCAGCCAGTATAGACCGCCATTTCTCCAACTGTGGCTCAAGGATCTCTGGGGGTCTCCAAGACCAGTCTCCAGTGGTCAGTAAGGCCAGATCTCCTCCAACACCGTAACTGAACAAACATGGCACAACAGACAGAAGGTGAAGCAGAGGGGAGAATCCAGCTGTCTTTTTATTAAGGCGTATATTGTAAGAGATGCACAGAAGGGTAAAGCAATGCCACTCTTATCACTAAACTTTTGTTTTGAAAAACGGTGTATTTGATTGTTATATATGTTAACATGAGTTTATTTTTTAATGAATAAATTTTTAATTTTTCAGTGTTAGTTGTAAATGTGGCAAATATCAATAGATGTCATCCATACGAATAAAGCGCTTTTGGGGGTTACCAGTAGCTTTTAAGAGCATAGAGGGCTCCTGAGAGCAAAGCACTGGAGAGCTGTTAGTGTGAGCAGAGCGGGAGCGTGGAGCCGAGGGAGGAAGGGCAGCAAGTTAGGACATGTAGTCGGGGTGGGGTGGGCTTTCCAGGTGTTGGGCCCTCAGCAGGACCAGGGTAGGGTGCACTGCACATGGCATGTCCACAAGAAAGCTGAAGAGGCACAACCTTCGAGTGGTAGTCCTCCTTTAAAAGAAAGATTCCATACACTGTTACCCACAACTGAGATCTTTCTTAGAACTCTTGCTTGCGATGAACTTTTTTTTTTTAAATGGTCATTCTTATCTTTTTTTTTTTTAAAGATTTTATTTATTTATTTGAGAGAGAGAGAATGAGAGAGAGAGCACATGAGAGGGGGGAGGGTCAGAGGGAGAAGCAGACTCCCCGCCGAGCAGGGAGCCCGATGTGGGACTCGATCCAGGGACTCCAGGATCATGACCTGAGCCGAAGGCAATCGCTTAACCAACTGAGCCACCCAGGCGCCCGCGATGAACTTTTTAATGTAATGTTAGATCAGAAGATTCATGCCTTTCAGATGATATAAAATGTTCTATGTGCTGTCTCAGGCCAAAAGAAGTCAAATCCAGAGTGAATAAAGATCTAAACATAAAAACCTTAGAAAAAGTATTTTTAGAATATTGGAGAAGACCTTCCTCATCAAACAGGAAGCTTAGAAGCCATAAAAGGAAAAAAATAGTATTTCATGACATAAAAATTATATCTTCTGTGGAGAAACTCATAGACTAGGAGAAGTTAGTGACAGACTAGGAGAAAATACTTGCAACACATGTAACAGACAAAGCTTTGTGGTCGTAATACGTAAAGGCTGCTTACCAAAAAATGAGAAAATCACAAATAAGCTAATATGAACTAATATGATTATGAAAAAGAAAAATACAAATTGCCAATAACCATAGGGGAGGATCTAAGATTACTAGTAATTGGGGAAATACAAATTAAAACAAGATATGTATTTTTGCCCATCAGATTAGTGCAAATGAAAAGGGCGAGTATTCAGCGTTGATGAGCGTGTGAAGCCCCTTCCTAAGGCAGAGTCTCAGTAGCCATCAGCGTTTAAAAAGATATGTCCTTGACCCAGAAATTTCAATTTTAGGAATCTTTCCTGTAGGGATACTCAAAATGTGGGTCAACACTCATATTCACACATACGTACACATGCACACACAATCTTTTGATCATAACAGAAAAGGGGAAAAAAATACCCAAACATCTATCACTTGGAGAATATAAATTCCAGTATATCAGTATTCTGGAATACACAGCCACCATAAAGAATGAAGTTGGTTTTTATACATTCTTGTTTAAAAATGTCTGTGATATGTTAAGTGAAAAAAAACAAAACAATGTATTTGTACAATGATTTCACTCATTAAAAGAAGAAAGCCCTTATTCAATAGGCAAATGCACAGCTACATACAATGGGTGAACTGTGCCGTCTCCCAGGACGGCATGGGGTTGGGTGGGGTCGGGAGTGCCGCCGGCCTACAAAGGAGAACTTTTACATTGTACACTATTTCCTTCAGTATTGTTTACATTTTAAGGAAGTCTTCATTATTTTTATAATAAAATCCTTTTCAAATGAAACACAGATATACCCCAAATGCCTGTAGAATTATGGAAAATATAATTTGACTGTATGGCTACAAATGGTTATCTGCATAGCTTTCTATATACAGGAAAAGATAACCTAGAAAGACATCCTCCAGGTGAAGAATTAACCCCTGAAGACTTTGAGCAGGACCCCTCACTGTAATCATCATTTTCTTCCCTTTCCATGTCCATAGAGCAATGAAGTTGTTTTTTTTTTTTTTAAGATTTTATTTATTTATTTGACAGAGAGAAAGACAGCAAGAGAGGGAACACAAGCAGGGGAAGTGGGAGAGGGAGAAGCAGACTCCCCACTGAGCAGGGAGCCCGACATGGGCTCCATCCCAGGACCCTGGGATCGTGACCTGAGCCAAAGGCAGATGCTTAACAACTGAGCCACCCAGGTGCCCCTCAATGAAGCTTTTTAGAGAAAAGAAAACATTTGTCAGTTCCAGGGCTTGATTTAACCTGATGATCAGCCATTAGGCCTCGGGGGGGTGTCCAGAACAATGACAGCCATGCAGGGTGGGGGTAAGGTAGGTAGCACAGCCCCAGGGCCTTGCTGACTACCAGCATCACCTCTTGAGCTTCCTCAGTCAGCCAAGACCATGGGATCTACCCTTTTACTGCCCACCAGGGCTGTGCCTGGCAAACCCACCTGGCCTCAACTACTCACCACGTCGTTTCAGTGGTTCGGTTCCCTCACACTCAGCTCTCCATTCTCCAGGGTGCACATCTGGGCTGGTCCCGCTATAGGCCCCATGCCAAGTACAGTCCAGCCAGTCCAGCAAGCACATTTGTACATCTTTGTCCCTTGGGTATGTATGGGCCAAAGGCAAGAGTGGAGGGCAGTGTCACAGGACTGGACATGGTGAGATCCAGAAACACCCTGTGTTTATTCCCATGCCAACTCTAGCCCCCCTGTTTCCAGGGTATGGATGGTGGGGGCTCACAGGTGCAGACATTGGGGTCTAGACGGTGCTACCTAGTCCCTTCCTGCGTTATCCCAAATGTGAGACCATACACTGAGAGATAACACCACTGGCCATCAGCTTGGGTTCTATAGCAAGAGGGTGTGTGTGTGTATGCATGTGCATGCCTTGTGTTATGCATAGCAAGAGGGGGTGTGTGTGTGTGTGTGTGCATGGGCATGCCTTGTGTGTATGCATAGCAAGAGGGTGTGTGTGTGTGTGTGTATGTGCATGCCTTGTGTGTATGCATAGCAAGAGGGTGTGTGTGTGCATATGCACGCCTTGTGTGTATGCATATCCACGTGCATGTGTTACTTACTCGAACACATGCATACATGT
>NW_023270422.1:2478701-2618407 GCF_011800145.1 Mirounga leonina | reverse complement strand
GCATATCCACGTGCATGTGTTACTTACTCGAACACATGCATACATGTATGTGTGGGTGTGTGCATGTGTGTGTTGCAGGTTCCAGGCAGGGACACAATTGACAGAGCTCTCCCCTTTTCTCTTCCTCTTCATTAAACCCCATACCTCCCTACCTCACAACAAAGTTGTGTGCTGTCTTCCTCACCATCTTCCAGAGCTTCTCACCGTTTAAGTTGACACCCCTGCACAATCACTTCCTTTCACTGTGTGGGGAGACTGAGGAAACTGGTGGGCAACATTCAGCAAAGCCATGAGCTGTAAATTAGAAAGCAGGAAATGTGGGTTCTAGGGTTGACCTTGAGCAATGAGCCTCTGCTTCCTCCCTGCAGATCTGAAGGGCTTGAGTCACCACCTCTCAGTGCCAACTCAGTGTTCTAGAAGTAGCTCCACGGCGCCGTCCTAGAGCGTGACGCATGTGTTAATGGCAGTTCGGAAATCCTTCGTAATGACAGTGTCAGGAATGCAGTTTCTGACCGCTCGTAAAATATGGTGCCTGCAGGGTTGGAGACAGCGGAAATGTGTTTTCTAAATTACTTCCAAAGGCAAGGCCCTGAGTAAAGGAAGTTGGAGCTTTTTATCAACATATTTTCCCTTCGGTGTAGTGTGTGGATCCTTTGTGATGTACTTTGGAAAATGTGACTTAACTCTAAAGATGGGTTTAACATTCCTGGGGAGATTACACTGGGAGGAGCAACTTCAGTTTTGCAAGACTTTCTTACCTCCCCTGGGGGCAGGGCCATCCTCCAGGGCCTGCCTGCTCAGGGGAAGGGATAGCCTGTGTAGCCCTCAACCTGTGGCAGGCACATGGGGCCAGAACTTCGAGTCCCGTGTGTGAACGGGGTCAGTTACAGCACAGCACCTCTAGAGGTCTTGTAGAGCCAGCAGAATACATTTTCCTAAGGCCCTACTCATTAAGCAATTTGCAAAGGCAAGTTCTGTCTGAGCACTGTGCGTGGGCTGACCACCAGAGGTCTTTTGGAAAGAGCCGCATGCCAGGGGTTCCCTTTCTTCAGATGTTCTTCAACTTGTCGAAGTCTGGCAATGGCCTTGGGCAGCAGACCTGGGGAAAAATAGTTTCTCTTTCTTGAAGTCCTTGAGAGGACCAGGTGCTTGCAAGAAGCCCTGAGCACCTGGTAGTTGTGTTGCTCAGAGGGCTGGGTGATGGCACAAAGGGGCACGTGGCTAACGGGCTTTCCCTTTCCATCACAGCGGAGCTGGAGTTTGCCCAGATCATCATTATCGTCGTGGTGGTCACGGTGATGGTCGTGGTCATCGTCTGCCTGCTAAATCACTACAAAGTCTCCACACGGTCCTTCATCAACCGCCCGAATCAGAGCAGAAGGCAGGAGGACGGGCTACAGCCGGTAAGTGTGGGCCTGAGCCTCTGGGTGCTGCCCAGGCCTGTGTCTCGGCTCCAGAAGTGAGGCTTGGTGCCCACAAGGGCCACAAAGCAGGACACCCTCTTGAGTCAGCCCACTGTGGCCCATCGGCATCGAAAACTCTATCGAAGGTTCCTATACTTCAAGAAGAGCCTGTGCAGCATGAGCGTGAGGCTCAGTGAGTTCTCACAAACCGAAGACACCTGTGTAACCCCTCCCCCAGCAGCCAAGAGACGTGGCCAGCCCCCAGAAGCCCACCTGGGGCTCCCTCCTAGCCATGCTGCTACCAGGTCACCACTGCCTGGACTGCTGTCAGCACAGATTACTTGCACTTGCTCTTGACAATGTTTTTAACAAAAGAGTCCGCCGGTAGGTGCTCCTTTGTGTCAGGCTTCTTTCACTAAATCCACCCATGCTGTTACATGGAGATGGGTTTTAAAAGCAGCCCTGGAGGTGTTGCGGTGACAGGAATGCACTTGTGCAGCGCCCTGCATCCATGACAGGCTGCGGGGTTCGGCAGCACGGTGGGTGTGGGCGAGCTAGAAGGGCAGTGGGGGGATAGCAGGAGCTCGGGGCCTCCTTAGGGGGATCAGGGTGGGTTGGGTTGTGTAGGGGGCTCACAAAACAGCCCATAGTAAGGCTCTTCATCGCACTCCTCTGGAAAATAAAACATGTTTTCAGTTAAACTGCTCTATGATCTGTACTTAGGGGACCAAAGGCCACTGGCACTTCCTGTTCTGAGCCCTTTTACAATCTGTGATTCTGGTGGCCTTCAGTGAGAGGCTTGGGAATGCGAGTTTAGGCAATTACAAATTCTTGGGTTCGGTGGTGGGCAAAAGAGGCAGAATCGCCTCGTGGTACTTAGCCCCTCAGAGCATGTGTCAGGACCAGGGTGGTCTGGTGACTGGCTTAGGGAGGCCATCACAGGTGTGGGGGTGCAGCTGTCCTGGCAGGTGTGGTGGAGTGGCTGCTGGGCCCAGGGCCCTTGGACCCCTAGGGAGGGTTGGGTCACACTTCATCAGGGCTGCAGAATTGCTCAGTGGCCCATTAGCTCTGCTGTCCGCATGGGCGGAACTAAGGTTTGCTGGGTGCAGGCGGGGGGCGGGGAGAGGGAAGGGATGGGGCTGCTGGGAGCAGTCCTGAGAAAGAACCCCGTTCTCCTTCTTGCTTTCCCTCATCCTCTGCAGTCCCCTACCTTTATCTCTCTGGGTCCCCGGTTGGGCACCTGAGCCTCCTCCAGCCCTATTAACATGATTTTCATCACGCCACAACAGTTTCCGTGTGGGCCCCGGGCCCTTGGTCATCCCCGCAGTCTGGTACCCAAGGGGTCCAGGCTCACTGAACGCTGGCGTCTGGGTGCCTATGGATTCCCCACTGTTGTATAAGGACAGTTCTGTTACCTAAAGGAGAGAGCCAGTTCTTGCGAAGTTCTGAACACAGAATACACATAATTCCCCTGAGTTTAAAGAGAGAAAATCATATTCATAGCAACAGTTTCAGAACTGCGAAAGGATCAGCCATCACTGCTTTGCCTAAGCCTTAATGCAAAGACCATAAGTGCTGACCCCCAGTCTTGGGGGAAAGAGGTAAAACCATCCTCACTCCTTGTCATCAATAGGCAGCTCTCAAGTTTCCATGAAGTGCCTGCCATGAATTTACCCAAGTTCCCTGCTTTAGGCTTTCTGTTCCAATCCCCAGAGGATCTGGAGTCACTGCACACAGGGACTCAGACTGCTTTCTTGTGTTTGGCCTGGGTCCCCACCTACCTCAGATTTCATTTGGGGATCACCTTGCTCCTACGTGACTTGCCTCGCATTGATGAGGTGGCTCCTTCCTCCACTCCTCAGTGCAGACCTGGCCACGTCTGTCACCGCCTCCGTCCAGTGTGGCCTAAGCACCGGCCCATGGGTCTGCTCCCCAGACTGGGAGCTCCATGACTCAGTCAGGTGATGGGACACATACACACACACGGTCACACACTTACCAGAAGGATAACAGTTTTACAAAGGCAGAAAAGTGAAAATTTAAGTTTGTTTTTATGTAGAATGTGTCTTCTGTTTCATTTGGGAATGGGTCTGTGTGGAGCCATCTTCCGGGGCGGAGGCGGGGGCTCGCCTGTGTCTCCCTTGCTCCAGGGGCTGCTGGGCAGCAGAGCCTCCATTTCTTGAAACTGAAACGGTAATTAGTAATTTTTGGATGTCTCTTCAGGGCTACACAGCAAATGAAGATAATCAATATCTAGTGATTGTGTCCAAAGAGGTCTTTATCCCACTGTGTGCCTAATTTTGTTAATAAATGTCTGAAAGTTTTAGCTCTGAGAGCTGGACCGAGACGCAGGCTGCACACAACTTGGGGTTTAATTCCTTTGCTGCTACTATACTATTTTTTGTTTTCTTCGCGTGACCCAGTACTGAGTGCCGTTGCTTCTCAAAGCTTGAATTTTCCTTCTCAGTAAAATGGGAATGGGGATATTGCACAGCTTAGCAATAGGCTCTGTTCAGTGTTTCACAAACTCAAGATGTATTTTTACACAGTGATGAGAGACAATTCAGGCCCAGACTGTAGCCCCATTTCATGACTAGGACAACTGACCTGTGTATAATCCAAAGAGGGAAGAGAGAGGGTGAGAAAGAAACCTTAGCTTCTCTTCTAGACACAAACATGAATATAGCCAGCACTGCGGGCCACTTACAGTGTTCCTGGCTACCCAGGAATGTGCTCCCAACCAGACTTCTTGCCTACTTTTTGCCTACCTCTCCTCCCTAACGCCTTTCAAGAGATGCTGCTTCCCTTAGTACAGTACTAAGAGAGCAATTGATTAATTTACACTCATGGTTCCCCGATGGGGCGATTTTGCCCCCCTAGGGGACATTTGACAATGTTGGGAGACATTTTTGGTTGTTATAACTTGGGGATGCTACAGGGATGCTCTAAACATCCTGCAGTGCCCAGGGCAGCCCCCACGACAAAAAAAAAAAAAAAAAAAACAACAACAAAACGATCTGACTCTAAATGTCCGTAGTGCCAAAGTGGAGAACCCCTGATCTCAGCAGGTGTTGAATGCTCCCCTTTCTAGAGGCACCTCGCTGTTTGAAGAGGGGGCCTGTTAGTGTAAGTGGGTCTCTCATGACTGGCTCTGAGGCTTCAAAAGAGTGAAGAGAACACTTCCCCACAGCATGGTGGAAAGCATTGGGGGTCCCTTGCATGATCAGAGGGTCCTGGTCTGAGACTCTGCCCCGGAATAGTTTCCCCCACCCATTTCTGCCTTCTTTTGTTCATTCAGTCGTTCGCTGAACAAAATAATGAAGAAACAGTGTGATGTTTCCTTGCCCCTGACCGTCCCTGCTACCATCAGCAACATCCAGCTGGCTAATTCTGTTTGGCATTTTAGCAGTCTTACTGGGACAGGCCAGGGGTCTCCAGTGGCCGTTTGTGTAAACGGTAGGAGGGGTTTGGGATGGGGCATGAGGACTCAGAGTGGAAGTTTCAAGTTGCCCATCCAGGTGGCCCTCCCAACATCCCAAACTGACCACCTGTGCCATCCAGCCTCCTCCCCTGAGGGGCTTAGATGGAACTTGACGTTGAGGAAGGCCGGGCTCTTACTGACAGAGCCTGTTGCGGATAGCCTCCCAGGTTCCCCGTGGTGTGGTGCATATTTGCGCTCCTTGGGGGAAAGGTGGCTGGTGAAGCTGAGTGCATTTGTGGTTGCTGCTGCCCATGTGGCTTCAGAGCCCCGCCTGTCATCAGAGCACTTGAAGGGATCTGCTACGGAAGCACCTTTCCGGACGTCAGCATCGCAATCCTGCCTTCCCTGGAGCCTGAGTGGCGGGGCTGCAGGAGCCAGCTAGCTGGCAGCTTGTGGGTGCAGGATGGCCCTGTCAGCCTCACCCTGGGTGAGCGTCTCATGGTTCTAAGCCTGTGTGCTGCTGAGAGACCCCCCCACTTCTGAGAGCCTTTTAGCCCATCTGTTCTAGAACCATGTGAGGCCTGCTGCGCATGTTAGGAAAGATGTATTTATTTTAAACTTGTGTGAAAAGGGCTGTGCAATGCACAGGGCAGCCCCCACAACCAAAAAAGCGATCAGACCCTAAATGTCCGTAGTGCCAAAGTGGAGAACCCCTGATTTCAGCAGGTGAGACAGTAGTTGGGTTTTATTTTCAAGGAGGAGGTTGAACATGTAGATGTTCTGTTTTGACTGAGGAAACTTCACTGCCCTGATGTGAGCTGCCTCCTCTCCTCACGTAAGGGCTTTCCACTTGGACCAAAAGGAAGAGCAGAACTAAGGTTCATAAGATAGAGTCTTAATAGCTGTGATTATCCCTGGTTCTCAGGGAGAGTCTTCTTCTGGAAAATGGTTGGTTGGACCAATTGCCCCTTTGGGCCAAGCGTCAGGCTCACCCTGATTCCGGGAGGTTTGCTTTGTAAAGTCAAAAGTACCTTCCTCCATGACTCCACCACATGCGTCCTTCCGCACATGGCCCCCCCTCCCAGGGACTCCCTCCCCAGCTCTAACAGTGTCTTTTGGAAGCACACACTTTCTGTGCCGGCTCCCTCTGGCGAAGGAAGCAATGGATGGCAATCTGCTTTGGCCTCGGCCAGTCAGCTTCCATCAGCACGGTATCTCTGAGACACCGGTCCATGGGAGCCCAGGGACAGGACAGTCCTGGCCATGAATGTGGTGGAAGCCGCCATTTCTGGATGAAAATGAAAAATAGCAGCCTAGGCTTAAATTACAAGAAAAGTAAATGCTTAACAAATGGCAAAGAGCTGTGAGTGGCTTTGTGACAGAAACCTGTATGTATTCTTCCTGAGGTAGCCTCGGCTTATTTTTCAGAGCCTCGGTTTATGCGATTTCAGGGCTTTGAGACTGTCTAGATCTCTTTCCATCACCTTGGACTCCAAGTAACAGGAAAACAATAAAGGGGCATAAATATTCCAGACACAGGCCTGAGAGGTATTTGCACACGTCACTGGAGCCTCTCTCACCAGGGTTCGTGGGGGCTGATGGGGGCATGAGCAGCCTTCTCCAACAGCCTGTAGGGAACCCACCGGGACAGCCCAGGGTGCAGTGGACAGAGGAAAGAGGCGAGGTCCTCAGCCACTTACTGAGGAACAGCAGAGGGACAAACATTTGACTTAGTTTGAACTATGTGGAATTGGGGCTCTTCAGCCATTCTGACCTATAAAAACAGCAATTTCAATTAAAAAATTAACAGAAGGAGGCCTGTCAAGCATTTCTTCCTTGCTAAGTGCTGCCGGGATTAAATCCCTTGTGAAAACACGGGTGCCTCGTCCTCCCCATGGAGATGGACGGGGGAAGTGCAGGTGGGATGCTGGGAAGGACGCCGTTTGTTTTGTCTCCCATCTGTTGGGAGGGAGGACATGACTGCAGCGACGGGCTGTGTCAGTACAGAAATGTGGGTTCTGGAGATGCAAAGTGTCCCGGGGTGCGGGAAGTCCACGCCCAAAGTCCCTTCCTGCAGATGTTGCAGACTTGGCCTAAGGTGTGGCCAGTGCGTATGGCTTGCACCACAGGGTGTTTTGACAAAACTTGATGGAACGATAAACGTTGGGAGATTTCACATAAAAACTAGAATTTACCTGTTCTCTTGAAAAGTCAGCATATCAGGCCACACTGGCCCCTAGTCTTGCCTGGCAGCCCCAAGATGGGGCCACTCTGAATGGACTAGTGCTCACCTTTTGACTGTGGACCCACCTTTCTATGGGGAACCCTCAGTTGTGGGTAGGGTGCCATGGCCATCTATTGCTTTGCACAGTGGTGGTTGTTTTTAGAGAAAATATATCCTGCACTCATGCCTCTATCACAAGGGTGAAAACAAAAAATAGACCAAGAGAGCCACTGGTTTCCAAAGGAATGGGAGAGAACATCCTTATAGAAGCAGCTCAGGAATCCACCCACACTGGGCTCAGAGCTCACGGTGCTTGCAAAGCCCACAGGCTGTGTCCTGGGCCCAATGAAGGGTGCAGGGAGTTGGGGCGTCACCACACACACAGCTCATTCCCACTCTGACTGGAGAGGTGGACTGCTGTGTACCTGCCTTTTCTCATTTCTACTAGGTTTAGAAAAGCATTTCGAAAAACATTTCTAAAATTATAGAAATGAACTATTTTAGTTAAGGTGCAAAAAAAAAAGAACTAAAAGGCTTGATGATGTAGTTATAATAGGCACGTCTCTAACACCCCAGACTAAAGAGAAGAGAGCCACTGGCTTTATTTAGCATCAGACTGAGATGAAAGATGGCAGGGGACAGTTTCTCTGTGGGTGAGGCAGATTCTTGCTGCACTATAAGACCAGGGGTACTTGTTGTCAACTTTGTCCCAGAACAATTCATTATTTGATGAGGCTCTGAAACTACATTTCCTAACATCACAGGGACGGCAAGGGGCAGGTCAAACTGTTTCTCTCTGAATGAGTGAAGATGCAGTCCAGCTGCCAGACTGGTCATTTCAAAGGTTTTACACTTTGGTCTGTCTGAAGCATTAGAAGATAATTTTAACAGCTTCGGAATGAAGATGTCTCCCTTCAAGTAAGAGAAACAGGAGGTGAAGTTGCTAGCAAAAATTGGATAAAGTTGCTGGGACACACCGTTACACAGCAGATTCTCATCTGAACAAAAGTAGAAAGACCTTTTTAATAGCCAAGATTTGTCTTTAGAGCAATGTGAGTAGTGCAGATTGTCCATCCACTGATGTTGCCAGTGCTCAGAACAGTTTTGGAAATACCTTCAGAGCTTGCAGGTCATATTTTGGAGGTTTTTCAAGGGAAAAATATTTTTTTAATATCTCAGTGATGGCAATCTTCCTTTTTCTTATTTGTTCCCTGAAGATGGATTTGATTTTTGGTACCAGCCAAAACCCATTTAGAGCTAAATCTTACAAATGATGTGACTGATCAGGCTAAATGATCCAAGTTTGGTGCAAAACCAAATGTGGCTCAATTAGTTAAGACTGATGTTGTCTGAGTTACAAACCGATGCTGCAGAGAAAGGGGAAAAACTCACAGCAAACCTGTGGCTTCCTCTGGGGAAGAGCTGGGATGGGAGGAGGTAGACAAAGAGAACCTGGTTTGTGGGTTAAAACTTTTTTTATAAGAATGTATTCATATGTTACTTTTGCAATTAAAAAACATCCTCTGCTCACATAAACTGATGATGAAGACAAGTCCAATAATGTTCTGAGCACCTATAGACTCCCAAGGTAACTCATCTGAGTTGAAATATGGTTTGTATTATGACAAAAGCATGGTAAAATCAGATTTTTAAGTAAAATTGATGAAAATTTTAATAAAGTTTTAGTGATGTTTTAGATAGACCCTGGAGCATTAATAATCTAATGGTAAAGCCTGTTTTGTTTATTTTTCATTAGTCCTTAGAAATTGGTGTAAATTTGTTCTGGGGAAAGAAAAGTTCTCTAAATTATTCTCATTCTGTGGCCCTAGCTGAGTAGGCTCTCCAGGGCTATCAAAAGACGCCAAGGGAGGTAGCTGGGTTCAGGCTCTGTGTTAATCCCCTACCAGCTCTATGACCTTGGGAAAAGCACTGGCCCTGTCCCTAGGCTTAATCTCACAAAAGAGGAGGTGATTGTGCCTGCCTGGGCTGACAGCATGCAGTTCCACGTTTCTCTGTTGCCCTGAGCTTTCTAATTCCCAGGCTGGTTTGTCTCCGGGTCTGATTGCTCGCTCCTCCCCCAGCACCCAGCACAGGAGAGGCACCTTCGTGGTTCCTTTTCTGCTTGCTCCTCAGAGCCTATAGACTTCCCTGATCCCATTGCATTGTTCTGGAAATATAGAGGATTCCCTTTTCCTCCCAACGGATCTTCTTGGATGATTTGTCTTTCTCTTAAGGGATGTGCCCTAGATTGAGTAGAGTTGGGAAGGACATTTTAAGTCTTGAGAGTAAGTCTGATGGTGGATTCCTGAAGAGGAATAAAGGGGGAAGTGCTGGAGAAAACAGTCACTGATACCTAGAGGTCTCGCCTTTGCATCTAAGCTGTTACTGCCATCTAGGGTGGAAAGACAGTAATACTAAAGCATTTGGATGGTGAGAGACTGTGTGAGGAAAAGGAAGAAATGAAAGAAAATATGTTTTACCAGATGGTAAAGGTGCTGCTGAATATCCAAAGATGAGTTTTACCTGTGCTTTGAAGTTCTCATCCTGAGGTGGAGAGGAAATAGAGTTCCAAATATTTGATGCCATACAATACGTTTATTCACTGGGAGGTACCTTTGAAGGGTAGAAGACAAAATATCCAGCAACAGCCTTGCTTTACCACAAACTGGCTTTCACTTCCAATGAGCAGTGTACCTTCTTTGGGCTCACCTTTCTCCCATCTAAAATGAGGGATAATTGGCTTTTAGATCAGAGGCCTTCAGATTGTTTTTGACCGTGAAGAACAGTAAAAAACACATTTTACATCATAATCCACAATACTCACTTACACAACTAAGGCAGAAGTTTTGCAAAACAATACTTACAGACAATGTACTCAGTCATTATCTGTTCTGTTTCAGTTTTTTGGAATGCTGGTTGTGACCCATTTAAATCGATTTTCCAGTTCTCTAAGAGGCTGCAACTCACAGTTTGAAAAACACCATATTAGGTGTTTACAGTCTCGCAGAGATCTGGTTGTTTACAGTCCTCAAATATGCTTCCTGTGGTCCTCTGTCTATGGAAAGGAGAGTTGAACTGAGAGCATAAAACAGAGAAGATTCAGGGCATGGGAGTGGCCTTACACATGGTTACAGTGCATGGGGATGCAAGGCTTCAGCTGCAGGTCACAGCAGAAGCCCCAGTAAATCATGGTCATATATTACTCTCTTTTAATGCTATAAATGTTGTATACTTTAGATGGAAGAAGATCCAAAAGATACAGAAATAAAAAAGATTGTAAGAGAGTACTATGAACAAGTCAAAATGGACAGATTCCTAGAAACACACCGTACTAAGATTGACTCATGAAGAAACAGAAAATCTGAATAGATCTGTAAGTAGTAAGGAGATTGAATCAATATTCAAAAACCTCACAACAAAGAAAATAACCTAGACCAGATGCCTTCATTGTGAATTCTACCAAACATTTAAAGAAGAATTAATCCAATCCTTCTCAAACTCTTCCAAAAAATTTGAAGAGGGAACACTTTCTAACTCATTCTGTGAGGCTAGCATTTCCCACAACCCAGACAAAGACACAACAGTAAAAGAAAACCAGTATCCCTTTGAATAGTGATATAAAAATCCTCAACAAAATACTTCAAACCAAATTCGGTAGTATACTAAAAGGATTATACACTATGACCAAATGAGGTTTATTTCTCTCATGCAAGGATGGTTCTACATATGAAAATCAATCTACTATTCATTAATGTTCATAAAAACTAAATGATAATCTCATTGATACAGAGAAAGAATTTGAAATTATTCAGTACTTTTTCATGATTAAAAACATTCAAGAATCCAGAATAGAAGGAAACTACCTCAACATAATAAAAGGCCATTTATGAAAAGCCCATAGCTAACACACGCAGTGGTGAAGGACTGAAAACTTTTCCTCTAAGATCAGGAACAAGACAAGGATGCATGCTTTTACCATTTCTATTTCAACATAGTATTTATTGGAAGTTTTGGCCAGAGCAACTTGGCAAGAAGAAGAAATAAAAGGCATTCCAATTAGAAAGGAAAAATTAAAATTATCTCTGTTCAGAGATGACATGATCTTATATATAGAAAACCGTAAAGATTCCAACAAACAAACAAAAACCTGCTGGAACTAATAAACAGATTGATCAAAGTTGCAGGATACAAAAATCAGTTGCATTTTTTACACTAACAGTGAACAATCTGAAAAGAAAATTAAGAAATCAGTTCAATTTACAAGTAGCATCAAAAAGAAGAAAATACTTAGGAAGAAACTTAACCGAGGAGGTGAAAGATGTATACACTGAAAACTATATGACGTTGCTGAAAGAATTTAGACACAAATAAATGGAAAGACATTTATGTTCATGGATTGGAAGACTTGATAGTCTAAAATGTCAATACTACCCAATGCAATCTACAGATTCAGTGTAATTACTGTGAAAATCCCAATTATGGTTTTTTGCAGAAAAAGAAAAGTCCATCCTAAAATGCATATGCCATCTCCAGGGAGATAGTGGCCCCCACTGTAGCCAAAATAATATTGAAGAGGAATAACAAAGTTGGAAGTCTCATACTTCTTGATTTCAACACTTACTACAAAGCTACAGTAACAGAACAGTGTGGTGCTGGCATAAAGGCAGACATAGAGTCCAATGGAATAGAATAGGGAGCCGAGAAATAAACTCTCACCTATATGGTCAAGTGATTTTTGACAAGGATGCCAAGACCATTTAAGGAGAAAGGACAGTGTTTGCAAAAATGGTGTTGGGAAAACTGGATGTCCACATGCAAAATAATGGCATTGAACCATATCATCTAATACCATATACAAAAAATTAACTCAGCATGGTCCAAAAACCTAAACGTAAGAGCTAAAGTTATAAAACTCTTAAAGAAAACAATGGGGAAAAACTTCATAAACTTGAGCTTGGCAATGATTTTTTGGATATGACACCAAAAGCACAGGCAACAAAAGAAAAAAATAGATAAATAGAATTCAGAAATTAAAAAGATGTCCAGAGAGTGAAAAGGCAACTCCCAAAATGGGAGAAAATATTTGCAAATCATATATCTGATAAGGGATTAATAGCCAGAATATATTAAGAACTCCTACAATTCAACAACAAAATACTAGACAACCAAATTTTTTTTTTAAAGATTTTATTTATTTATTTGACAGAGAGAGACACAGCAAGAGAGGGAACACAAGCAGGGGGAGTGGGAGAGGGAGAAGCAGGCTTCCTGCCGAGTAGGGAGCCCGATGCAGGGCTCAATCCCAGCACCCAGGGATCATGACCCGAGCCGAAGGCAGATGCTTAATGACTGAGCCACCCAGGTGCCCCTAGACAACCCAAGTTAAAAATAGGCAAAGGACTTGAATAGACATTTCTCCAGAGAAGATACACAAATGGCCAATAAGCACATGAGAAAAGCTCAGTATCACTAATTGTGATGGTTAATTTTATGTGTCGACTTAACTGGGCTAAGCAATGCTAAGATAAGTAATAGACCATTATTTTTGGATGTATCTATGAGAGTAATTCTGGAAGAAATGAACATCTGACTCAGCTGACTGAGAAAAGAAAATCTGCCCTCCCCAGTGTGAGCTGGCATCATACAATCCTTGGAGGGCTTGAATAGAACAAAAAGGTGGAGGAAGGGTAGATTTTCTCTCTTTCTTCTTGAGCTGGGGGGTACATCTTCTGCCCTTGGATATCAGAACTCATGGTTCTCGGGCCTTTGGACACCAACACTCATATTTGTGCACCCTCCCCTGACCCGCAGCTTCTCAGGCCATCAGACTCAGACTGGAATTATACCACGAGCTTTCCTTGTTCTCCATCTTGCATATGGAAGAGACTTCTCTGTCCCTATAACCATATAAGCCAATTCCTATAATATCCTATTATATATATATCCTATTATATATATAATAGGATATACATTAAATTAAATTATATGTATTAAATATATATGTATATTGTGTGTATGTGTGTGTGTATATATAGTTATATATATATATAGTTATATAGTTATATAGTTATATAACAATATTCCCTATTGGTTTTGTTTCTCTGGAAAACCTTGACTTAATACACTAATCATACACAAATCAAAACCAAAATGAGACACCACAACACACCCATTAGGATGGCTGTTATCCTACTGGGTATTTACCCCAAAGATACAAAAGTAGGAATCCAAAAGGGTACATGCACCCCGATGTTTATAGTAGCAATGTCCACAATAGCCAAACTGTGGAAAGAGCCAAGATGTCCATCGACAGATGAATGGATAAAGAAGATGTGGTATATATATACAATGGAATATTATGCAGCCATCAAAAGGAAGGAGATCTTGCCATTTGCAATGACATGGATGGAACTGGAGGGTATTATGTTGAGCGAAATAAGTCAAACAGAGAAAGACATGTATCATATGACCTCACTGATATGAGGAATTCTTAATTGCAGGAAACAAACTGAGGGTTGCTGGAGTGGGGGGTGGGGTGGGAGGGGTGGGGTGACTGGGTGATAGACACTGGGGAGGGTATGTGCTCTGGTAAGCACTGTGAATTGTGCAAGACTGTTGAATCTCAGATCTGTGCCTCTGAAACAAATAATGCAATATATGTTAAGAAAAAAAAAAGAAGAAGAAGAAGAAGGTAGCAGGAGGGGAAGAATGAAGGGGGGGAAATCGGAGGGGGAGACGAACCATGAGAGACAATGGACTCTGAAAAACAAACTGAGGGTTCCAGAGGGGAGGGGGGTGGGAGGATGGGTTAGCCTGGTGATGGGTATTGAGGAGGGCACATTCTGTATGGAGCACTGGGTGTTATGCACAAACAATGAATCATGGAACACTACATCTAAAACTAATGATGTAATGCATGGGGATTACATAAGAATAATAAAAAAAAAAAGGATGGCTGTTATCAGGAAAACCCAGGAAATAACGAATGTTGGTGAAGATGTGAAGAAATTGGAACCCTGTGCATTGCTGATGGGAATGTAAAATGGTACTGCTGCTAGGAAAACAGTATGGTTGGTTCCTCAAAAAATTAACCATAGAATTACCATATGATCCAGCAATTCCACTTGTGGTTTTAGACCCAAAATAATTAAAAGCAAAAATTCAAAGTTATTTATAAACCCCTGTTTATAGCAGCTTTATTCACAATAGCCAAAAGGTGGAAACAACCAAAATATGCATCAATGGATGAATGAATAAACAAAAAGTGACATATATCTACAATGGAAATTAGCCTTAAAAAGGAAGGGAATACTGACACATACTACAACATTGGTGAACCTTAAAGATATTATGCTAAGTGAAAACAGGATACAATATTGTATCTGTCCACAAAAGGACAAATGTTGTATGATTCCAGTTATAAGAGGTACCTAGAATAGTCAAATTCATAGAGACAGAGAGTAGAATGATGGTTGCCAACAGGTCGGTGGGGCAAGGAATGGGAAGTTAGTGGTTAATGAGGCCGGCATTTCGATTTGAGAAGATGGAAAGGTTCTGGGAGATGGATGGTTGTGATAGTTGCACAACAATATAAATGTACTTAATGCCATAGAACATACTTTTAAATGATTAAGATGGCAAATTTCGTGTTATATACATTTTGCCACAAGAAGACAAGTTGGTTTTGATTTCTCACTCACCACCCACCCCCTAAAATGTACCAGATGGTCAGATTTAAAGGGAAAAAATGCAGTCACTGTGTTCCAGGTCTGCAAATAACACATCTTGATTGTTGGCATCATAAAGACAATCATTTGGAAGATAGGTGATCATTTTTGTCTTTAATGCAGATGTTTTAGCGTCAAGCAGGTTCGACTTAACAGGAAATTTTTCTGTCAGTTTCACTGTTCATTGACAATTGGGAAGGAGGAAAATACAAAGCGACTTCTCAAGTATAGAAGAGTCTGAAAATACCTGTCTTCAAGCCTGCAAGATTAAGAGCTGTCCTGTGGCCCTTTTCCCATAAGGCGTAGATTCAGTAGCACCTCTTGATGACCAGCCAGCACCCCCAGGGCGGTCCAAGGGGTTCAGGGTGCTTTTCTGTGGATCTGGGCTGATAGGCACTGCCATGAGGGAAGCCTCTCTCTTGGCATGTTTCCGCAGTCCAGGCTCTGCCCACAGCCTTGCAGATTCAGAAGAAATATATCACCCGACTCAGAGATGGTCAAACATGAGTGAGTGCTCCACAGTGACTGCATTAGCAGAAGAATGACAAATGGCGAAGGACTCATTTACAGGAAAGATTTCATTTTAGCAAGTAAAAGAAGATCTAAGAGATAAGCTCTTGTGATAAGCTCTTATTCTGTTTACTGCCTCCCTGCTTTCACCTCATGACATCAGAAGGAGTGGTGCACGGCCTAGGCAGCCTGGGCTGATGTCTGTACTTACCGGTGGTCCCCTCAGTGGACGGCTACTGTCAGCTAAGCGAATGACCGAAGAGCGCAGAGAGTCATCATGCAGCAGTGGGCCTTTCTTCTATGTAGCACCTGGGGTCTTGCTGGAACCCAGTGGTGGGAAGTTGTGGAGAAGACCTTGCTGTGAGGGGTCTCATGGGTAAGGCCCCTTGTAGGAATCAGCTCCCGACCTTATGAGAAAGGTTCTGAAGAAATCGGAGGTAAATGCAACTTTGCTTAAGCCTTTCTGACGCTTCCAGTCTTTCCACTCAAAATGCCACCTTTGGTGACAAATGGTCACTACACTTTCGGTGAGCAAAGTCTAACGTACAGAGATGTGGAATCCCTATGCTGTACACCTGAAACGCAGGTAACATTGTGTGTCAGCTAGACTCAGAAACAGTTTTTTTGAAAAAGGCAAAATGCCACCTTTAAAATAGTCTTGTAAATAAACAAATAAGGAAATTTCAATGACTTTGTTATTTTAAAAGCGTAACTGAAAATTGTCCCCACTTTAGTTGTGTAAAACAGCAGGTAGCCATTATGTATAATGTTAAGAGCTACCATTTACTGAATACATATGTGCAAGGCATGGACTAAGGAATTTACATACATTGCTATAATTGAGGCTCACAACAAGCTCTTTTACAAATAAGGAAACTGAGGCGTGAAGAAACTAAACAAGCTTGCCTGAAGTCACAGATTGAAGAGTGGCAGGGCCAGGATTCTGGCCAAGTGCTTTCCCGACTCAAGAGTTCACTTGCCCTTACAGATCCGCCTCTGTGTCAAGAGCTGTGTCGTCCATCCGGGTGGTATTAAGTTGTCATCAGATAATCAGTCATTACCTTTCTTGTTACAGAGCCTTTGTTCCAGGCAGAAAGCTAAAGAGTAAGAAACATACATGCAAGGCCGGGCACATACAGAGAGGGACCCAACTGAATGCCTTTCTCGTAAGCATCCTAGATCAGGTGTGACAGTCCCCCATGTGTTGTCCTCAGTTTTAATGTGTGTCTCAAGTAACTGGGACTAATAATAGATACAACATGAGCGACTTGAGAATAATATACCTTAAAAAAAATGAACTAGAATTGATTCAAAGTGATCCTTAGAGTGATGTCACGACAAATCACATTCCATGCTTTCTTGAGTAGAACAAGGGGGAGGGGGGAGTGACAGCTTAACCTCGGGGGGGTTGTCCAGACTCCCTGTTTCCCCCAACCCCCCATCCCATGGGGAGGTGTGGCACAGGGGCTATTTGGTTATGCACAGCATCTCACGTGTTGGGATCAAGACCTCTTGTCAGGAAGTGTTCAGTAGATATATGATGAAGTAATGAACGAATGCTTCCCTTCCTTTTGGTGGGTATTCTAACAAGGAAACAGCTGTAAGGGAAGGAATTTGTTTAAGCCTGCATAAAAATATTAGCAAAATTTTATTCCTATTGCTCAAATTTCTATGAACTATTTTAAGTATTATCTTAATTCACAGCTTCTTCCAAGTATAATACCATGTAATAATATAAGCATTAGCCAGGAACAATGGAGACTTCTCTGTTGAGATAAAAATTGCTTCCATAATGAGGATCCAGAAATATTGCCATTTGAGTAAATCCCAGCTGTAGGATGAGCCCCTTCTCCCTGAAAATGTCACCACTAGTGTTTGGAGAAGAAGAAACAGGGGTCTAGGCAAGAGGGCCCATGTCTTTGAGTTCAGCTAGCCACAGCTTTCTGAAAAGATAGTACAGGCCCCTTGGAGGACACTGGTCATGGGGTCAGATCATAGTCCAAGGACTTCACCTCACCTGGGGGGCAAGAATCATCAGGCTTCACCAGCAATGTGCGAGTTGGTGCTCCTGAGGACAGTCTGGTGATGGGCGGCATGGGACAGCCCCCAGGGTGTGGCCACTGCAGCTTATGGCATGAGGGCCTGAGTGAGGCAGGTCCCCTAACCATCAAATCGGCTGGGAGCCAGCCTTTCTAGAATTCTGGCCATCTTCTGGGTCTCAGTTCTCCATGTACCAGCACAGAACTAGAATGATAGCTTTTCTGGGCTGCTGACCCTAACTGTTCTCACCATGGCATCTTGTAGATCTTATAGTTTTCATGGTCTCCTGTGTACTGTGTGGGTGAAAGCCCTAAAAAATAAGTGTCCTGTAAAAATGAATGAATCAGGGGGCAGGGAGTTGTTAGTGGATGGTTAAATAAGCCATGTCGTTGTTAAAATATTAATGATGGAGGGGCACCTGGGTGGCTCAGTCGATTGGGCATCTGCCTTCGGCTCAGGTCGTGATCCCGGGGTCCTGGGATGGAACCCTGTGCGGGCTTCTTGCTCAGTGGGGAGCCTGCTTCTCCCCCTGCCTGTGCTCTCTCTCTCTGACAAATAAATAAATAAAATCTTTAAAAATAAATAAATAAATAAATAAATAAATAAATAAATAAATAAATAAAATATTCATCATGGCAATGAGGGAGGTAGAGTGGGGCGAGGGGGCATGGTAAGAGGATGAGCCCCAGTGGCAGAGGAATATGAAGTTCCGGGAGAAGCTGATGAGCTCCCGTGCAAACAGCTTGGTGCTGGGATTCCATCGGAATCCAGGAGGCCCCCGTAACTGGGTACTGGAGCTCCTGGGAGGTGCAGTGGCGTGGATCCATCCCCACCAGGATGGCCCTGCAAGGAGGGGGGTGGGAGGGAGTGGCCCAGGGAGCCCGCAGCGAGAGCAGACGTGCCCCAGGCGGGGTCTGAGGACCTCCTCACATTTTACCAAACGCAGAGCTGGAGGCACCGCCGAGCTTGGGGCCACGTGGCACATACCAGGAAGGGAGGGTGGTGCCGAAGGCAGGAGAGTGGCCCCAGCGGTGCTTGGAGGAGGCCCGGTGAGAGGTCAAAAAGCACCAAGTGGAACTGGCGACAGAAGGCGGGTATGACTTCGGTGAATGGAGGCTCAAGACCACAAGGCGTGGTCTCTTCCAGGCAGTGTCCCAGTTTGGCTCATTTCTAGGGAAGTAAAACCATTGAGGATGGCTATTTCCGTTTTCAGAAAATGTGCGAGCCCCTACTTCTGGGTCACCTCGCGTGGTGCTGTTATTTCTGGCCCTTAGGCGGCTCACTCTGCATCAGCCTCCTGCTCTGGCTGTCGCCTGGTGCCAGTCCCCAGGGTCAGAGGGGTGGCCAGTGTGTGCAGGCGCAGGAGTGTCCCCAAGCTCACGTGACGGACACGAAGAGCTGCTGGGGCAGAATTACAAGTCAGAGAGCTATGCAAGGCTTCGTTTTCACGCTGTTTTCAATCTGAGAGTGGCGCAATCACCCAGAGGCATACTGATTGTTTCCCTTTGACCCCGAGGAAGCTGCGCCAGCTCCGTGCAGCTCTGGGCCTGGTGGCTGCCTGTGGGTGCAGGGCAGCTGCTTGATTAGATTCGACTTGGGGCCGTCTGTCACCTGTCACCATGCCGGAGCCAAAACGGCCCATTACATGATTTCATAGTCAGACCCTAAGCCCCAACTTCCTCTAAGTGCAGCTGGGCCTGTTCATATTTTTGCCCCTGATTCCATGATGTCCTGCGGGTATCTTAGGAACAGGTTGTATGTACCGGACAAGCGCACTGTTTAGCTGTGAAGGGAGTGTTTGTATTAGAATTCTGGCCTACAAAAGGGAGCAAGACAGGGTTGGCCTTCGCGTCCAAAGACGTAGGGGTATTTTACCTGGCAGGCTGACTCGTGGGCGTTCTTAGACTTCAGGAGGCTCAGTGATGGCACAAAGTCATGTATGCATATTCCTAGGAATCCAAAAAAACAGGCATCTCTCCCCACCACCACCACCACCACCAACCCAGCTGTCCTTACTCTCTTTCTTAGAGTAACAGGCCTTAAGCTAATACATAGCCCAACAGACGCTGGCAATAGCCAACAATTTGGGTTCAAAAGGGAGGACATATTGAAATGCCTTGTAAACAAATTTACAGAGTTAGAAATGACCCTTAATCACGTCTACTGTTTGCTCGTCACCTTGTGGGTCTGGTCAAACATTTTTGAAAAAGGTATTAAACAACTAGATGTCCAGTTACATGTGCCTTATGAATATATAGACTCAAGAATAAACTCACTACAAGACACTCGAAGGGCGTTTGGGCTCTTGGAAACTCAGTTTGGGGTCTGAAAGCCAACCAGCGTGGCTAGCTAGTGTTTTCCTTCTAGTACTGGTGTTGCTTAGGTCCAAGCTGGTTGCAGTTCAGAAGGGTGTTGTCTGGCGCTCCGCCCCATGCTGCTAGCACCCATTGTGTGGGCAGGCCTCCGAATAAGAGCTTGGATTCACCCAGACCCACGCAGATCCAGGTGGTGATTGAATGCAGTTTTGAATGCAGTTTTGAGGCCATTTTGAATGCATTGCAAGCACACAGGTGTATAGTTCGGAAGATACTTGATTTCAGATCTATTTCAAATCCATTATGGCTGAGACCAAAACCTCCTACCTTTTCCTTGTGGTCACGATTCTCTGTTTGGATGTTAGGTGTGAAAAAGGACCAGTTCTTTGTCACTCCATGTTTTAAACAGGTCTGCTTCTGTCAAAGAGGAATGTGATCCCTTGATTCTGGGTGCTGTTGTATGAAACTAATGATTTTCTTGTGATGTTTCTTGTCCTCCCACTGCCAGGAAGGGCGCCTGTGGCCTTCAGGCAGCTCCGGGCCTCGGCCAGGGGCCTCAGAGGTAAGGAGTTGGGCAGGGGTGGGGGGTGGGCCGCTGGAGGTAGCTGCTGCACCCATGTCAGGGGAGGGAGGAGGGGAAAAAACACTGCAGCAAAACTGGTGGAAAGGCTAAGTGTATTACAGCATAGATTAAGAAATAATGCATTTCCCTTAAGGTGTATGCTGTAACTTTGGGTTAAAAAGGTGGGGAGGAGTTTTGCCCTGGAATGTCCTAGAGATGATTCCTGCTTGTCTGAAGCTCCTTACAGAAACCAGGTTGAGAATCACTGATCTTTACATGGTCCCATAAGCTGCTAATAATGAGGCTTGGCAGATGTGGGCATAGTTTATAAATACATCTCCAAGTTTAATAATATGATTTTTTTAAATAACATAATTTTTGCCTATAAGTTAAAAATATGGTGTGAGAGAGGTTAGTGGAGATATATATCTTTAGATCTGTATATATCTCTTTCCTCTAGAAGAAATTTGGATGGTGGAATAGGTGAGAGGATTATGTAAGAAGAATAGTACTTGGATTCATTTTGGGAAAACAAATCTGTAATTATATTTACTTTGGAGTACAAAATATTTTTCATGTCAGTTACTAAAAATAACTACAGGAAACTTTTATCCAGAATGAAACAACTGGATAAGCCTAGAACCTAGAAGGAAAAAGAACTCACTTTTTCTGTATTTTCTTAAGTAATTGATAGATCAACGTGCTCCTGTAAATAATTCATAAATTGACCCAGTGCCTTGTACCTACCCCAAGTACCATTGTGTGCAATTAAACTTACATTTACAATGAAAACTCTGAGGGCCCCCCTACTCTTCTGAATCATAGGTGAGAGAGCAGGCAGCATGGTCCTTCCGCTCCAGGTGAAGGGGTGGGGGCCCAGAACTGTCACCAGGTGGTCAGGACTGCAGCGCCCCCCGAACAGCGTTCTTCCACCCCACCCCTGTTTACTGAACTCTGGAAATTGCTGTTGTATTCTACTGGAACCAGCAGAAAATGTATACATAGTGTGCACCGCAACTCCCATTAAACCAGTTAACCACAGTCTCCACTGTTGAACCATCCGAGATTACCTGTAGTTTGGCAAGATGAGTGGTGTAAGTCACAGGGAATAAGAAAACGACTTTTTTTTTCCCCCCTGAAATAGACTTTTCCTGTTGTTTCCTGTTTTGAGGACTGTTTGAGGGCGCTTGGGTGGCTCAGTCATTAAGCGTCTGCCTTCAGCTCTGCCTTCAGCCCCGCATGGGGCTCCCTGCTCGGCAGAAAGCCCGCTTCTCCCTCTCCCACTCCCCCTGCTTGTGTTCCCTCTCTCGCTGTGTATCTCTCTCCGTCAAATAAATAAAATCTTAAAAAAAAAAAAAAAAAGTCTCCAAACTGCTGAGGACACAGACCAGGCATGAACTTTCTTGATACCATCACATTCGTGGTCCTTGTGTCGCGGATGTCTTCAACCCTCTCCTCCTTCCCTTGCAGATCATGTATGCCCCGAGGTCCAGGGACAGGTTTACCGCCCCATCCTTTATCCAGAGGGACCGGTTCAGCCGTTTCCAGCCCACCTACCCCTACGTGCAGCACGAGATCGACCTTCCTCCCACCATCTCCCTGTCTGACGGGGAGGAGCCGCCTCCTTACCAGGGGCCCTGCGCCCTGCAGCTCAGGGACCCTGAACAGCAGAGGGAACTCAACCGAGAATCTGTGCGGGCCCCGCCCAACCGAACCATATTCGACAGCGATTTGATAGACATTTCCGTGTGCAGTGGGGGCCCATGTCCGCCGAGCAGCAACTCGGGCATAAGTGCCAGCACCCGCAGCAGTAACGGGAGGATGGAGGGGCCGCCCCCGACGTACAGCGAGGTGATGGGCCACTACCCGGGCGCCTCCTTCTTCCATCACCAGCACAGCAGCGCGCACCGGGCGAGCAGACTGCCGTTTCAGCAGGACAGCTCGGGGGGCACAGTGCTGCCCCTCCAGGGCAAAGACAGGAAGCCCGGCAACCTCGTCTGACCCGCCCACGTGCACAGGAGGAGGAAGACGCCGAGCCGGGAGGAGGGCCGCGCCGCCTCCGCACCTCCGGCACGGTGGTGGTCCGTCTCACCTGCTACAACGAAGTAAAACCAAATGTGCAAACGTGGTCTTTGTTTCTGATTCCTTTCAGGGGAATTGCATGCAGACTAGACTGAAATAATACAAACTTCCATCCGGTCTGACCGCGAACAGTGTTTATCTGGGGACGGGCGTCAGGACGGGGTGGGGGTGGGGGCTGGTTTTGGCAAAGGGCGGGCTTGGGAACACAGAGAAAGGGATGCTTGGAAGAGATCATGAAATAAAACCCACAGAGGTATTTGATTTATTTAATTATGAAAGGAGACTTTTCAGAGAAAGAGGCCAGAATGGCCCGTTTTATAACTAATTGATAAAGAAGGATGCATTATTATATATTATCATGGGGAAGTATCGGCCAGTTTGCTTTTTCTCCCAAGGTGTGGAACTTTTATTTTGTTTTAAAAACATGATTCAAAATTCCTGTTTTGTGTGCCAAGGTATAAAGTGAAGAAGTTAGATGAATGCAAGGAGTTAATTTGTGTTGTGATGATGTGTTTTTAAAAAGTTGCACTATCTAAATGTTTATATATGAGGGGACTGTTCCATGTGAAGTTCTGTATGTTGTCTTCTCACCTGTGGATTATTATTAGGCTCGAGGAATACCTGGAGTGTTCCCCATAATCACGCGAGAAAAGATGTTTGGGGATGTAGCCTCACATACACCAACTTACCTAAATCTGGAAGCCATTCCTGTTGCAGGAGTTTGCTTCACATAGCAGTGCGCCACTGAAGTATTTGGAGACTTTGGATGGAAGATAGGAAATACTAAATCCCAGCATTTCTGACTTGTTGAGTTACTCTGCTAGTCTTAGGCTGCATATTTGATTAACTTTGACCCCAACACATGCATTTATGTACCCGGTATCATGCAGTGCTGCCCATCCTCCCGCGGTGCAGTTTCTTCAGTAATTTAGAGGTTTTTTTTCCACTGTAGCATGAAATATACTCAGATACATACATTATTTTATGCAATAAATTGTTTAAAATGCAAGGTGGTTATTTTTAATACTGTTGAACTATGTGACTTCTCAGTGTATTCCCCGTTTTCTCTCTCCTTTTATAGCTAGGTAGTTCAGTTCAGGCCTGGATGGCTGGTCAGGGCTCTGGAGGCTCTCCGCCGTGGCCCTCGAGGCGGCCTACCTGGCCACGGTGTGCAAGGCTTCTTCATGCACAGGAGGCCCCTGGAGCGGATGAGAGCACGCCGAAGTGCCCCGCACCGGAACAAGCCCTTGCACGTCACTGCCCATGGCGCTGCGCTCTTGGAGGGATGCGGTGCTCAGAGCCCACCCCAGCTCCGGGGGGAGTGTCCTCGGCTCCCCAGACGGTTACCCAACAGTGCAGGGCAGGGAGCGACTGGAAGCGCACAGGATAAAAAGCACAACACGTAGTTCAATGCAACTAGAAGGCCAATTTTAAATATTGCTAGTCTTCGCTTTACTACTCCTGATATTTCCGAGCGTTTGCTCTTCTGTAGAATAGATAACTTCCTCACGTGGAAGCCAGCATCTGGCCCGTGTGACAGCCGTAGCCTGTGGGTTTGGCCGGCACCAGGCCTCGGGAGGGCTTGTCCCCTTTGGTCTCTGCATGTAAAACAGTGAATTTGGAATGATGGCTCAGTGACTCTGATCTCTGCAGTTTTCCTGCCGAATCGGCACACGTGTGTTCCTGTCTGTCTGTGGGTCTCTGGGGTGGTTTCTCAGGGAGGTGACTTGGTGCTGTGGGCTCAGAGCTGGAGAATGTCCTGTCCACTGCTCCTTTCTGCTACTTCTCTTGGTCAGGAGGTGGCTGGGTTTTGTTTTGTTTGGAGGCTCAGAATCTCCATTGCACTCATCCGTTTCACACAGTAACCTCCACAGAACTAGTCACTCTTCAGAGAGAGAGAGAAAAGGTGGGGCAGAAGCTGCCACTCAGGCCTCAGAGCCTGTTTGGAGGCTTGTGTTCCGGGGGCTGCCTTGGGGATTCCAAGACCGGGCAGATCCCTGGGAGCCCAGACTCAGACCCAGAGACTGCCTCTCCCGTGCCCCAGGCCCTCCCACAGCTCCGCTCGCTGCCTGGGTCACAGGCCTGCACTTAAGCAAGCTGGGCATCCCCTTGGCATGAAGCCTCACGTGGCCCCGCAGGGGAATGTTAGCACCTGACCCAGTCAGGACCCCCCACGGGTGGGGGCTCAGGGTGGGCTAGGTGTCCTGTCAGATGCAAAAGGAGAAGGTTAGTCATCATTCCAAACCTCACCTGCAATTTTGGTAAAGTGGTGAACCCGCTTTATATAGCTCTTGCTCAAAACGGTTTCACAGTCCTTTTCCTACCTGCTACCGGAATGAGCTACGGTCGGAAACTGGTAAATTCCCTAGTCACTTGGCAAGTTCATGAATGTTTTGCAGATGTCCACAATAATTGGCAAAGCAATTATTTAATTCAAATAACTTTAATCGTCCTTCAAAGGAGTTCCTCCCATTCGGCCACCCTAGAGAATTGCCCTTGGAGTTAAATAGTTATTTCAAGACACAGACCTATCAAACCATGACTTGATGGTCTTTGAGGCTGGACCTCTGCGATGAATTAGTTTGAAAGCTAAGGTCATGAATTGAATTAATAGTCAATTCCCTTCGACATGGGGAAAAGGTGATTTAGATCCGTGGCTTCCTGGAAGGTGTGGCTGCCCTGTTCACACCACATTACTGGCCGGGTGAGGGACAAGAGGTGATGTGAGGAGGCAGCTTGTACGGGGGCCCAATGTTCAAGAAGCCCACGTGCTTAGGAGACCCTAGGGTCTGGCTTGGGAACCTGTGATGTAGGCAATCCGTGGTAGGTTTATTATTTCAGTAGAGAGTTAGGATAAAGGATTGCATTGTTCAAAGGAGCAGTGGGTGGGAACTGGTGCTCCCGGGCATCCGGCTGCCATCCCCGGACTTCCAGAAGTAGGAAACCCAAGGCATGTTGAATCCTGTTTCTAGGAACACAGTCTTCAGGGGTGTATTTGCTTTTTCAGGAGGTCTGTGTTCTTCAGTTGCCAAAGCAGTCCTTAGTACAAATGAGATTTTGCTAAACAAACTGTATAATTAAGTAAACATTGCTCCATTCTTTGTGTCCCTGACCAAAAGTTAGTGTTAAGGAGTTTGACAAGCATGCCTTCTGTCCTTTCCCGCTGCATAGGCACATGGACACACAGCCCACAAGAAATTTCAAGATAGCTGAAGAGAGTATTTAAAACTTGCAAAGACTTGTCCTGAAGAGGACTTCACGTGTATCTGCTGATTTTAGCTCAAACTCTTTGGGGAGGACAGGGGCTGGGAGGCCTTCAGAAACACTGGCATAGGAATGTCATGCACAGATGAGCACGCCTCGGGCTTCTGAACATCTTCATTTGATCTTCTTCACCTTTAGTCTACTTTCGTAAGAATGAGAAGGGCTCAAATGGCACGCACTGCTAGAAAGCTGCACTGACCTGGAAGAATCCGGTCAAATCACAGCCTTCCCTCAGAAGCAGAGTTGCCCCCCTTGACAGGGCCCTCCTGCACCATCTGTCCAGTTGCTTTTCTGACTAGGGGGTGCCTGTAGAAGGGTCCTGATGGGGTCCTCTGGGGCAGGGCTGGGGGCCTCCCCCAGCCCTGTGCTCCCTGCCTGCAGCCTCCATCTGGTGTTGGCTGTGCCGGGGCTCCTGTGTGAGGTTCGCTATGTAAAGCGGCACCGTTAACTGCATGTTGTCTCGTATGCCGTTCATTTCTCTTCAGATTTCCAAAGCTCAGCAGTGTGCAAAGGGGGTGAGGGGGAGGGAAATTGGGAAGGACACTTGGTTTTTAACTTTGCGGTTTTGTCTGTGGCTAAAACAAGACATATGCCCATGCTTGGCACCAAGCCTTTGTATGGTGACACGCCCCCCCAAGGCCACCTCCCCTCTCTGCCAGGGCCCCCAATCCTAGCTGAAGGGTCCGACACGGGCTCCGTTCTGCTGACGCTCACCCAGATTACTTGGCCTTTGTGAACCTAAATGAAATGACATGATTGGGTGACGGGCTGGCAGGTCTCCCCTCCTCAGTGGGAGCCACACGGTATCCACCAGTGCCCACCAAAGTCACAGATGAAGAAACCGCTTTGGCCCCAGACCACAAAAGCTAGTCTCAGCAGCTTTGCAGCTCCCTTGACTGGCACCAGCTGCCAAGGCCAGCCAGGGGACCTTGCAAAATACTCCTGCCTCGCCATACCCTGCATTCTTCAGGACCCAAGATTTCAGCCGAGGTTATTTTACCACCCGAAGTACTGTGTCTTTTGCATAGCTCGAGTTTGTGATTCACTGCCAGGCTTAGACGGTTGTTTGCGGCGGCGGCTTTCCAGGCCATCAGGACGCTGGGGTGTGTGAGTCAGAATGCCTTGCCAAGAAAGCGCGGCCTTCCTCTGATCCTCTTTCCTTCCTCGGCCTGTGCTTGTTTGTGTGCAGTGTGGTGGGGGTGCCAACGCCCTACCCGCATGTTGCGTCGCCCGTGGCGTTCCAAAGAGCTCTGCATGCCGGGGGCTCCTGCTGACTTCAGCAGGCCCAGGAACTGAGCCCCCCACCACCACACTCTGCCCCCACCTTTGTTGTGCCTCACTTACAATGGTGCTTTTTCAGTTGTCTGTCTTCTCTTATGTTTTTATTTGTAAGGTGCTGTATATAACTTGAATATATTATGCACATATCCTACCCAATGGGTAGAACAAAAGATTGTTAATACTGTAATATAATGTATAGATACTGATTTTAACAGAAATGGCATAGAATTTGTGAATGCCTATGTGCTTTGTCCTCTTTTGTAAGGAAATTTGCAAATGGATGCATACAGATAAAAATCTATGTAGTTTATTTTCCTATTAAATATCAATATTATAACACAAGGGAAAGAAGTCTGAACAAGCAAGCCACTGTTTATGACCAGCATATGTATAGCAATTGAGAGTTGCATCTTTGCTGTGAAAACCCTTTATTAAAAAAAATAATTTAAAAAGAATCCCACAGCTTTTTGGTTGCCACTAGATGCTTCTCATTTTCATCTCTTTAGTAAGGCTCAGTTGGACCAGTGATAGAGTCAGAAAAAAAAAAAAGTTTTTTTCACCTTTGCTTTATGAAAAGATATCTCATGTTGTAGAATAGTGGAGATGTCAGGCCCCAGGGAGAAGCACGTACTTTCTTAAAATTGCAGAAATTATGTCCAAGTTCAGTAAATTGGCCAGCAGCAGAGGACTTTGTTCCGTACAGAGGCGTTGGCAGCCGTCTGTGTCCCTAGTCTCTCTGTGCCTTTTTCTTTGACAAACTGAAGCTGTGGAGCCAATGAACGAATGCGTGTGTAGGGCAAGAGTATCTCAGGAAAAACAAATCCACTTAGGAGAAGACCCCACTCTTAGAAAAACTGTTTTGTTTTGGGTTATCATTCACAGAGAATTAGCTATCAGCCAGTCAAGTGAAGAATCTTCTATCCGTTCCTGTTGGTGTGTCGTGGTGATCTTGACAAGCTAGGTTTTGCCAGCAGTTAGGGACGACGTTTTCAGTCGCATGCTCTGTCACACCTCTTACGCAGCATCTATCCGTTCAGCTCAGTGTTGTGTCCGTTGTGACCTCTGCATTTATCTTCAAATATCCTAATACTAAAAAAGGAAAAAGCCTTTCACGTGTTTACCAAAACCGCGGTTGAATCATGGGTGTGTGCCTCCTTTCCAGTGTTGTCCTTAAAGGCAGTCAGGGAAATTTTGCCCATCTGATCCATATTTCCACTCTATCTGTCACCAGAAGATATTAATTCTAATAAAACCCATGTTTTTTATTTGCTCTGTGGCATATGTTCTGATTTTGAAAATCACGAGAGAATCATGCCCTTATCCTCCAGAAAGCAGACTATTACAGATTCTCCTTACATTGAGAAGACCTCTACAATGCAACTCTTGTTGCTGAAGGATGAAAAGTCAGCCCTTCTCGCACTGTCTGTTCTGAAAGGGCATGACAAGATAGCTATCTCCTGGGGGCTCTGTCCCGTCCAGCCCCCGTCTGCTTCCCTTGTGAACTGCAGGGGCTCCTTGTGTTTCTGGTTTGACATTAGGAGCCAAGGCCCTCTGCTGTCAGGAGCAACACTCCCACCCTCCCGGTTCCTTCTCTTGGGAGAACTGTTGAGCATGAGTGTCATCAGAGAATGTTCTAGACTCAGAGGTACTAAAGTGTGTTACCACACCATTGCTTCCTTTCTACAGAACTAACTGAGGCTTATACTTTACTCTTAATGGTACTGGTTCATCTTAATGTGCTTGTTGGTATCTTGCTATTTTTCATTTCATGGCTTTCAAAGATCACATTTTGTAATTGACTTTGTCTAGTGGAAAGCTATTTTTAAATGTGTACAACACTATTCATAGCATTGAGTTCATTTAATTTTTATTATAAAGCAGCCAACTAAAAAAGTACAACCGTATTCAAACTTTTCAGTAGTTCATGTGAGCTCTGATAACCAGAGTCATTAAAGTCTGTAACAGCCCTTTGTGCTTACTTTTCAACATAATTCCAAGTTATATACAGAGAAATATTTCCAACTGTTGTGTATCTGCCTCTTTTAACTGAGCAATGGTGATGTAGTTCTTAGACCTAAGGTCTGTAATTGCAATACTTTTAAAGAAAGATGTTGCTCTAAGTGCTGTTTGTTAGTTATGAAATCAGCTTTTTCTGCTTGTTCTTAATGCTGTGGTCAAACCATAGCACAAAATCATTAAAAATAATCAGTGATATACATGTGTGTCCTGTTTTTCTTTTTTGCAATCTTTCAAAAACAAAGCACATATGTGTGTGGGGGGGGTGGAACTACATGCGTTTTAAAATCCAGTCTCAAAGAAACACTATTTTTATGGTTTCCCAGCTAACCTTTCCTCAAGCCCAGGTTCTACATAGAAATGTTCAGGGATTGCCCACAGATCTCATCATGGGAGGAGCCATTGAGAATGGCTTCACCTGAGCTGAGGTGCCCAAGGGCTGTGTAGCTGTCTCCCAGTTTCGGGATGGCTGTCACAGAGAAACAGAAATCAGCTAAGCCCAAAACACGAACAAGATTTCTAGCAATGGGTCCACAATAGCCAAACTCTGGAAGGAGCCAAGATGCCCTTCAACAGATGAATGGATAAAGAAGATGTGGTTCATATGTACAATGGAATATTACTCAGCCATCAGAAAGGATGAATACCCACCATTGCTTTGACATGGTTGGAACTGGAGGGGATTATGCTAAGTGAAATAAGTCAAGCAGAGAAAGACATCATATGGTTTCACTCATATGTGGAATATAAGAAACAGTGCAGAAGATCATAAGGAAAGGGAGGGAAAACTGGATGGGAAGAAATCAGAGAGAGAGACAAACATGAGAGACTCTTAACTACGGGAAACAAACTGAGGGTTGCTGAAGGGGAGGTGGGTGGGGGATGGGGTGCCCGGGTGATGGGCATTAAGGAGGGCACATGTGATAAGCACTGGGTGTTATAGGCAACTAATGAATCATTGAACACTACACCAAAAACTAATGATGTACTATATATGCTGGCTAACTGAATATATATATATAAAAAAAAAGATTTCTAGCAATGGGAACTGTTCAACCCGGAGACAGATGCCTCAGAGGTTTAAGGTCCTTGGCATTGGAGGTTCTCAGTCTGTGACCACGTAGCAAAAGGACTCTAAATTTCCTTCACTGAGAGATTAGAATAATATCTCTAAGCTCTAATTACATATACAGATTCACAGGTAACATAATTGTGTATGCACAAAACCTCAAACAATCTTCCAAATTACTAGAATAAGTGAAGTGAACATGGTTGCAAAAAACACAATTATTTTTGCATGTCTATGTTAGTAATGAGCTTCGGAAACAAATGAACTTTGGAAACTGAAATCTTAAAAATGCCATGTAAATAATTTTTGGTAACACCCATTTTGGACTCTCAATTTTTTTCTTGAGAGAGTGTGAGAGAGAGAGAGAGAGAGATGGGGAGGGGCAGAGGGAGAGGGAGAATCTTAAGCAGGCTCCATGCCCGCCTGACATGAGGCTCTATCTCATGACCCTGAGATCATGACCTGAGCCGAAATGAAGAGTTGGATGCAAAACTGACTGAGGCACCCAGGTGCCCCTGAATTAATTTCTTTAAAATTGTTTTGTAAAGGGGATTAAAACGGTGTAAGGAGGAAAACAGCTATAAGAAAAGAATTTCTTTTCCTCAAAACAGCAAATAGTCATTGATAGATCATCCTATGCTCTGGAATAAATAATCTCTTATTCGGTAGATCATTCAAGAAATATTAAAAAATATCCCCAAACTTGCTATCCCTGAGTGAAGCTAAGACTAGTATAAACTTTCCTCATGGAGAAACTTCTGCATAGGAATGAGGGGGTTCAGGGCTTGAGATGCCTCCTTGATCCTCCTGTTCAGTAAATCCTGGGGTCTGCAAAGAAACAGCTCCCTACCCCCACTCCCCCTCTGCCACAAGGAATCTATACCAAGCGCCCCCTGGTAGCTGTCACCGTGTGGGGTTCCCTGAAAGCAAAATCTGAGAAGAGGATCTCCATGCAGGTAGCTTGCCTGGGAGCTGTTCTCAGAGGACGAAGCAGGTAATGAGAGAGGAGACAGGCAAAGGTGTTCACACTGGTTTCCACTGTAGGCGATTGGGGCTCAAGATGGTGCCAAGAAGGAGGGGAGGCGGGGGCACCAATCTCCACTGTTGAGGGTTGCCCTTTGGGATTATCTTCCCAGACACCCTGGGTGGGAACAAACTGAAGACTTCTGGAGAAGCCCTGAGGCAGAAAAACCCAGACAACTGATGTCTGGAAGCTGCCAGCATGCGTAGCAGCTAACCCTCCCAGCTGGAGCTGAAATGACTGTGGACAAGGAGCACAGGAGTGGAACTCGCACGCTTCTGCCACGGTGCACACCGCATTCAAGTAGGTCCTTGAAAGATCCAGGCACTGCTGGCAGGGGAGAGAAAGCCCCAGTTCTGGACCCGCCATTTTCCCAAAGAGGCTTACACTCAGCACAGGACATGAACGGAGCCCAACATCTCCCCTTCTTGATGATGACCTCTGCTGCTGCCTGGGCTTCCTTGTGTCCCCACCTGGGGGGCACAGTACTTCAGTGCTGCCAAAACATGCCTGCTGGGACCCCAAACCCCTCCAATCTCTGGCTTCCTTTGACCAACTTATTCTGTTTATTAGCTTGTTTGTGAAACAGCAGGGCTGCTGGCTGCTAAGCAGAGCAACTAGTAATCACACTCCTCCGGCTGCCCGCTTCCTGCCCCCTTAGGAGAACATTTGGAAACACAGGGCATCCTCTCCCAGAGATCCACTCATAGTGAGCCTTGAAATAAAACACCGTATTTGTGACTCTCCATGCTGGTACTTGCACATAACATTCTGTAATGAGTCTGTTACTTAGAACATCATAATTAGATTTCTCGTTACGCTGTTTTGCTTTGGATTCTAATTCCGATGTTCGTTTTAAAATAGCAGCCCCAAAGTAAAAACTTTGCATTCGTGAAGTTCTTTGTTTTAACATCATGCTCTGTTCAGACTTCAGCTTTTACAAACCTCATTCGCCCTCCTTTACACACTTTTCTGAAAAGTCAGAAATGGCAAAGCTACAGTTTTAATCATTTGAACACAGCATAGTGGTAACTGAAATGTAGACTTTCAAAAGGCCTCATCAGGAAGCCTGCACATATATTTACAGATACCTGTATATAGTAGCTCCTGTATAACTTAACCTGTCTACAAAGCCATTTGCATTTAGAGTTGTATTGTGGCTACTGTTACCATGCATCTCTAAGCAGCAAAGTTTCTAGCAAGCCACACTAACAGAGGCAGCATGCTTTAAAGCCAGAGTACAAAGGTCAGTCTCCCCCACTGTGTGGGCCAGGTGACCCCAATGCCCCCTCACTTGCTGTCTTCCCTGAGTGAGGGCACTCCCATCTTTGGCATGGACTCTAAGGTGATTTGGCATCTGTCCCACTTCTGTAAGATTTCCTACTTACAATTAAAGGGCAGCATAGATTTTGGAGCCTATAGACCTGGGTGGGTCAAATATTAGCCTTATCTCAAATTAATGTGCCTGATGGGCTACTGCTTTTAAATGTTACCTGTCCAACAGGAACACCCATGGAAAGACTGGAGGACAGAGTGTGCTTGCCATGCAGGGCCCTCAATGAAAGGAGCTGCTATTTTTATAACATCCATATTCTAGATTTAATTTAAAAACATTTGCCCAATTACTATAGATGTGTAGACAGTACTTTACCTTGGAATGCTGTCTACACTCACTACTACAGCTTAAAATGCCACTGAAAGAAACAGGCACCAGAGTAATTTAAAAGGGGAAATAAAAGTTTCTTGAGACAAACAAAAATGGAAACACAAAATATCAGAATCTATAGGATGCAGCAAAAGCAGTTCTTACAGGGACATTCATAACAATAAACACCCACATTAACAAATAATCTACCTCTATGCCTTAAGGAACTAGAGAAAGAACAAACTGAGCCCAAACTTAGCTGAAAGAAGGAAATAATAAAAATCAGAGCAGACCGCTGAGGGACATCACTCCGGTGGCTAAGCGGGGGGTGGAACCCTCACGGGACAGTGTGGTCTCAGGACCCTCAGGGTCACAGAAAGACCGGGGTGCCTGAGTGTGGCAGAGCTCCCAGGTAACAGAGCAGGGAAGCCGGCTGCAGAGGCGGAGCCCAGGCGCGGGCTCTCAGCTCGGGGTTGCCATAAACCGTGATCCGCGGCACAGTCGGGCCCCTGCTCCTCCAGCAGGGACCCAACAAGCGGCAGATCCGGGGAGACTCACCTTCCCCCCCAGGAGGAGCCGCGCGGGAGTGCACCGCAGGGATCTGCTGGGTTTGGAGACTCCACCCAGGGTCGGGTGCCAGAGATAGAAACGTGCGATCACAGGCCGGGTGAGCACGGAGTGCGGCCGGAGACCGGGGAGCAGGGAGTGACTGACTGCTTTTCTCTGGGGGCACACTGAGGAGCGGGGCCCCGAATTCTCGGCTCCTCTGGGCGGAGATTGGGTGGGCGCCATTTTCACTCTCCACCTCCAAAGCTGCACGGAAAGCTTGCAGGGAAAAAAAGCTCCTGAGAGCAAACCCGAGCAGATTATTTAGCCGGGAGGGGGCAAGGGCGGGGCAATTCCGCCTCCGGCAAAGACATTTGGGAACCATAGCAACAGGCCCCTCCCTCAGAAGATCAGCGAGAACAGCCAGCCAAGACCAAGTTTACCGATCAATGAGAACGGCAGAACTCCAGCACTAGGGGAATACTACACATAGAATTCATGGCTTTTTTACCATGATTCTTTAGTCTTTCAAAGTTAATTTTTTTTTAACTGTCTTTTTTTCTTTTTCTTTTTTTTTTTAATTTTTCTATTTCCCTTTTTCAACCAACATCTTATCAATCCCTTTTTTAAAAAAACATTTTTATTGTTCATTTTTAGAGTCATATTCTATCCCTTCATAGTAGTTACCCGTATTTTTGGGATATATATATATGTTGTTCTCTCTTTAAAATTTTGAGATAGTTTCTTCTAACAGATCAAAATATACCCTAAATCTCTAGTATATGCTTTTTTTCTACTCCCCTGTCTGATCACATTCTCTCCCTTTTTTTCTTCTTTTTTTAAAATCCTCTTCTTTCTTTTTTCAAACAACTTCTTATCAATTCCTTTTATAAAATTTTTTATAATTTCCATCTTTACAGTCATATTCCATCCCTTCATCATATCAACCCTTATTTTTGTACATATATAAGTTTTTCTTTCTTTAAAATTTTGGGAGGCACTTTCTTCTAACAGACCAAAATACACCCAAAATCTAGTGTGTGGCACTGATCTATATACCAGCCTGATCATATTTGATCACATTCTGGTTTTTTTGTTGTTGTTGCTTTGTTTTGTTCTGTTTTTGTTTGTTTTTATCTTTATCTTTTTCTTTTTCTTTTTTCTCTCTTTCCCTTTCTTTTCCCACTGTTTCAGGTCTTTTCTGATTTGTTTAGAGTATATTTTCTGGGGACGTTGTTACTCTGCTAGCATTTTGTTCTCATTAATATATTCTCTGCACAAAATGACAAGACAGAAAAAATCACCTCAACAAAAAGAACAAGAGGTAGTACCGACTGCCAGGGACCTACTCAATACAGACAGTAGTATGATGTCAGATCTAGAGTTCAGAATCATCACTTTAAAGATACTAGCTGGGCTTGAGAAAAGCATGGAAGTTATTAGAGAAACCCTTTCTGGAGAAGTAAAAGAACTAAAATCTAACCAAGTTGAAATCAAAAAGGCTATTAATGAGGTACAATCAAATATGCGGGCACTAACTGCTAGGATAAATGAGGCAGAAGAGAAAATCAGTGATATAGAAGACCAAATGATGGAAAATAAAGAAGCTGAGAAAAAGAGACATAAACAACTACTGGATCACGAGGGCAGAATTTGAGAGATAAGCGATACCATAAGATGAAACAACATTAGAATAATTGGGATCCCAGAAGAAGAAAGAGAGAGGGGCAGAAGGTATAATGGAGCAAATTATAGCAGAGAACTTCCCTAATTTGGGGAAGGAAACTGGCATCAAAATCCAGGAAGCACAGAGAACCCCTCTCAAAATCAGTAAAAATAGGTCAACACCCCGACATCTAATAGTAAAACTTATGAGTCTCAGAGACAAAGAGAAAATCCTGAAAGCAGCTCGGGAGAAGAAATATGTAACCTACAATGGTAGAAACATTAGATTGGCAACAGACCTATCCACAGAGACCTGGCAGGCCAGAAAGGACTGGCAGGATATATTCAGAGCACTAAATGAGAAAAAGATGCAGCCAAGAATACTCTATCCAGCTAGGCTGTCATTGAAAATTGAAGGAGAGAGAAAAAGCTTCCAGGACGAACAAAAACTAAAGGAATTTGCAAACACGAAACCAGCCCTACAGGAAATCTTGAAAGGGGTCCTCTAAGCAAAGAGAGAGCCTAAAAGCAACATAGACCAGAAAGGAACACAGACAATATACACTAACAGTCACCTTACAGGCAATACAATGGCACTAAATTCCTATCTTTCAGTAGTTACCCTGAATGTAAATGGGCTAAATGCCCCAATCAAAAGACACAGGCTATCAGATTGGATAAAATAACAAGACCCATTAATATGCTGTATGCAAGAGACTCATTTTAGACCCAAAGACACCCCCAGATTGAAAGTGAGGGGGTGGAAAACCATTTACCATGCTAATGGACACCAAAAGAAAGCTGGGGTGGCAATCCTTATATCAGACAAATTAGATTTTAAACCAAAGACTGTAATAAGACATGAGGAAGGACACTATATCCTACTTAAAGGGTCTATCCAACAAGAAGATCTAACAATTATAAATATCTATGCCCCTAACATGGGAGCAGCCAGTTATATAAGGCAATTAATAACAAAAGCAAAGAAACACATCAACAACAATACAATAATAGTAGGGGACTTTAACACCCCCCTCACTGAAATGGACAGATCGTCTAAGCAAAAGATCAACAAGGAAATAAAGACTTTAAATGTCACACTGGACCAAATGGACTTCACAGACATATTCAGAACATTCCACCCCAAAGCAACGGAATACACATTCTTCTCTACTACCCATGGAACATTCTCCAGAATCGATCACATCCTAGGTCATAAATCCAGTCTCAACCGGTACCAAAAGATTGGGATCATTCCCTGCTTATTTTCAGACCACAATGCTTTGAAACTAGAACTCAATCACAAGAGGAAAGTCGGAAAGAACTCAAATACATGGAGGCTAAAGAGCATCCTACTGAAGAATGAATGGGTCAACCAGGAAATTAAAGAAGAATTTAAAAAATACATGGAAACCAATGAAAATGAAAACACAACTATTCAAAATCTTTGGGATGCAGCAAAGGCAGTCCTAAGAGCAAAGTATATAGCAATACAAGCCTTTCTCAAGAAACAAGAAAGGTCTCAAGTACACAACCTAACCCTACCCCTAAAGGAGCTGGAGAAAGAACAACAAATAAAGCCTAAACCCAGGAGGAGAAGAGAAATCATAAAGATCAGAGCAGAAATCAATGAAATAGAAACTAAAAGAACAGTAGAACAGATCAACGAACCTAGGAGCTGGTTCTTTGAAAGAATTAACAAGATTGATAAACCCCTGGCCAGACTTATCAAAAAGAGAAGAGAAATGACCCAAATCAACAAAATCGTGAATGAAAGAGGAGAGATCACAACCAACACCAAAGAAATACAAACAATTATAAGAACATATTATGAGCAACTCTATGCCAGCAAATTAGATAACCTGGAAGAAATGGATGCATTCCTAGAGATGGATCAACTACCAAAACTGAACCAGGAAGAAAGAGAAAACCTGAACAGACCTATAACCACTAAGGAAATTGAAGCAGTCATCAAAAATCTCCCAAAAAACAAAAGCCCAGGTCCAGATGGCTTCCCAGGGGAATTCTACCAAACATTTCAAGAAGAATTAATACCTATTCTTCTGAAACTGTTCCAAAAAACAGAAATGGAAGGAAAATCTCCAAACTCATTTTATGAGGCCAGCATTACCTTGATCCCAAAACCAGACAAAGACCCCATCAAAAAGGAGAATTACAGACCAATATCCCTGATGAACATGGATACAAAAATTCTCACCAAAATACTAGCCAATGGGATCCAACAGTACATTAAAAGGATTATTCACCACGACCAAGTGGGATTTATCCCTGGGCTGCAAGGTTGGTTCAACATCCGCAAATCAATCAATGTGATACAATACATTAACAAAAGAAAGAACAAGAATTGTATGATCCTCTCAATAGATGCAGAAAAAGCATTTGAGAAAGTACAGCATCCTTTCTTCATCAAAACTCTTCAGAGTATAGGCATAGAGGGTATATACCTCAATATCATAAAAGCCATCTATGAAAAACCTACAGCAAATATCATTCTCAATGGGGAAAAACTGAGAGCTTTCCCCCTAAGGTCAGGAACACGGCAGGGATGTCCACTATCACCACTGCTATTCAACATAGTATTGGAAGTCCTAGCCACAGCAATCAGACAACAAAAAGAAATAAAAGGCATCCAAATCGGCAAAGAAGAAGTCAAACTCTCACTCTTTGCAGATGATATGATACTTTATGTGGAAAACCCAAAAGACTCGACCCCAAAACTGCTAGAACTCATACAGGAATTCAGTAAAGTGGCAGGATATAAAATCAATGCACAGAAGTCAGTGGCATTCCTATACACCAACAACAAGACAGAAGAAAGAGAAATTAAGGAGTCGATCCCATTTACAGTTGCACCCAAAACCATAAGATACCTAGGAATAAATCTAACCAAAGAGGCAAAGGATCTGTACTCAGAAAAATATAAAATACTCATGAAAGAAATTGAGGAAGACACAAAGAAATGGAAAAACGTTCCATGCTCATGGATTGGAAGAACAAATACTGTGAAGATGTCAATGCTACCTAGAGCAATCTACACATTCAATGCAATCCCCATCAAAATACCATCCACTTTTTTCAAAGAAATGGAACAAATAATCCTAAAATTTGTATGGAACCAGAAAAGACCCTGGATAGCTAGAGGAATGTTGAAAAAGAAAAGCAAAGCTGGCGGCATCACAATTCCAGACTTCAAGCTCTATTACAAAGCTGTCATCATCAAGACAGTATGGTACTGGCACAAAAACAGTCACATAGATCAGTGGAACAGAATAGAGAGCCCAGAAATGGACCCTCAACTCTATGGTCAACTCATCTTTGACAAAGCAGGAAAGAATGTCCAATGGAAAAAAGAGTCTCTTCAACAAATGGTGTTGGGAAAATTGGACAGCCACATGCAGAAGAATGAAACTGGACCATTTCCTTACACCACACACAAAAATAGACTCCAAATGGTTGAAAGACCTCAATGTGAGACAGGAGTCCATCAAAATCCTAAAGGAGAACACAGGCAGCAACCTCTTCGACCTCAGCCGAAGTAACTTCTTCCTAGAAACATTGCCAAAGGCAAGGGAAGCAAGAGCAAAAATGAACTACTGCGACTTCATCAAGATAAAAAGCTTTTGCAAAGCAAAGGAAACAGTCAACAAAACCAAAAGACAACCAACAGAATGGGAGAAGATATTTGCAAATGACATATCAGATAAAGGGCTAGTATCCAAAATCTATAAAGAACTTATGAAACTCAACACCCAAAGAACAAAGAATCCAATCAAGAAATGGGCAGAAGACATGAACAGACATTTTTCCAAAGAAGACATCCAAATGGCCAACAGACACATGAAAAAGTGTTCAACATTGCTCGGCAGCAGGGAAATCCAAATCAAAACCTCAATGAGATACCACCTCACACCAGTCAGAATGGCTAAAATTAACAAGTCAGGAAATGACAGATGTTGGCAGGGATGCGGAGAAAGGGGAACCCTCCTACACTGTTGGTGGGAATGCAAGCTGGTGCAGCCACTCTGGAAAACAGTATGGAGGTTCCTCAAAAAGTTGAAAATAGAGCTACCCTACGATCCAGCAATTGCACTACTGGGTATTTACTCCAAAGATACAAAAGTAGGGATCCGAAAGGGTACGTGCATCCCCATGTTTATAGCAGCAATGTCCACAATAGCCGAACTGTGGAAAGAGGCAGGATGTCCATCGACAGATGAATGGATAAAGAAGATGTGGTATATATATACAATGGAATATTATGCAGCCATCAAAAGGAATGAGATCTTGCCATTTGCAACGATGTGGATGGAACTGGAGGGTATTATGTTGAGCGAAATAAGTCAAACAGAGAAAGATATGTATCATATGACCTCACTGGTATGAGGAATTCTTTATCGCAGGAAACAAACTGAGTGTTGTTGGAGTGGGGGGTGGGGTGGGAGGGATGGGGTACCTGGGTGATAGACACTGGGGAGGGTATGTGCTCTGGTAAGCGCTGTGAATTGTGCAAGACTGTTGAATCTCAGATCTGTACCTCTGAAACAAATAATGCAATATATGTTAAGAAAAAAAAAAGAAGAAGAAGGTAGCAGGAGGGGAAGAATGAAGCAGGGGAAATCGGAGGGGTAGACGAATCATGAGAGACGATGGACTCTGAAAAACAAACAGGGTTCTAGAGGGGAGGGGGGTGGGAGGATGGGTTAGCCTGGTGATGGGTATTGAGGAGGGCACATTCTGCATGGAGCACTGGGTGTTATGCCGAAACAATGAATCATGGAACACTACATTTAAAACTAATGATGTAATGTATGGGGATTAACATAAGAATAAAAAAATTAAAAAAAATAAGTGACAAGATTTCACTCCTTTATATGGCTGAGTAATATTCTATTTTATATAACATACCACTATGGAAAACAGCATGGAGGTTCCCCCCAAAATGAAAATTCAGCCATAAAAAAGAATGAAATCAGGGCGCCTGGGTGGCTCAGTTGGTTAAGTGACTGCCTTCGGCTCAGGTCATGATCCTGGAGTCCCATGATCGAGTCCCGCATCGGGCTCCTTGCTCAGCGGGGAGTCTGCTTCTCCCTCTGACCCTCCCCCCTCTCATGCTCTCTCTCTCTATCTCATTCTCTCTCAAATAAATAAATAAAATCTTTAAAAAAAAAAAGAATGAAATCTTGCCATTTGTAATTACATGGATGCAGCTAGAGAGTATAATGGTAAGTGAAATACGTCAGTCAGGGAAAGACAAATACCATACGATTTCACTCATACATGGAATTTAAGGAACAAAACAAATGAGCAAATAAAAAGAGAGAAACAAGCCAAGAAACAGTCTCTTAACTATAGAAAATAAACTGATGGTTACCAGAGGGAAGATAGGTGGGAGGGTCAGTGAAATAGGTAACAGAGATTAAGGAGTGCACTTATATGATGAGCACTGGGTGATGTGTGGACGTGTTGAATCACTATATTCTACACCTAAAACTAATATAACAGTGTATGTAAACTATACTGGAATTAAAATTTTTTGAAGTTTTTAAAAAATTAACATTAGAACTACCATGTGATTCCTCAATTCCACTTCTGGGTATTTATCCAAAGAAAATAAAAACACTAACTTAAAAAGATATATGCACCCCCATGTTCACTGCAGCATTATTTATAGTAGCCAAGATATGGAAGCAACCTAAGTGTCCATCAATGGCTGAATGGATAAAAAAAAATTGTGGTAACCATCACAGTCAATTTTAGAACATTTTCATCACCTCAAGGAGAAACCATTTAATTATCATCCCCATATTCCCTCATCCCCTTATCCAGCCCTAAGGAACAGGAACTTACTTTCTTTCTCTATAGATTTCCATATTCTGAACTTCCATATGAATGGATTCATATAGTATGTGGTCTTCTGTGACTGGCTATCTTCACTTAACATAATGTTTTCAAGGATCATCCATGTTGTAACATATGTATCAATACTTTGTTCCTTTTTACAACTGTATAATATTACATTGTATGAATATACCCCCCTTGTTTGTCCATTTGTCTGCTGATGGACATTTGCGTTGTTTCTACTTTATGCTATTGTGAACAATGTTGTTATAAGTATTTGTGTACAAGTTTCTCTCTGGGCCCATGCTTTCATTTCATTTGGGTATATACCTAAGAGTGGAATTTCCAGGTCATATAGTAATTCTATGTCTAATCATTTGAGGGGCCATCAGACTGTTTTCCAAAGTGGCTACACCATTTTATGTTCCCACCGGCAGTGTATGAGGGTTCCTATTTCTCCACATCTTCTATAGCAATACTTGTTACCTGATTTTTTGGTTCTAGCCATCCTACTAGATGTGAAGTAGTATCTCATTCTGAATTTAATTGGTAGCATTTCCTTGATAACTAATGATGTTTGAGTATCTTTTCATTTGCTTTTTGGCCATTTGTACATCTCACTTAGAAAATTGCATATTCAAATTCTTTGCCCATGTTTTGATTATTTTATTGTTGAGCTTTAAGAGTTATTTATGTAGTCTAGACACAAGTTCCTTGATCTTCTTGTCATCACTTGACTGAGATCCATATCTGGTAGGAAAGTGCACAAGGTGGATCTTGCAGTCAAGAAGATGGTATAATAAGACCGGAAAGAGCTTCAGATTGAAAGAGCTGGACATGTGGAGAAAAGGCCCAGCCTGGTTTCTGGATTTTCAAGAAGACTGGCAGCCCATAAAAGGGCTCCAAGGGGAGCTGGCTATATGTAGCTAGCTGGCTAGCAAAGCTTCTCCAGGCAGTTGTTAAAAATTATTTTACTATATAAAACTTTTATTAAATGGTGCTCTTTGTAAGAAAAAAAAAATCAGAGCAGAAATAATGAAACAGAAAAACAATAGAAAAGATTAACCAAACTAAGAGTTGGCTCTTTGAAGAGATAAACAAAATTCACAAACCAAGGAAAAAAGAGAACAACCAAATCAACAAAATTACAGAATTATAAATGAGAAGGGAAACTGATACCACAGAAGTTCTAGATAAAATACTTAGGGGGGGGTGCCTGGGTGGCTCAATCAGTTGAGCATCTGCCTTCGGCTCGGGTCATGATCCCAGGGTCCTGGGATTGAGCCCCATGTCGTCAGGCTCCTTGCTCAATGGGGAGTCTGTTTCTCCCTCTCCCTCTGCCTGCCACTCCCCCTGCTTGTACTCTCTCTCTCTGTGTCAAATGAATAAAGAAAATCTTAAAAAAAAAAAAAAAAACCGAAAAAAACAATAAAGTACTTGGGGACAAATTTAACCAAGGAGGTAAAAGATCTCTATTCTGAAAAACACAAGACATTGATAAATCAAGGAAGACACAAATAAATGGAATGGTATCCCATGTTCATGGATTGGAAAAATTAATATTGTTAAAATGTCAATACTACCAAAAGCCATCTATAGATTCACTGCAAACCTTATCAAAATTCCAATGGCATTTTCATAGAAATAGGAAAAAAAAACACCCCTAAAATCTATATGGAATCACAAAAAAAAAAACCCAAAAAACAAAAAAAAAACACCAAAGAGGCAAAGAAATCCTGGGAAAACACAGCAGGTGGTGTCACACCTGATTTCAAAACTACACTATAAAGCTACAGTCATTAAAACAGTATGGCCCTGGCATAAAAACAGGCCAATACACCAATGGGACAGAATCAAGAGCCCAGAAATAAACCCAAGCATATATGGTCAACTAGTATTTGACAAGGGAGTCAAGAATACACAATGAAAAAAAGACCGGCTTTTCAGTAAATGGTGCCAGGGAAACTGGATATTCACATGTGAAAGAATAAAACTTGACCTCTATTTTACACCACTCACAAAAATTAATTCAAAATCGATTAAAGACTTACAACCTAAAACCATGAAATTCTTAGAAGATCTAGGAATAAACCTCATTGGCAGGGGACTTAGTAAAATCACACCTAAAGTGCAAGCAACAACATAAGATATAAACAAGTGGGACTACATCAAACTAAAAAGCTTCAGCACAGCAAAAGAAAACCATCAACAAAATGAAAAGTCAACCTACTGAATGGGAGAAAATATTTACAAATCCTATATCTGGTAAGAGGTTAATATCCAAAATATATAAAGAATTCCTACAACTCAATAACAAAAAACAACCCAACTAGAAAATGGGCAAAGGACCTGAATAAATATTTCTCCAGAAAAGATATATGAAAGGCCAATGGGTACATGGGAAGATGCTCAACGTCACTAGTCATCAGGGAAATGCAAATCAAAACCACAATGTGATATCACCTCACACCTGTTAGAATGGCTATCATAAAAAAGACAGGAGATAACATATGCTGGCGAGGATGTGAAGAAAAGGGAAGCCTTGTGCACTGTTGGTGGGACTGAGAATTGGAGCAGCCACATGGAAAACTGTATGGAGGATCCTCAAATATTTAAAAAGAGAATTATCATATGATCCAATAATTCCACTTCTGGGCAAATATCAAAGGAAACAAAAACACTAACTCAAAGATATGTGCACCCCCATGTTCACAGCAGCATTGTTTATAATAGCCAAGACATGGAAACAACCTAAGTGCCCATCCATGGGTGAATGAATAAAGATGGTGGTGGTGGTGGTGTGTGTGTGTATGCATGCACACACGATGAATGCTATTCAGCCATAAAAATAAAATAATAATAAAATGAGGAAATCCTACCATATGCAACAATATGGATGGACCTCGAAGGTATTATGCTAATTCAAATAGGTCAGACAGAGAAAGACAAAAACTGTATGATCTTACTTATATGTGGGAATGTTAAAAACAAACCAACCAACAAAACCCTGCCAAAGTCATAGAAAAAAAAAATCAGGTTTGTGGTTACCGGAAGTGGAGGAAGGTGGTCAAAAGGTACAAACTTCCAGGAGGAGGAAGATGGTGGAGGAGTAGGAGACCCTAGTTTTGTCTGGTCCCTGGGATTCAGCTAGATAGCTATCAAATCATTCTGAAGACCTACAAACTCAATTGGAGATCTAAGAAAAGAATTGCTGCCAACTCTACAAATAGAAAAGAGACCACTTTCTGCAAGGTAGGAGGCGTGGAGAAGTGAATCCGAGGTGATATATGGGAAGATAGACTGTGGTGGGAGGGAGCCTCTGAAAGCCAGCTACTGGAACGTAATAAAGCAGCAGAGCGCAAAATCAGAACTTTCAGAAGTCTGTTCCGGTGAGGGCCATCCCTGCCTGAAAAATGCTCAGGTGGTGAAGTGGGGTGGAATCCTAGACGGGACAGTGTAGTCTCGGGATTCCCGGGGTCACAGAAAGAAAGGGAGTGCCTGAGTGTGAGAGTTCCCAGGCATTGGAGCAGGGAAGCTGGCTGCAATCAGCGATCCCAGGAGTGGGCTTTCAATTCAGGGTTGCCATAAACCATGAACCACAGCACAGTCTAGAGACTGCTCTCTGAGCAGGGGCCCAGCAAGCAGGAGAACTGCTGCAGGACCGCCCCTCCCTCCTCTGGGAGGGGAGGTGCAAGTGGGAGCCACAGGAGTCTCTAAAGTTGGAGATTCCAAATGGGGTCAGGTGCCTGAGATAAAATACTCGGTCACAGGCTGGGTGAACACAGAGTGCAGACGGAAACCAGGGAGACAAGAGTATTTGACTGCTTTCCCCTGAGGGCCCACTGGAGAGTGGGGGGCATGAATTTTCAGCCCAGGGCTGGGGATTGAGGCACCACCATTTTCATTTTCATCCTCTAAGGCGGCATGGAAACCCTTCAGTGAACAAAAGCCACACAGAGCAGTTTGAAGCTGCCTATACCTAGCCTGGACCCCTGTCAAGGGGGGTGTGATTCTGCCCAGGGCAAAGACACTTGAGAATCAGTGCAACAGACCCCACCCCCAGAAGACCAGCAGGAACACCCAGCTAAGACCAAGTTTACCAATCACACAGAAATACAAAACTCCAGCGCTAGGGGAAAACAGTGTATAGAATTCATGTTTTTTTCCTTATGATTCTTCAGTCTTTCAGATTAAATATTCTTTTTTTCCTTTTCAACTAGTTTCTTATTTTATCAACTCTTTTTTAAAGTCTTTTTTAATTTTCATTTTTACATTTTAAATATATATTCTTCATTTTTGGCTTCCTTTCATTGTATTCAATTTTATTTTTGTATATATCTGTTTTCTTTCTATACAATTTTGGCATCTAGCTTCTCCTAACAAACCCAGGACCTAGTATATTATTCTGTTCTGTCCATATGTTTAATTATATTCTTTTTTTCCTTCTTTTTTCTTTTTTGGTTTCTGATCTCTTCTGATTTTTTTTTTAGTGTATATTTTGCTGGGGTCCTGGTTGATATTTTTGTATTTGGTTCCCTCACTCATCTATTCTTTTTTATTTTTTTTAAGATTTTTTTCTTATTTATTTGACAGAGAGAGGGATAGCGAGAGCAGGAACACAAGCAGGGGGAGTGGAGAGGGAGAAGCAGGCTTCCTGCCGAGCAGGGAGCCCGATGTGGGACTCGATCTCAGGACCCTGGGATCATGACCTGAGCCAAAGGCAGATGCTTAACGACTGAGCCACCCAGGCGCCCCACTCATCTATTCTTATCTGGACAAAATGACAAGACAGAAAAACACCCCAGATAAAAGAACTAGAGGCAGTACCAACTGCCAGAGACTTAATCAATATGGACATAGGTTAGATATCAGAGCTAGAATTCAGAATAATGATTATAAAGATACTAGCTGGGCTTGAAAAAACATAGAAGACACTAGAGGATCTCTTTCTGGGGAAATAAAAGAACTAAAATCTAATCAGTTGAAATAAAAAAGGGTATTACTGAGATGCAATAAAAAATGTAGGCTCTAACTGCTAGGATAAATGAGGTAGAAGTGAGAATCAGTGATACAGAAAATTATGGAGAATAAAGAAAATGAGAAAAAGAGAAACAAAGAACTACTGGATCACCAGGGGAGGATTCAGGAGATTAGTGATACCATAAAGCAAAACAATAGCAGAATAATTGGGGCCCCAGAGGAAGAAGAAAGGAGGGGGGCAGAAGGTATATTTGAGCAAATTATAGCTGAGAAATTCTGTAATATGGGGAAGGAAACAGGCATTCAAGTACAGGAGGCACAGAGAACTCCCCCTCAAAATGAATAAAAGTAGGTCAGCATATCAGCATGTAATAGTGAAGCTTGCAAATTTTAGAGACAAAGAGAAAAGCAGCTCGAGACAAGAGGTCCTTAACCTATAGAGGTAGAAACATAAGCTGACAGCAGGCCTATCCCAGGAGACCTGGCAGGCCAGAAAGGCCTGGCATGATATATTCAGGGTGCTAAGAGAGAAATATATGCAGCCAAGAATACTTTATCCAGCAAGGCTGTCATTCAGAATAGAAGGAGTGAGAAAGAGCTTCCAAGACAAACAGAAACTAAAAGAATTTGTGATCACTAAACTAGCTTTGCAAGAAATATTAAAGGGGATCCCAAAGTAACATAGAACAGAAAGAAACAGACACAATCTACAGAAACAGGGACTTTATAGGTAATACAATGGCACTAAATTGATATCTTTCAATAGTTACTCTGAATGTAAATGGGCTAAATGCCCCAATCAAAAGACACAGGGTATCAGATTGGATAAAAAAGCAAAACCCATCCATATGCTGTTTACAAGAGACTCATTTAGACCCAAAGACACCTCCAGATGGATAGTGAGGGGGTGGAGAGCCATTTATCATGCTAATGGACATCAAAAAAAACATAGGGTAGCAATCCTTATATAAGACAAAATAGATATTAAACCAAAGACTGTAAAAAGAGTTGAAGAAGGAGGGTGCCTGGATGGCTCAGTCAGCTGAGCAGCTGCCTTTGGCCCAGGTCATGATCTCCAGGGGTCCTGGGATCGAGCCCCATGTCGGGCTTCCTGCTCAGCAGGGAGTCTGCTTCTCTCTCTCTCTGCCCCTCCCCACTGCTCATTCTCTCTCTCTCTCAAATAAATAGAAATCTCCAAAAAAAAAAAAAAAAAAAAGATGGAGAAGATCACTATATCATAATTAAAGGGTCTATCCAACAAGAAGTTCTAACAATTGTAAATATTTATGCCCCTAACTTGGGAGCAGCCAATTATATAAACCAATTAATAACAAAATTAAAGAAACACATTGATAAGAATAAAATAATAGGGGGCTTGAACATCCCACTCACAGCAATGGACACATCATCTAACCAGATCAACAAGGGAACAAGGGCTTCAAATGACACAATGGACCAGATGAACTTCACAGATATATACAGAGCATTCCATCCTAAAGCAACAGAATACACATTCTTCTTGAGTGTACATGGAACATTCTCCAGAATACATCACATACTGGGTCACAAATCAGGTCTCAACTGGTACCAAAAAACTGGGATTATTCCTTGCATATTTTCAGATCACAGTGCTTTAAAACTTGAACTCAATCACAAGAGAAAATTTGGAAGGAAAACAAATGCATGGAGGTTAAAGAGCATCCTATTAAAGAATGAGTGGGTCAAGCAGGAAATTAACGAATTTAAAAAATTCATGGAAAAAAATAAAAATGAAAACACAACTGTTCAAAACCCTTGGGATGGAGCAAAGGTGGTCCTAAGAGGGAAGTACACAGCAATACAAGGATTGCTCAAGAAACAAGAAAAGTCTCAAATAGACAACCTAACATTACACCTAAGGGAGCTGGAGAAAGAACAGCAAATAAAGCCTAAACCCAGCAGGAGAAGAGAAATAATAAAGATTAGAGGAGAAATCTGTGAAATAGAAATAAAAAAAATAGAACAGATAAATGAAACTAGGAGCTGATTCTTTGAAAGAATTAATAAGATCGATAAACCCCTAGGCAGTCTTATCAAAAATATAAAGGAACCAAATTAATAAAATCATGAATGAAAGAAGAGAGATCACAACCAACACTGAAGAAATACAAATAATTATAAGAACATATTATTAGCAACTATATGCCAATAAATTAGGCAATCTAGAAGAAATGGATATATTCCTGGAAATTTATAAACTACCAAAACGGAAAGAGGAAGAAATAGAAAACTAGAACAGATCCATAACCAGCAAGGAAATTGAAACAGTAATAAAAAATCTCCCAACAAACAAGAGTCCAGGGCTGGATGGCTTCCCAGGGAAATTCTACCAAACATTTAAGGAAGATATAATACCTATTCTTCTGAAGCTGTTTTAAAAAATAGAAATGGAAGGAAAAATTCCAAACTCTTTCTATGTGGTCAGCATTATCTTGATTCCAAAATCAGACAAAGACCCTACCAAAAAGGAGAATTACAGACCAATATTGCTGTTAAACATGCATGCAACATTCTCACCAAAATACTAGCCATAAGTATCCAACAATGTATTAAAAGGATTATTCATCAGGACCAAGTGGGATTTATTCCTGGGATGCAAGGGTGGTTCAACATCCACAAATCAATCAATGTGATAGAACACATTAATAAAAGAGAAAACAAGAACCATATGATCTTCTCAACTGAAGTGGAAAAAGCTTTGACAAAATACAGCATCCTTTCTTGATTAAAACTCCACAGTGTAGGGATAGAGTGAACATACCTCAATATCATCAAGGCCATCTACAAAAAGCCCACAGCAAATTATCGTTCTCAATGGGGAAAAACTAGTAAGAGCTTTTCCCCTAAGGTCAGGAACACAACAGAGATTTCCACTCTTGACACTGTTGTTCAACACAGTACTAGAAGTCCTAGCCTCAGCAATCAAATAACAAAAAGAAATAAAAGGCATTCAAATTGGCAAAGAAGAACTCAAACTCTCACTCTTCACAGATGACATGATACTGTATGTGGAAAGCCCAAAAGACTCCACCCCAAAATTGCTAGAACTCAGGAATTCAGCAATGTGGCAGGATATAAAATCAATGCACAGAAATCAGTTGCATTTCTATACACTAACAATGAGACGGAAGAAAGAGAAATTAAGGAATTGATCCCATTTACAATTGCACCAAAAACCATAAGATACCTAGGAATAAACCTAACCAAAGAGGTAAAGGTTCTGTACTCTGAAAACTATAGAACACTCATGAAAGAAACTGAGGAAGACACAAAGAAATGGAAAAAAGGTTCCATGCTCATGGATTGGAAGAACAAATATTGTTAAAATGTCTATGCTACCTAGAGCAATCTATACATTCAATGCAATCCCTATCAAAATACCATCAACATTTTTCACAGAGCTGTTACAAATAATCCTAAAATTTATATGGAACCAGAAAAGACCCCAAATAGCCAGAGGAATGTTGAAAAAGAAAAACAAAGCTGGGGGCATCACAATGCCTGACTTCAGGTTATATTACCAAGCTGTAATCATCAAGACAGTATGGCACTGGCACAAAAACAGACACATAGATCAATGGAACAGAATAGAGAGCTCAGATATGGACCCTCAACTCTATGGTCAACTAATCTTCAACAAAGCAGGAAAGAATGTCCAATGGAAAAAGGTTAGTCTCTTCAACAAATGGTGTTGGTAAAATTGGACAGCCACATGCAAAAGAATGAAACTGGACCATTCTCTAACACCATACACAAAGATAAACTCAAAATGGATGAAAGACCTCAATGTGAGACAGGAATCCATCAAAATCCTAGAACAGAACACAGGCAGCAACCTCTAAGACCTTGGCTGTAGCAACTTCTTGCTAGATATGTCTCCAAAGGCAAGGAAAACAAAGGCAAAAATGAACTATGGGGCCTTCATCAAGATAAAAAGCTTTTGCAAAGCAAAGGAAACAGTCAACAAAACCAAAAGACAACTGACAGAATGGGAGAAGATATTTGCAAATGACATATCAGATAAAGGGTTAGTATCCAAAATCTATAAAGAACTTATCAAACTCAATACCCAAAAAACAAATAATCCAGTCAAGAAATGGGCAGAAGAGGCACCTGGGTGGCTCAGTCGGTTAAGTGTCTGCCTTCGGCTCAGGTTGTGATCCCAGGGTCCTGGGATCGAGTCCCACATTGGGCTCCCTGCTCAGCGGGGAGCCTGCTTCTCCTTCTGCTCATTGCTTCCTCTGCTTGGGCGTTCTCTCTCTGTGTCTTAAATTAATAAAATCTTAAAAAAAAAAACGGGTAGAAGACATGAACAGACACTTCTCCAAAGAAGACATACAAATGGCCAACAGACACATGAAAAAATGCTCCACATCACTTGTCATCAGGAAAATACAAATCAAAACCACATGAGATACCATCTCACATTGGTCAGAATGGCTAAAATTAACAAGACAGGAAACAACAAATGGTGAGGATGTGCAAGCTGGTGCAGTGGCTCTGGAAAACAGTATGGAGGTTCCTCAAAAAGTTAAAAATAGAGCTACCCTATGACCATCAATTGCACTACTAGGTACTTACACCAAAGGTACAAATGTAGTGATCTGAAGGGGCACCTGCACCCAAATGTTTATGGCAGCAATGTCCACCATACCCAAACTATGGAAATAGCTGAAATGTCCATCGACAGATGAATGGATAAAGATGTGGTATTACACACACACACACAATGGAATATTACTCAGCCATAAAAAAAAAAAAAAAGAATGACATGGATGAAACTAGAGGATATTATGCTAAGTGAAAAAAGTCAATCAGAGAAAGACAATTATATGATTTCACTCATATTTGGAATTTAAGAAACAAAACAGAGGAGCATAGAGGAAGGGAGGGAAAAATAAAACAAGATGAAATCAGAGAGGGAGACAAACCATGAGACTCTTAACCATATGAAGCAACTGAGGGTTGCTGGAGTTGAGGGAGGTGGGGGGGATGTGGTCGCTAGATGATGGGCATTAAGGAGGGCACGTGATGTAATGAATACTGGGTGTTATACACCACTGATTAATCACTGAACTCTACCTCTGAAACTAATAATACACTACATGTTAATTAGTTGAATGTAAATAAAATAAAATATTTTAAAAAGGTACAAAGGTACAGTTATAAGATAAATAAGTACTAGGGATGACTAGTAGCTAACCCTGCTGTATGATACGTAGCAAAGTTGTTAAGGGAGTAAATTGTAAAGGTTCTCATTACCAAGTTGTTTTTTGTTTTTTGTTTTTTTTTAATATCTATATGAGAAGATGGATGTTAAATAAACCTCTTGTGGGGATCATTTCAAATATATGCAAGTCGAACCATCATGCTGTACACCTGAAACTTACACAATTATTTCTCAATAAAACTGGAAAAAAATTGTCACAGATTTTAATGCTCCAGCAATTAGTACAACTTAGGGTTGAAGCATCCAATGTCAAGGTAAAGATTAAATCACCAGGCCTAAAACTTCCTTCCCATAGGTTTAAACAAAATACATGTTTCTTCATTATTGTTGCCATCTACAGGTTTTCTGGTTAATGAAACACATTACGGGGTGGGGAGCAGGCTGTGTGTGTGTGTGTGTCTTACAGTCTTAGAAACAATGTGAAAATCCAAGAAGAGAATAGTTTAAAAAATAATTTCCCTCCTTGCCTTGCCCCCTTCACCTCACTCTCTTTCCTTCTCTGGCTTTCTTGTTATGTGGGGGAGCAGCTAATGCTGATTTGAGCTCTGTTATTAGCATTCTTACAACTAACCCGGTTTCGTCCTGAAGGAGACCCTGGATGAGCCTCAGGCCCCAAGTGCCAGGACCTTGCACTTCAGGCACCTCTGCCTTTCTGCATCTAGAACCCGTGCCATGTTCTTCATTTCTCTTTGCTAACGAGGGCATGATCGCACTCTTCTGGAATGCTACCCATGAGGCTCAGGCTTTTCCCGTACTGTCAACCTCCTTTACACCTCAGATGGACACGTGTGTTCTCCATTTCTCTCTGATGTTTTTTTCCATCAGCCAGTCTCTGCCTGCAAGTGTTTCGGCCAGGCACAGCTACAGGGGAGACAAAGCAAGATGTGGACACCCACCCAGTTGGAGGTGCTCTGCATTCAGACGGAGGGGCTGCTGCCCACGAACAGGAGCTTATTTTGTTCTCACCATCCTTGCTGACTGTGCATGCAAGGTACATGAATGACAGAGGCAAGGCAAAGGCAGCAAAGCAGTTTTAGCCTGTCAGGTCCACTAGACATGTCCCCCTGCACAGAATGTGTGTAGTAGGACGACACTGTGAAGAACACAGCTTTTCTCTGCGACACAGCACCGTATCGTACAGCGGCTCACCAGTGTGTGACGTGCCAGGTTTTAGTTTGGTCATTTTCTTGGGACTCAGTGAAGCCAACCTTTGTCCTTTGGTGAAACCTGATAATCCTTAACCAGGGATATACTGAACTTCTCAGTGCTACAATTTTCCATAAATGCCAGCTTCTGATCGCTTCAGAGGTTTCCAGTGATTGGCCTCAAGTAAATGGAAGATCCCAATCTGAGCCAGCTCCAAATATGCCGCAGGTACAGGCTCCACATAGTGGCAACGGGAAAACGCAAACTCCTTTTTTGCCAGGGAGGCAATGGAGAATTTCCCGAGATCAAATCCTCTTTGGATATATGAAGTATTAAATGTGCAGCTATATGAAGACTAGATCTAATTACCAAAGTTTTGATTATTTGCTCTCCAGTATGGATTTAGGGTTTGAAAATAGCTACTAACTGCTTTGCCAAGGTGAATCTGGATAGCCGAAAGACGCCACCATTGACTAGCCCTGGGCAAACCTTCCTATGTCGCAGGCTGAGGGAAATGAAGCTGGAACATGAGAAATGAGGCAATATCTCCGTTCTACAGCCATACCTGAAATCACAGGATAGCTGCTTTCTCCCCCACTACTAAAGAGAAAAGGATGAAAATAGTAGACTGTAAACAAATTAAAGAAAAATTGTAAGGTTAAAAGCCAAAAGAAGATGGAAGGCACCAGCAGAAGAGAGGCAAAGAATGTTAATAAATTGGCTTCAGCTCCAAAAATATAAAGAATTTCAAAAGACCCAAAGCTGGGACTTACTTTTATTTCATGCCTGGCATAAGAGGATAAATCAAATAGACTGGAAGTTGGGATCTGATTCCAGACCCAGCTCTCCTGTGCCTTTCTTCAACGAAAAATATTGGTTTCAGTTCTAAAATGATCCACTAAAGGCAAAATTCTATATAAATTCTCTGCAAGCCTGGGGTATATGACTCAAAACTCCTATTAATCTAAAATGCTTCTAAAATAATGCAGTTACTAAATGGTCTAGATTCCTCAACAAAAGTTGCATTAGATTTTGTGGACAAAAGTGTCTGATGATATTTCCAACTTTTCAGGGAAACCACTGAGACTTGCCCCTTATTTCTGAACCAAAAGAAGTAATAATATGAATTACGACCCATCACATCCTGCATCCTCTTTAATAGGAGAACTAGAGGGGAGGGAGGTGGGAGGATGGGTTAGCCTGGTGATGGGTATTAAAAAGGGCACGTTCTGCATGAAGCACTGGGTGTTATGCACAAACAATGAATCATAGAACACTACATCAAAAACTAATGATGTAATGTATGGTGATTAACATAACAATAAGAAATTTAAAAAAATAAAACACAGAAAATAAATAAATAAAAATAAAAACATTGATGAACCCCCCCGCCCACCCCAAAAAAGTTTCCAGTTGGTGGAGTACCATGGTAACCAAGCCCTGCAATTCTATCTCCAGAGGTAGCTGAAGGGCAGGCAAAGCCATCCGTATTTGAGGACTTAACAGACCCCGTGTTTAGCACCCTTAGCGTAAAGGGAACGAAAGCAGCCACTGTTCTTAGATAAGTAAAGCAATGGTGACAATTAAGTCACCATATTAAGTGTCCAAAGAAAATACTGACTCAGATTCATTAAAACACAAATTAAGTAAAATGTGCTTCAATCATTACAGAATCTTAAATCTAGTACTTAGAGGTTCATAAAAGGTAATTATAACTGAAATATTTGTGTATATAGAGAAAACGCTGTATGTTCTAGTTTTCAGGCGCTAAAACATCTAATTGGTAAAAGGGAAGATACAGATTTGCCATATTTCATATGTCATATGCTTAGAATAACATTTACGGAGTTACCAAAAAAGAGTGAAAGGCTTTCGGCCACGTATTTGATTAAAAAGTCAGGGAACTGCGAGTTTACCACCCCACTCTTTCTGAAGCTGGGTCGTGTGGACCTGCCCCCTAGAGGCAGAGAGGGAGAACTGGTCTGTACCACACAGAGAAGCAGGCAAGCTTGTGTTCACACTCTGTTTCCTTTCTCACAAGTTTTCTAACTTCTAAATTGATCAAAATTCAAAACAAAACAAAACAAAAATGCTGGACAGAGGGAGGGAGAGGGAATGAAAGAAGAAAGGTTCTATGCAATCTGTACTTTCAGGAAGAATGAGAATATACTTTGGCAGCATGTGGAACATCTTTTAACTGTCCTGAGGCTTCTGCCCTCATAGACCATGTTGTCCCAGAGAAAACTCAATGTGAAAAGTGTTCTTTCGTATTACTCTTTGTGAGCACCCGATCTGTGAACAGAAACTACATGCTCTGAGAATGACTCCGGCTGCCTGTTGTCCGATCAAGTCATCAGAATAAAGAACAGGCTAAACATTATACTCTGCCCTGAAGGTTTCCAAAATCAAGATGCATTCTTCCTACTAAGATCATGCTTATGAAAATAGCCAGATAATTGCCACAAGATAATTATGATCTGTAATTATTATTGTTGGTGATTGTCAATGATGCACAGGGAAGAATACAGCTTGATTTTCAAAGCCTAACCCTTAAGAAGCAAGACAATCAAAAACTTGTTTTGACTAGTTAAAATGAACCAATGTGACACAGAAGTCACAAAAGAAAAATCTCACAGAGGGGAAAAATATATCCAATTGGCCTGAATCAGCTTTTCTCAAATATAAGTTACAAGCTCAAACTGCAGGATCTTTCAAGAATCAGAAGGCTAGGCCAAAATTCATGGCTGAAGATGGGTTCTGGAAAGGAGTGGGACCCTAGGCCATTCAAGTCTCTAAGGGAGAATGAAATCTGGAGTCTGCTGTACCTTCAGGTACATGGGACAGCATCTTATGGAATCCCATTTAATGTTAACTTGATACCACATGACATACTGATGGACAACAGAGACTAGACAAATGTCCTATTTGCAGAGTGAATAATTAAAAGTACCCACCTTTAGTTCTATAGATTTCTGACTCAGGTTGTTCACTTCCAAGGCAGCAGAGAGGCTCATACTCTCCTATTTCAATGCCCCCGTGCTAATTCAGCTCTAGGCCAATATGATTTGATGCTGATTTTAGTCTATTGCACGGATAGTCAATTGTGTAGTTAGCATTTAATACGGAAAATACTTCAAACCAACTTTGGTAACATTTAACCTGTTTTAATTTAGGCCTTATAAGCCCAATTTTGGAAAATTTCAAATAAATGAAGATACCCATTTCAAAAAATGAATTGTAGCCAACAGAAGACATATGTGTCTACATTACCATGAAAAAAGTATTTTTCAGAAACATATCTCAGGGCGCCTGGATGGCGTAGTCGGTTGAGCGCCCAACTCTTGGTTTCGGCTCAGGTCATGATCTCAGTGTCCTGAGATCAAGCCCTGAGTCAGGCTCCGCATTCAGTGGGGAGTCTCCTTGAGATTCTCTCTCCCTCTCTCTCTGCCCCTCCTTCCTGCCCTCTCTCTTTCTCTCAAATAAATAAATCTTAAAAGAGAAATGTAGGGCGCCTGGGTGGCTCAGTTGGTTAAGCAACTGTCTTCGGCTCAGGTCATGATCCTGGAGTCCGGGGATCGAATCCTGCATCGGGCTCCCTGCTCAGCGAGGAGCCTGCTTCTCCCTCTGACCCTCCCCCCTTCATGTACTCTCTCTCATTCTCGCTCTCTCAAATAAATAAATAAAATCTTTAAAAAAAAAAGAGAGAGAGAAATGTATATGTCACAAATACAATTTACAAAAATGGTATCTCAAAAATATCAGGAAAGATGCACTCGCTTTTCCTGCCTCATTTGTTAAAACCACCTTCTGTCCATTTCATTACCATCACCATATTCCACCACACACAGGCCTTGTTTAAAATGTTTAAAAGAAATCCTGAGACTTGATCTGAACCCAGTGGAAAGAACACAGGGTAAAGCTAGATATGGTTTTCGCCCAACACATCTTCTGCCCAAACTATTAAGATCTTTCAAATTCCGAATTACCGTCTAAGATCACTAAAGTAGGACAATCAATAGCTCCACTTCACCCCGGGGCATGAGGACTACAGTGGTGTCTTTCATTTGTAAATAAATGGGGGTATATTTTGTAACAAAAAAAATAGAAGATTACATTTGAAGGCAACAGCATTTGATAAGATACACATACTCCTGATGCCAAATAATGACAAAACACTCACCTCTTCAGAGAACATTTTACTAGAGAATTTCAAAGCACTCATCAGCATCTCACTTTCTGTAACTGGATAAACACAATAACAAAACTGGATGGCAACAAAACTCAAATGGTGGATAGTCAGAAAAAGTAAATTTTAGTTTCAGGATTATTAGTGACGTCTAAGAAACCAAATTTTATCCCTACTGGAAAATATGCCCTGTGTAATATGAAAAGTAAATTGTTTTAGAAGAGTTTCATGTAAGATGTTAAAACACAGGCATAGTCTCAAGTACTCAAAAAAAAAAAAAAAAAAAAAAACAAGAAATTTGTTAATATCTTAGCATTTAATAATCTGCAAAAATGTGATTTAATAAGCAAACTAAAACATGGAAACAGTGTTTAGATTTGAAATGCACTGTCAATCTGAAATTATGTGTTCAGTTGTGTGTCTGGAGACCAAACCATTCTGCCTGATCAAGAGTGTGTGTGGCAGGGCCACAGTGGGCCCCGTCACTGCTCTGCCCTGCCCTCCCCCAAAAACGGCAGAGATTCCAATCACAGCATATTAACTTACCAAGTGTTCCAATGTAATGATTAGATGTATCAAATGCAAACATTTTTTCCTTTAAATTATTCCCCAAATTTGGCCAAACTAAATATTTAATACAAAAATCCTGCCCAACAGCAGTGATCCCCACAGGATTGCTTCTGAAGTCCCTCTGACATTCTCTTGCCTTATCACATCGCTCAAAACAATGATAGGTCTAGAAAGAGGCCATCCTGTCTTCTGAATATCAAGTCAAGAGTCAGAACTGAAGCAAAAGCAGTTAGAGCAAAATAGACACATACATCTTCAAACATACTCACACAATCATGGCAACTCTCATATCTGACAATGGTTGAATTTTATTCCAAGCAGATAATTTAATGATAGCTTTGCTATTAAAAAAAAATTCAAGTAAAATGCTCAAGCATATTTCAATATAAGGGAAAAGCTCTATTTCAGTCTAAGGGAAAAAGCAGCTACATTTAAAAATTCACTGCACAATGAAATCAGCATTAACTCTGAAACAGACACTGAGAGTGTTGGCCTGTGGAGACAAACCTGCCACGTGGTGGGGGGGTGGGGGGGTCAGCTCTGGAACAACCTGATGGCACTTTCCATCTTCCCACACCTGTATCTGCTCAAGAACCACAAACTTGAGTCATGGCTTAAGAATATTTGATTTCAACAATAAACTTAAGGTATCACATTATTTTCACTTTTCCTCTGAAAAATAGTTGAAGAGAACACAAATGATTCAAAGTAGAGATTTATGTTTTAGGTGAAAAAGTACCATAGCCATATATATTTGCTTTAAAAAAAACTGACAAGCTTCAGGTAAAAATCATTTTTCAAGGGTCAATTTTTCATTTACATGTAACCAATACATCTTATTTACATATACAGGACTCCATTTTTATTCAAGTTCCTTCATATAAAATGTGTATTTTAACTGGTATATAACTGTTATATACTGTTTTTACAGAACCACTAAGTATCCTCTTATTCACTGGCAGTTTTGACGGTAATATTGGTTTCCACATTAAGAGATGTATATAGTTAAAAGCTCAATGAATAACATCAAGATGAAAACCCAGTGTTAACACCCTGTCTAGGGCCACATCAGTTATCCAAGGAGTCAACTGCTTCATCTGCATAAATTATAGCTGCAACAAAACACAAAGCAAGTATGATTCTGAAGACCCCGAAAAAAGAGCTCTGACTTGAGAGACACTAACCACTGCTTCATGCTGCTATTCATGTTCAATTCTTATACTGGGTTCATTTTTTCTTTTCAAAAGACACTGATTTTTCTAGTAATATATAACTTTAAAAAGGTATCTTAGGTCTTTAACCCTCAGAGAACTGGTATATTTAGGCAACTAACCAAAAAAATAATCAGGATCATGTATCTTTGTCCATAGTTTCCAAAGGGTTAAAGTGCAGAAATTGTCTATCACCTGTTACAGAAGGCACCCTATTCCACTTTTTTCTTAAAAGAAACTTTTTCTTTGGTTTCTTGTAATTTTTCAGTGAGTCTATCCTTTGTTTCTTCCATTTTCTCTGTGAGAAGCTCCTTGGTCTCTTCCATCCTGTCTTGTAGATACTCCTTAACAGGAGGCGGTGTCGACATGTAGCCCCGGTTACGCAAGTACTTCACAGTGAAGGAGGTTCCTCCCAAAGTCACAGTATATCGGGCAGGTGTTGCAATCTGAGGAGAAAAGCAAACACAGGCAGTATCATGACTATCACCTTAAGCAAAAACAATCTGAAATTAAAATTTTTAGTAATAACCCAACAGTATAAATTACTTTATTGCTTCACACTGACCCATGGATTACAGAATATTCGCAGTAGAAGCGCTGGAGCCTGTAACCACGTGCTAGGGAACCTGCAGACAGGCACCCTGGGAGATGAGAAAGATGGCTCAGGACCAACAAACACGCACATGCTTCTATTCCCTAAAACCCTGCTAACCTGTGGACACTGTGTATCTAGAACTAAACCAGAACCAAACTACTTCAAATGGTGAGAGGTAAACACGGGCCAAGTGTTTATTCTTTACTGAATTTAGTTTAGTTTCACTTCCAAATCCGACTTTTCCAGGCCTTATGCTACCTTCTCGTTACAATCCACCCTGGGTCTGGAATCCCAACTGGGAACTTCCATGAGGCCAAAAAAACCCAGGCAGGCATGCACAGGCTTATCTTTGACCAGAGATTTAAGGACCAAAGCTGAATACTAGACGAACTGGTCAAAGAGCCACACAAAAGCGGTACCATCTCTATCACATCCTGATAGCTTCTGTGTTAAAATTCAGTACCAAAACTCTTTCAAAGAGCCGCCTATGCTCTCCATCTCCAACTTCCCTCTTCATTTGCTCTTGAATTTACTCTAAGCCTTCACCCCCACCTCTCATCATAGTCACTGAAGAGGCTTGTGAACCATCAGAACTATGGAGGCAGCTTCCCCCTCTACTCCTTGGAGCATGTCCTGCCCTGGCTGCCACGCCCCCACTTCCCTGGTTTCCTTCCACTTTGGAGGCTACCCCTTTACAGTCCTTCCTGCCCATTCTTCTTCCTGTTGTCTACCTCTGAACACTGTGGGGCAGCATTCAGTCCCTGCACGCCTTCTCCACCTACCTCCTTTCCTTGGTGGTCTTATCCAATTTCAAGTCCGTAGTGCCATCTGTACATTAATGATTCTTAGATTTCCAGACTGAGCCTTTTCCCTAAATTCCAGTATATACAACCTCTGACTTATTTCCACCTGCATGTCTAATAGGATCTCAAAATGTCATTTGTTCAAAACTGATCTCATGATGTTCAATGGTCCCACCCCAAACCTGCTTCTCTCAAAGCTGTCTGCATCTCAGGAAATGGCAATGCTATTCTTTTATTTATTTATTAGAGCATGAAGGGAGAGGGAGAGAGAGAATCCCAAGCAGACTCCCTGCTGAAGGGGGAGCTCCACGTGGGGCCTGATCTCATGAGCCTGAGATCATGACCTGAGCTGCAATTAGGAGTCAGACACTTAATGGACTGAGCCACCAGGGTGCAGAGCCTGATGTGGGGCTTGATCTCATGAGCCGAGATCATGACCTGAGCTGAAACCGAGAGTTGGAGGCTCAACCGACTAAGCTACCCAGGTGCCTCGCAAATCTTTAAGTTGCTTAAGCCAAAAAGCTACACGATAGCTTCAACTCCTTTCTCTTGCATAATTTACGTTCAACCCATTAAGAAATTCCATCAGCTCCATCTTCAAAACACATCCAGAATCACCTACATCTTATGGGCTCTCCTGCTACCACCTGAGTCCTGGCCACTACCAGCTCTTACCCATACCATTGCAATAACCCCTCCTGCTAGGTCTCTGGGCTTCTTACCTTACCCAGCTATATGTAATAGACTGTTCTCAACAGAGCAGCCAAAATGATTTTGTTAAAACACAAGTCAGATACTCAAAACCACCCAGTGGCTTTCTATCTCCTCTGAGTAAAAGCCGAAGTGCTCATAATGGCCCATAAGGCCACCCTGATCTGGCCACTCTGTTGCCTCTCTGCAGTTCACTCATCCCAACCACAATGGCATCCTCCCTGTTCCCTCCAATACTCCAGGTATCCTGTAGCCTCAGGACCTTGCACTTGCATTTCCCCTCCTTGAATGCTCTTCTCCCATACAACTGCCTATTAACTCCCTCACCTTTTGGCAACCCTCCCTCTAAAAAAAACAAAACAAAACCGAATACTAAAAAAAGCACTCCAACACAAACACATCCTCCCTTGCTGGTTTGTTCTTTCTTCTTAGCACTTAACATCATCTAAACGCCACAGTGTGTGTGTGTGTTTGTTTTAACTTTACGTTCTTTACCTAAATGGCTCCCACCACTAGAATGTAAGTTCCACGAGGGCATGTATTTTGTACCATTTTATTTAATTACAGTATTCCCAGTACCTAGAATGGCACTTGACACAGAGTAGGAGCTCAACAAATTTTTGTCAATTCAAACGAAGGTTCACTTCCAGGACAGTGCTAGGGGGCTGAGGAGTGTGTCCTACTCTGTGTCACAAGGTCACACTCAGGTGGTTTTTCTCTTGGCCACACCTCTTTTTTGAGGCTTTGCCATATTGAAGCAACAAATCTCAATGTTTGTCGCTCCACCTGAGAAACTATGGGTTACAGAAAATACCCAGGAGAATCCCTGCACATTCCCCACCTCACAGAGGAACAGTGAGCGGGAAGGAACACTGCTGACACTGACCTACCTATGTGTACAGGTTCATGTTTCAATTCCCACCCAACAAACATGCACTGAGCACTGATGTGCCTACAAAGCACAATACCAGGCATAGTGAAAACACAGAGAAAGAAGACATGACTTTGAATTCCTGAACACTTAAAATCAAATGAAGAAACCAAATATTAAAAAAACAAAAAAGGGGCGCCTGGGTGGTTTAGTCATTAAGCGTCTGCCTTCAGCTCAGGTCATGATCCCAGGGTCCTGGGATCGAGCCCCGCATCGGGCTCCCTGCTCGGCGGGAAGCCTGCTTCTCCCTCTCCCACTCCCCCTGCTTGTGTTCCCTCTCTCGCTGTGTCTCTGTCAAATAAATAAATAAAATCTTTAAAAAAACAAACAAACAAACCAAAAACAAAAAAGCCCCACAAAACTAACACCAGACCATGACATGAACTATAAGAGCTACATACACGTTATGGGAGCATAGGATAAGGAGCAATTATAATTAGGGAAATGGTTTAAATCATCATGATACTTTGACTTATTAAGGTAAATTACACCCACTATAACTAGAAACTTGGTAATTTATGAGTTTATTAAGTTTTAATGTTTAAAAACTCAGCAATTAAGCTTTAGCCCTCTAGTCAAAATCATAATAAAAAAGGAAATCTCCCAAGAATTCAGAGGATTTTAATGAGGATGACAGAATAAAACGTCAGCTGTACTACTATAAAACCATACTTCTAAGTATTTTTATTACAACAGAAGCAAAATAAAATCTAGTTTCCAAACGTTTCCTACCTGTTTTCTTTCTTAGGATGAAGATATATAGAACTTCATAATTATTTGTCAACTGAGAAAAATAAGATTAATATGGCTAAATTCCACAATTTAGAGTCTCCTCTTCCAAAAGAAAGACCCATAGACATAGAAACTCAGCTTATAAAGATGTCGGTGTCTCAACTCCAGAGAACAGCTACAGATGACAAACTTCTAAAATGAAACGTATGTAACAGCTACTAAGTCTAAGGTTTATCCCATGAAACAATGTGAACTAAACTTTACTATTTTACTTATCAAGTAGATGAAATATTATAAACAGTAAAATAAATGCTAAATATAACAAGTCAGGTGGCACATGGATCTCTGAAAAAGGAAAATTAATATACCATAAGTGGGAGAAATGTCAAAAAGATGACTTCCGGAAATTCGGAAAGTCTCACATTTGTCTGATCACAGCAGGTTAGGAATGATCTACCTATTTTCAAGTCACTTCTTCCTAAACCATCATTTTATTTATACTTAAAAGTTAAACTTAAAAAAATATAAACTTTAGCCATTAGACTATGGTATTGTATATGGTATTTTAAGTTACAAAAAATAACTACTGGGAACTAACATGGAGTTTTATGAGGAACTGAGCAGGTTATTGGTTAAGTGTGAAGAGCAACTCATTTATAACAGTACTTACCTTAAACAAGGCATATGCTGTTAGTGCATTTCCACTTTGGGAATTTTTCAGAATGTTTACTATGCTGTCCGGTAACCCAATGAGTTCTAGAAAAGGAATAACATTCACGCCTCTAGGAAAGAAACAAAATGATTTATATATATATGTCACTCCTCTAAGGAACAAAGTAACATATATATACACACACATTTATGTATGTATACACACAAACTTTAAGGGGTAAATATTTTCAAAATTTTTCTGAAAATACCAAAACCAAATTTTGTTTAAAAATCACTTATGCATCATCAAGAACTGTGATTTAACTCTAGAACAGAAACATTAGTGTTATACTGTATCCTACTGTTGCAGCTTCTACTTTGCTTCTGCACATGGACATACATCCCTAATTACCATATTTTAAGAAATAGAAGGATCTAGCAGAGTAAAATTAATAGCTTTAAATGACTTAAGAGAGAAGGAACGATCAGAATCATTTACTTGGTCTTAGTTTCCCCAACCAAACACTACTTCTTCAGAATGCTCTAATTCAGACTTCAAGACCTAAGCTTTTCACCTCTAAAATTACATGTCAAACTATATTGCTGTAAAAGCAACATTATAACAGTACTTATTGTGTTATTATGCAAAGAATAAATGATCCCATGGGTTTGATGAAAACTTTAATTATTCTAAATGGATGCCTGTATTCTATTAGCAGGCTTAGAAGGCAGGTGAAGAAGCAATTACCATAAATTACAACAAATTTTTGGACGGAGGGAGAGAAGGCAGAAAGTCTCTAATACAAGCTGTTAAGCCCTAATTTATTTTAGTTTCCATGATTATCAACATTTAGCTTTACGGGCATGTGCTCTCTCATGCTCTCTCCCTTTCTGTGTGTTGTTTTACAGACACTGTAACCCTTTGCCCCTCATTCAGAACAAGGTTCTTGTTCTGTGCTTTTCCTACATAAACATAACTATCATATTCAGGAATTTTTTTTAAAGATTTATTTATTGATTTTGAGAGAGAGAGAATGTCGCGGAGAGGGGCAGAGGGAGAGGGAAAAGGTCTTAAGTAATTCTGTACTGAGCGTGGAGCCCGATGTGGGACTCAATCTCATGACCCTGAGATCACAACCTGAGCTGAAACCAAGAGTCAGATGCTTAACTGATGGTGCCACGCAGGCGCCGCCATATTCAGGAAATTTAACATACACAAGAGTATATAGTTAATACACAATATATTATTTAATATTAAAATTTCCTGAATTGTTCCAGTATGTCCCTTGTCACTATCTTGTCATTTCTCTCTGGTCTCCTTTCCTCTAGAAGTGATCCTCAGAACTTTTTTGAGAAGGAGGGCAGGATGTCTTTGACACTGAGATTTTTGAAGCTTCCAGACCAGTTCCAGTTAGCATGGGAGAATACCCCTCCATTTGGATTTGTCTGTTTTTTTTCCTCCTGATCAGGTTCAGGTTAAACATTTTCAACAGGAAAACTGTACAGTTAATTCTGTCTCAGTACATCACAATAGAAGCCCCATGACATCAGTTTGTCTCACTGCTGGTATATGGGTGACTCTTGGTTAGCACAGGGTCTACAGGGTACTTTTCTGTACAGATACTCTTTCTCTTTGTAATTAAGAAAGGGAATTATCTAGAGCCATTATTATTATAGCTAGCTGTATTCTGTATAACATATAATAGCTAACAAACTAATTTATTCTTAATATTAAAATATATTTGGTTAATTGGGGAAGTTGTCCCTCCATGATTTCACTATAATACTCTGAAATCAGGGACTACTCTCAAGAACATATGGCTGGTCATCATCAAGGAAAATTACCTATCATCCACAAGAGGAAAGCAGATAACTGAAGGATCTTTAAAAAGTTAAATTACAAAATTGACTGTAAGTCCAACCTGGTTTCTTCTTTCTCCACCATCAGTTCCTTTTCAAGTCTCTTAGATAAAAACAGAATCCCATTAAAGCAAAACTTAGTACTACAAGGCCTTAGCTATTCTATGGATCTAATCAAGTCACTCTGCACCATTAATATCTTACCATGATATGCTAATTATATCTTCTAGAACCAATACAACTATAAAATTATTTTATCAATCATATCCTAGCCCAGTATGTAAAATCTACATATTTAATAGCAGTCATGAAGGGGAAACAAAAGACAAACATTTGGCCAAAAATAAGACAAAATTGAGTGATTAAAAAAAAACTATCATAAAGATCAAATAATTACCTCAGACACCTTGCACAAGTATCTTTTATAAAATAAAGAAGTAAACAACTGGTTCTAGTTCTTTCTTTATTTTGAAGATTTATTTGAGAGAGAAAGAGAGAGAGTGTGTGTGTGTGTGCCGGGGGGAAGGGGCAGAGGAAAAGAATCTCAGGCAGATTCACCACTGAGCATGGAGCCCCACGTGGGGCTCTCTCTCACAACCCTGAGATCATGACCTGAGCTGAAATCAAGAGTCAGACGCTTAGCCAACTGAGCCACCCAGGCGCCCCTGGTTCTATTTATTTCTAAAATACCGACTTGATTATTTTAAAGTAAAAATAACTTTCATTTCCTTTGGAATTGCTAAAAATGAAATACTAGTGAGGGACTGATTGACTGATTCCAACAGTAATACCCACTTGTCACTTTTTACTCTGAAGCTTCCACGACCTGACAGAAATCTGTGCTTTTCAAACTGCCAGCTTTATGGATGTTTCAACTGATGCAGAAATACACAAGGGCAAAGGACATTCACAGTAAGGATAAAATGCAGTAAAAGTCAGGTAGGATTTTGCCTCAGAATGGATCTGTAACTTTAGAAACTTGAGGCCTAAAACACAAGGATCTAACTGTAGGAACAGAACCATCATCACAAAGCTACAATTATCAAACAGAGCAGTTCTGGTTAGATGTAAGATCTCTGCAAGGTTTTGCCAGATAGAAGGGGCAACAAAGCTTAGTTTAAAATAAAATCTATTAACATGTACAATTCAGATCTTCCCTGGGATAAAATGTTTCAAAAGCCGAGATCTTTATCACTGAGTTAAATAAATACAGTATGGCGTTCTGTTCTATCATGTCTAGAAACGCAGTAATGCTAGGTCAGAGTGACTACAACAAACACTGGTCAGTAATGCAGTGTGATGTCAAATGCCCATCTTTCAAGTTACAAACTACTTTTTTCTTCTCTTTCTTTTAATAGTTAAATACGTAACAAATAACAGAGAGCTTTGCCCAGCTAAAAACAAAATAAAGCTAGCCTCTTGTCAGTTCAATTAAAAACCTGTATTTAATACAATCAACTCCAATTTGATAATAAAACCACATCGCAGTGATACACTGCCATTAGAACAAATCCTCCTTACTCTGTTAAGTATTACTTGTGATAAGATCTTTACTTAGAACAAATCAACTTTCTGAAGGGATAGGATTTAATAAAAACATTAAGAAGAACTGTTTCTGAGAAGCAACACATCCTACATAATATAAATTAGCTGTGTGATACCATAACAGAACTGGACCAGTCGTCACGGCTGGGCAGGGGTGGTGGGTGTGGCAACCAAAGTCCCGTGCTGACAAAAAGCCAATAGGCAAATTGTGATGGATAAAGGGACATGACTTTAAGTGGATAGTCTTACTACCATGTTTACACACAAGTATTCTCCAGAAAAAGAGGGGGAAGAATAAAATAAGGGTGCATTCCACAGGGGATGGCAGAATGTCACCACAACTGCCTTAGGTGCCAGACAGACTGAAAAAATCTTAAGTATAATTCATATCACTAGGTCACTTGGGGTCTGCTTTTTCAGTTACAGAACTCTTACTTAAGAAGGCAAGGGAAAGTGAAAGGAACAAAGGAACAAAGATGCTCTTTTTAACAGACCAAATGAAAATTTCATATTAAATTAAAAACTTAGATTTCTTCCTCCAAGGCCTTCTGGCCAAATGAAAACTAAGGAGGGCAGAACTATCAGTCGTATCATTTTCACAGTATTCCATCAGAAAATCCTCAATAGCTCAAAAAAGAACATTTAACATATAGATAGCCATTAATTAGAGCTGATAATAATTTTTATTCAAAATGGCACAGGATTTTATGCTCTATTAAAAACTAAGGGCAGTTTTGAAGACTTCTATAAATATTATACATGTCCAGAAAAATGTCATTAATGAAAAAGATAATTCCATAAAGTGTACATACAAGGATTTTCTATAAAGAAAGGGACAATTCTTAAAGGATAATGATACACAACAAAGAAGGATATAACTGAATATTAGGAAGATAATGGAGAAAAAGATGTGAAGAGAATCAGAACAGCATCAACTACACAAAGTAAAAAAATCCTTTCAGAACTTTTGTAAAGAAACACTTCTAATCCTGTGTTTTCTAAGAGTAAGTCTTCATTTCATTATCTTTTAATTTAGTAAAAAATAACCTTTATCCCAAGGAATGAGCTTTACATACAAAACTGACATATCTTATTAATTAATATCTTACTATTGAGCCATTAAATATAACCAAACACTGAAAATCGATGGACTTCTGGAAAGAATAAAATAATTCTAGCCCCATAAGGATTGAGTTTACTAAAACTCAAAGTGGGGTCCATTGTGCCATTTCATTGCCCTCAGGATGGTGAGCTCATTCAGCTCTGCCATGCCCAGGCTAATATAAAAAAAGCCCACACAGCACATTCAAACAAATAGGCACACGTCAGAACGCCTTAGTAGCTAGTGGCAGAAACAAACTGGAAATCATTGGGATCTGCTTCAATGTGTACCCTGCTCCTAAAACATTGTAAATAATATAGCTTAACTTAAAAGAAAGGAAGAGTATTTAACAAAAAAGGGTGCATTTAGATATCTGTGTTTTACAATACCTGCAGGCTAGGGCCACCAAATTAACTTTATTTAGAAGTTTATTTTAGTTGTGGTAAGAACACCTATCATGAGATCTACACTCAATTTTTTAAGTGCACAAAAAATTAACTTCTGATCAGAACAATAGACCTTACCTTGACACATATCAGATGTGGGTAACACTAAAACATAAGCCTGCAATTTGTTAATTTTTGTATCTGTAACAGGTATTAGCCAGGCTTTGGCAAAAACGTCATACTAATTTCCTACCAAAATCAAACATATGGCAAAATAACAGATATATTTTTACATTTGTGAACACTTTAAGAAATATATAAGTATAGAACTCAATAGTGCTGCCAAATTTCCGAAATCTCTTATTTTATTTCTGTGCCATGCTAAAGTTGATAGACGAGCATAGTGATAAAGAGCAGGGGCTTTGAAATAAGACTCCAAAATATTTGGGAAAAAGCTGTTATTCTGACTTATTCTTCCTTAATTTCATTAATATAATATATTATAATTAATATAATATAATAATTACACTACCTACTTCATAGAGTTGTGAGGATTAAATGAGATGATATAGTTTAAAATTTTCGTATACTGCCTGCTATACATGGTAAGCGAATTTAGCTATGAAAATGTCAAAAACAGCTATGAAAAGCAGTCACACTCAACAGTTAAAGACATTAAAGCATTTAAAAAACTATTTAAGGCTTTGATTAGTACAATTAAGAAGATTAACATTCTGATAAAGCAAGGAAAGGTGCTCAACGAAGCAAAAACTTACTTTATGGCTGCATAATAAAATGTTCCAAACCAAACACCAGAAGTTATTAGATGCACTGGAATCAAAACTTTTCCATATTGTCTAAATGTTTTCTTAAATCGTTGATAAAGACTAATAGATTTGTCTTGTAAAGGATCAGGTTCTTCCTTTTTTTCTGAAGGAGTTCCAGGGGATGTGGCACTGGATGACATAACCCTCTTGGATAAAATATCTTCCTCCCACTGTTTATGGTGAAGGACCCCTGGTTGGGGTGGATGAGCAGTGAATGGCTTCCTTTCCTTTGCAACACACTGGACAGCAGATAAATGTAGCCATTGTTTTTGAGGGCCCTGTACCAAAACTACTCTGGATTCAGCTTTATACAAAAGTAATGGTCCCTTTATGTTTTGACAGTGTCCAAAAAGATTGGCCTTATGTGGTTCCATGCATGTCCTATGTGCCAGTCGGAATACAGACCTTGGTACATTCCATTGCATTTTGAAGAACGGTGATTGATGGGATTTCAGCTTCTACAGAGACTAGATAAAAAAAAAAAAAAATTAGATTATACTGATTTCCATTTTAAACCAATCCACTTAAAAATAAATCATTAACTGTTAGGAAGTAAAGGACAGACATTGCTACCAAATCCATACAAATTAATGTTAAGGTATATAGTTTGAACATACCACAATTTTAAAATGTTAATAAAATATATTTAAATCTGATATAGTAAACCAGTCTAACAGATATCACGAAGGGTAATGTTTTGAGGTTATTTTATTGCTACAAAAGGGATGTTTGTAGGGCTTCTGTTATTCTACAAGGAAGCTGTGTAGCATAATGGAAAGATAATAAGATCTAGAAGTCAAAAAACTGGGCCCTCATGTAATTGCCTTTTAGACTTCAAGCCCAAGTCTACTAGTAAAATGATTACTTCACAGGACTGTTACATAAATGACATGAAATTTCTGATGTAAAAGTGCTTTTGTAAACTAACAAGTATCAAGTAAGTTATTATTACAACTGTTAAGGTCTGATAAATAGTTGATACAAGTACCAATTTTTCTATAATGCCTTTCGACTTAATTATATAAAATTTTAAATCACATATATTTTTGGCTGGTGAGGAGACAGACTTTTCCAGATATCTAAACTTCTTGTGAAAAGACAGTATTTTATTTGTGACAACATAAATAACATACTTTAATGGAAAAAAATAACTACGTTTCCCAACAGAAAAATTTTTACTGAGAAAAATGGGACTGTTTTACCTCTTTGTAAATCTCTTTAATGATTGGCTTCATGGAAGACAGCTGGATTCTCATATCTGCTTCTGCATTCAACCTGTTACAGTATGTCTTTTGGGGCAAGGATATGAAGGAAATCCAGTCACACCCTTTTAGGTCACTGTGGACCATTTTCTTTGACTCTTCACTAAAACTAAATAAGTAGTAGTTTCTATAGTAAGTCTCAATGTGCAATATTAATTAATAACTTTTGTTCTGAACCATAACAAGAACTGTTGGTTCTGTTACAATAAAATCCATGGGTCTACTTTATTTTCAATGGATAGTTTATCCATGCACAATTTTCTCATGATGGGCCATTTCAAAAATATTGATGCACTGTGGAGCACCTGGGTGACTCAGTAGGTTAAGCATCTGACTCTTGATTTTGGCTCAGGTCATGATCTCAGGGTCATGAGATCGAGGCCTGCATTGGGCTCCGAGCTGGGCATGGAGAAAAGACAGTATTTTAAAAGAATACAGACTTTGGAATAAGATAGACCCAACTGAGCTAACAGTGGTATTATTTTGAGCAAATTACTTAGCTTCTCTAGATGTAGGTTTCCCCACTAGTAAAACAGAATTATAGTATGCATTACTATATAGGAAATCAGTTCCCTTCCCTCAATACCAGGCAGTGCCACCTAATCACAATCTCCACCCCTACCCCACATCAGCTACCTTACTACTTCTACTACATTGTGAATAGATGATTTTGTTTTTTAAACTGTACACTAAGAGTCAACAGCATATGAGTTAGCACCCCAATAAATTAGCAATCCAATAAATACAGGTATTCCATTTTACATGAATATTTGTTATCTGGGGTACAAAGTTGTCTGTCATTATATAAAAATATCCATTCATGAATTGTCCCCATATAAAATTAATCCCCTGACTCATCCCTCCCTGATTAACAGTTAACATCAGCTCTTATCAGGCTCTCACAAATAATCCAACAACACAATGCAAACAAATTATGAAAAGAAACTGCACATCTTGCAAATAATAGGCTCCCAGGAAACCTTTAAAGGTGATACTGGAGATTGCTGCAATGAAAAGCAAAGTCAATGACTGGTCTGAAGAATCAGACCAGTTAACAACCAAAAAGAAAAACCACAGGAATGATAACAGGTGCTTCATATAACGACTTAAATATTAAACAACTAAGAAAGGCCATAGAGAAAAATGATTAAGTCCTTAATTATTTTTACAAAACTGACTTATTTGTTGTGAAAGTCAAACATTAAGTAAAGGAGGTCTTATTGTGCTTTCTTACAACCCATACAATTTCCTACAAATCTATGCTATGTCTATTCCAAGGGGAAAAAAAAACATCAATTGGTTATTTATTCTAAGAATTAGCTGAGTTGGAATTATAACCTAAGATTTGTCAAATATAACATTTGGCTTGAATTTTTACAAAACATTCCTTTCAAGTATTTTACTATGAATCTTTGGTCTCTATTTTAGTTGGATTTATTTTGAGGATTTTCTCCAGGACCATTATCTTTGTTTTGGGGTTTTTTTTTTTTTGTTTTTTTTAGGACCATTATCTTTGAATTATTCCTGTCCATGGCTTTAATGCAGGTGTTTTCTGAAGTCAAAGGTTTTTTTTTTTTCTTTTAAACATATTTCCTTTACAAGGCGGTTTTCCAGGAGTTGAAGTTCCCAGAAGGCTTTCAGATAATTAAATTATTATGTTTGTGTTTGTGAATAAAATAAAGGAAAAAAAAAGATTATAAAAAAAAAAAAGCCTCTTCCAAGCATCCAGTTTGCACCCTTTCCCCTGGTTTCCCCAACTACCCACTCCCATTAAAAAAAAAAAAAAAAATTTATCCTTTCTCACTTCTTATTGACTATTTTTAAAAATATCCTTATTGAAATATAATGAACATACATTTCACTCATTTAAGCTGTAGAATTCAATGACTTATAGTATATTTATAGTTGTGAAACTATCCCCACAGTCTTAGCTTAGACCATTTTCATCACCCCAGAAAGAAATCCCATATCCATGAGCAGTCACTCATCATTCCCTCCCCCTCCTAGCCCCAGGTAACCACTACACTATTTTCTGTCTCTCTATATTTGTCTATTCTGAACATTTCATTTAAATGGAATCACAGTATGTGGTCTCTTGTGACTGGCTTCTTTCACTTCACATAATGTTTACAAGTCACCCCTGTATTACGTCTTGAGCTAATATTTACCTTGGTTCCCTTAGAAGCCAATCTCTGGGCTAGTGGTTTCCAAAACTGGCTATGCATCAGAATCATGGTAGGCTGCGGATATTGAGGGAAAGGAGAGATGGTTTGAAAAACCAGATTCCTGGTCTCCATCCAGACCTAATAAATCAGAATCTTCTATAGCCAGGTCACACCTGACAATATGAATTTGGGGGTCATTTCTCTAGGCCCAGCAAATGGCTTCAGTGCCAGAGGCACTGTTCATTCCAGAATATGTATGATACTACTCAGTCTGTACTTGCCATCTACTTTTTCATCTGAAGTAGGTTTGTTCCTTGAAATCTAACGAGTCTTACTGTGTATGTCATCAGTATTGTGACTGATTACCTTTGGAAGTCTAGAGTGGTAGCAATGCTGTTATCCATCATCATCATCATCATTGTAAGATGTTTTTTAGCCCCTACTATGTGGTAGGTGTTATAAACACTTTACATATATTAACTCATACTATTCCCATAATAATCTAATGAAGGAGGGACTACTGTCACCACTTCACAGTTGAGGACACTGAAACACAGAGAGGAAATACACTCAACTGGTGAGTGGAGAAGTTGGGATTCAAACTTAATCACTAAGCTAATGGCCACTTCCAGAAGAAACAAACAGTGCCAATATTCTTTTTTTTCCTTTTTTTTCAAGATTTTATTTATTTATTTGACAGAGAGACACAGCGAGAGAGGGAACACAAGCAGGGGGAGTGGAAGAGGGAGAGGCAGACTCCCCGCTGAGCAAGGAGCCCGACGTGGGGCTTGATCCCAGGATCCTGGGATCATGACCTGAGCCGAAGGCAGATGCTTAACAACTGAGCCACCCAGGTGCCCCAACAGTGCCAATTTTCAGTAGACTAAGATACATAAGACACATAAGACACATGATAAAAGTGCCCTAAGGAAACATAAGGCCCAAGAAATTAACTTTTAACTTAAAATTAACTTTTAAATTAAAAGTAAAAATCAAAACTAATTTAAATAACAACATATGGGCAATGGCTACAATATTTGACAGACTCTAGAATTCCAAAGGTAATCAATTACAATACTGATGACATACACAGTAAGACTCGTTAGATTTCAAGGAACAAACCTACTTCAGATGAATACAAGTAAAAGTAGATGGCAAGTACAGACTGAGTAGTATCATACATATTCTGGAATGAACAGGCTTCAGGAACAATAAAACCTAGGCAAGATAGAAGTTATCTTGTCTCACAGCTAGCATTGTGTATAATGGCCTCAGCTCACTGGCAGCTTCCATTTCTGGATTTTATTAGTCTGCTCATCTTCTCAATGAAAGATAAAAGTTTTTGGTTATTGGTAAATGGTGGAGGTGTCATTCCTCAAAAACTCTACTTAGATCGGATTAGTTATATGTGGACAGGATGAATGGACCTGAAGAAGCTGTGAACGAACAGGCCTCTATTTCTGATATAAATGGAGACCTAGAGTGATGAACAAATTAAACCTGAGTTTCTTCCAGTGAAATACAGTAATTTCAGTAATACATTTTTTAAATCATGAGACTTAGCTTATACCAAAAGTTGCCTGTTATTTTCCTGCATCAGCAGTATGAAATTTTCATAGGTATAGATGAAGCAGTGTTCTAAACTGCTTATTGTTTCAGTTATGGAAATAAATGATGAAGTGCATTATTAGACCCAAGTGAAGTGACAAGATTACATTGCTTGTTGTGGCTATCCTTTTCCACTTTAGAATTACATCATAAAGGCCTTTAACACTTCAAGTGGTTGGCATATAGTTAATGGTACCTAATTCTGAGTATACAACCCTACCCTGTGTATGCTATGTCTATTCCAAGGGGAATAGTTATATGTGGGGCATCACGAATAATTTCTAAGTAAAGCCTGATTCTGTCATGAATAATTTTCATGAGCAGGCAGAATTTAACAAATGAGAGCCTGGAATCCAAGGTCAGACTGACCAAGTTCACATCCTGAAAATGCTATAAACTATGTACCATTTGGACAAGTTAATTAGTTCCCCCAACCCCTGTGCCTTGGTTTCCAATTTGTAAAATGGGGTTAATAATAGCACCTACTTCATAAGATTGTTATGAGATTAAAATAAATACATGTAAAATGTTCAGAAAATGATGAGTATGTAGCAAGTGCTCAGAAAATGTTACAAGTTATTATTGCAAGTGTGTAAATAAACAAAGTAGTCTGTTGCCCTTATTCACAGTGAAACAGCCTAAGGATCAGTGCCTGAGCTGAAAGGAGATTACACAGGATAAACAGTTGTCTAGGATGGCTCTGGCACAAAACTTGAAAAACTACATGAAACTGTACCTAATCAATCCAATAATATCCAGCCCAAGACCAGGCATGAAAAAGCAGTTAACACACATGCGTGAGAGTTAGGAGCCTCTCCACAGCAATTCTGAGGCAAAGAGAAGGTGAAGACATAGTGGTGAAGAGTAAAGTAAAGCATAAGTATAACTGGTATAAAACTTGCAGTTGTGGAATGAATAAGTCACGGGAATAAAAGGCACAGCATAAGGAATATAGTCAATGATATGGTAATACTTGGTATGGTGACAGATGATAGCTACACTTGTGTTGAGCCTAGCACAATGTATAAACTTGTCAAATCACTACCTTGTACACCTGAAACGAATGTAACATTGTGTGTCAACTATACTCAAATTAAAAAAAAAGAAAGAAAAAAGTCAAGGTATAAGGAAGCAGTGGGAACCAAACGAAGAGAAGCCAAATTAAAGGAATGACAGAGAGGGAAGAGGGATTGGAACAAATGTCATTGAGAAACCACAAACGTTAAAATGCTGTTGGAATTATAGAGAAGCTATACCCTAAATTTCCAGTTCTATGAGGCAAATGAATTAGTTCATGAGATTCCTTTCCTCCCTCTATATCCTAACCAAACCCACACTCCTCAAGATTATATGAACACGTTTCTGTTCCTCACAAACTGGAAGCCTAAGACATTCAAGCAGCATTAGAAATACAATAGCTGAGTGTACATGGAATGAATTAATTTATATGCCATTCTTATAAAAGAAATAAAAACACACTAACTAAAAAGAGAGTTGAAACAACAAATTACAACAGCAAGATTTAGTTCTCTATTGTATGAATCCAAAAAACTCTTCTCAAACAAAATCTAATTTGGAAGTTCAATAAAAATAAATAAAAGCAAAGTTGCTCAGGTTAAAGCAGGATTAAAAGAGGAATAGAGTCTTCTGGCTTGTCCTCACCTCCTCCAGCCCATGGGCCACTGTGCCACAGATTCCCTAACTATGAAAACAAAATCACAAAGTGGACAAATTCTCTATAAATAATGGTCCTACTTCAACTGCCATTTTCCTGCAAGTCACATCACAGGCACTAATTCCTTCTGAAGTCCCTGGGCCCTGCAAGGCTAGAGAAGAAACTCCACTGAAAACACAGATACTGGAATCTTCTTTTTCTTTGTGGACTCTCTGTTCCTGGAGAGCAAGAAGTCTATGTTAATTCCCAGTAGGTACAGGGACTAGCGCAAAACCTGACATCTAGTGGGTGTTCAATCTAATTCAGTTCCATGAATGTCAACAACTTGTTAGTTTTTAAAAGACTCAATTTATCTCTAATAAATGACTTCTAAAATCAATGTAGCATCTTCAGCTTGGGAAGTTTTGAGGACTTAAAAATTAACCCTTAATATGTTAAAAGTTTGAATGGGAAAAGTAAACAACACAGAATGTAAGCAGAATGGAAATTCTAAGAATCAAAAGGAAATGCTACAAAACAAAAACACTCTAACAGAAATGAAGAATGCCTTTAAGGGACTCATAATCCACAGAGCCAAGGAAAGAATTGGTGAGCTCAAAGGGAGGCCAACAGAAACTTCCTAAACTGAAATGCAAAGAGGAAAAAAAAAATGAACCCTTCTCCCCTGACCAACACACATATAAAAATACCAGAATAAAACATCCAAGCATATGGGACAACTTCAACTTCAAAAGGTATAACACACACATGATAGGAATGCCAGAAGGAGAACAGAGAAAGAAGTATAAAAGAGAATTTTCCAAAATTCCTAACAAACACCAAACCACAGGTCCAGGTAGCTCTGAGAACCAAGTAGGATAATTATCTAAAACCCTTATCTGAGCATATCATATTCAAGTTGCAGAAAATCAAAGACAAAAAGAAAATCTTGAAAGAAGCTAGGGGGAAAAAAAAATCCCCCCCAAAACAAACACCTTACCTAGAGGGGAACAAGGATAAAGGTAGAGGCAATTTCTCAACAGAAACCAGGCACACAAGAGAATAAAGCGAATATTTAAAGCGTGTACAGAAAAACCATCAAACTTGAATTCTATATGCAACAAAATTATCCATCAAAAGAAGAAATAAAGGTTCTATCAAACAAAAAAATGGAAGGAATTCACTGTCAGTAGACTTGACCTTCAAGAAGGAAATAACATAGAAAAAGAAGGACTGAGGTTAGAAATTGCAGGAGGAGGAGGCAAGATGGTGGTAGAGTAGGGGACCTTGTTCCATCTGGTCCCTTGAATTTAGCTAGATAACTATCAAACCATTCTGAACACCATGAATTCAGCTGGAGATGTAAGAAAAAATACCTGGAACTCTACAAGTAGAAAAGTGACTGCTTTTTGCAAGGTAGGAGGTGTGGAGAAGTGAATCTGAGGGCAGATATTGGAAGATAAATGGAGAGGAGAGGGAGCCTCCATAAGCCTGCTACAGGAAAGTGATATAGCCCCAGAAGGCAAAATTGGAACTCTCAGAAATCTGCTCCAGTGAGAGACATCCCTGCCTGAAAGATGCTCAGGGGATGAAAGGGGCAGAATTCTAAGTGGGTCAATGTGATCTCAGGACTCCAGGAGTTACAGAACTAATGGGGGTGTCTGAGCCAGTAGAGTACTCAAGCAGTGAAATGAGGAAACTGGTTTTACAGTCAGGGAGCCCAGAAGGGGGTTCTCAGCTCTGGTTGCCATAAACTGCGACCCGGGCCTGACTGGGTGACTGCTCTCTGCCTGGGGACCCTGCAACAGACTGGAATGCGGGGACCATCTGCCATTCCCTGGGAGGAGCAGAATGGGTGTGCCCACAACCTGGAAACAGCTCTCAGGGTGGTGGCCCCAGAAAGGACAGTATGCTGACACTTAGCTGTCCCCCAGGAGGGGTGGAGCAGGTCCATGCATGATCCCTTGACCACTCTCAGCAGCAGGACCCCACAAAGGGCAGTAACTGGGGACCCTCGGACAGCTCCCGGGAGAATCACTGTCAACACACACCGCAGGAGTCTGCAGAGTTTGGCACACACAAAAGTGAAGACCATTTATCCCAGAGGGTTTACTGAAGAGAGGGGACCATGATCTTTTGGCTCTGGGGCTGGAGATCAGGGCATGGCCATTTTTATTTTGCTCCTCTAAAGAGGCACAGAGAGCCTTCAGGGAACAAAAGCCACACTGAGGACCACTAACACTGAGCCCAGCCCCCTGGCAAGAGGCAGGGCAACTCCACCCAGGTACAGACACCTGAGAAGCAGCACAGCAGGCCCCAACCCCAGAAGACCAACTGGAAGAACAAGTGCACAAGGTTATAGATCCCACAAGACTGTAAAACTAGCACTAGGAGAAAATAGTATATAGAACTCAAGGTTTTTTCTCATGATTTATCTTTCAGTCTAAAATTTCCCATTTCTTTTCTTTCTTTTTTCCCTTTTCAACTAGTTTCTTACTTTATCAACACTTTGTTTTTAAGTCGCTTTTTTAACTTTTTACACCTACATTTTATAGATATATGCTTCATTATTGGCCTTTTTTTCACTCTTCTATTTTATTTTTGTATATATACAAGTTTTGCTTTCTTTGCAATTTTGGGATTTAGTGTCTTCTAACACACAGACCAAAATTCTCTCAGGAACAAGTGGATCACCCTGTTTTGTCCACCCTGTGATATTAGATTCTACCCCCCTTTTTTGTTTTGTTTTTGTTTGCTCTTCTGTTTTGGTTTCTGATCTCTTCGGATTTGTCTAGTGTGTATTTTGATTGGGTTGTGGTGAATATTTTCGATTCTGCTCATTTGCTCATCCATTCTTCTCTGGGCAAAATGACTAGGAGAAATTCACAACAAAACAAAGAACCAGAAGTAATGTTCTCTGCCGCAGATCTAATTGATATGGATAAAAGTAAGATGTCAGAGCTGGAATTCAGGAAACCATTATAAAGTTAATAGCTGGGCCAAAAAAAAAGCATAAAAGACACTAGAGAATCTCTTAGTGCAGAAATGAGACCTAATCAGGCCAAAATTAAAAATGCTATAACTGAGATGCAGTCTAAATTGTATGCTCTAACAGGCAGGGTAAATGAGGCAGAAGAGAGAGTAAGTGATCTAGAAGACAGGTTGATGGAAAGGAAGGAAACTGAAGAAAACAGAAAATGACTAATAGTGCAGGAAGACAGGCTTCGAGAAATCACTGATGCCATGAAACATACCAATATCAGAATTATAGAGAGAAATGACCAGAAGGTCTATTTGGGCAAATCACAGCTGAGAACTTCCCTAATCTGGGCATTCATGTCCAAGAGGTAGACAGGACTGCTCCCAAAATCAATAAAAATAGATCAACACCCCAAAATATAATACTGAAGCTTGCAAATTTCAGAGAAAAAGAGAAAATCCTGAAAGCAGCTCGAGACAAGAGACTCCTAACCTACAGAGTGAGGAATATCAGATTAACATCAGACCTAGCCACAGAAACCTGGTGGGCCAGAAAGGGCTAGCATGGTATATTCAGGGTACTAAATGAGAAAAACATGCAGCCAAGAATTCTTTATCCAGCAAGACTGTCATTCAGAATGGAAGAAGAGAGAAAGAGCTTCCAGGACAGACAGAAACTAAAGGAATTTGTGACCACTAAATCAGCTCTGCAAGAAATATTAAAGGGGAACCTTTAAGTGAAGAGAGAGCCCAAAAGTAACAGAGATCAGAAAGAAACAGACAGTCTACAGAAACAGGGACTTTACAGGTAATTCAATGGCACTAAATTCATACCTTCCAGTAGTTACTCTGAATGTAAATTGGCTAAATGCTCCAATCAAAACACACAGAGTATCAGATTGGATAAAAAAGCAAGACCCATCCATATATTGTCTACAAGAGACTCATTTTAGACCTAAAGACACTTCCTTGAAAGTGAAGGAGAACCATTTCTCATGCTAATGGACCTCAAAAGAAAGCTGGGGAAGCAATCCTCCTATCACACAAATTAGCTTTTAAACCAAAGACTGTAGTAAGGGATGAAGAGGAACACTATGTCATACTTAAAGAGTCTATTCAAAAGGAAAATTTAACAATTACAAATATTTATACTCCTAACTTCGGAGCAACCAATTATATAAACCAATTAATAACCAAATTAAAGAAACACATTGATAACAGAATAATAGCAGGGAACTTTAACACCCCACTCACAGCAATGGACAGATCATCTAAGCAGAGAATCAACAAAGAAACAAGAGCTTTGAATGACACATTGGGCCAGATGGACTTCGTAGATCTGTACAGAACATTCCATGCTAAAACAACAGAATATACATTCTTGAGTTCACGTGGCACATTCTCCAGAATAGATCACATACTGGGTCACAAATCAGATCTCAACCAGTACCAAAAGACTGGTATTATTCCCTGCATATTTTCGGAACACAATGCTTTAAAACTTGAACTCAATCACAAGAGGAAATTTGGAAGGAACTCAAACACTTGGAGGTTAGAGAGTATCCTACTAAAGAATGAATGGGTCAACAAGGAAATTAAAGAAGAATTTAAAAAAATCATGGAAACAAATGAAAATGAAAACATAAATGTTCAAAACCTTTGGGATACGGGAAAGGCAGTCCTAAGAGGGAAGTACATAGCAAAAGAAGCCTTTCTCAAAAAATTAGATAAGTCCTACATACATAAGCTAAACTTACAACTAAAGGAGTTGAAGAACAGCAAATAAAGGCTAACCCAAGCAGAAGAAGAGAAATAGTAATGATGAGAGTAGAAATCAAAGAAATAGAAACCAAAAGAACAGGAGAACAGATCAATGAACTTAAAATCTCCTTCTTTGAAAGAATTAATAAGACCAATAAACATCTAGCCAGACTTACCAAAAGAAAAGAGAAAGGACCCAAATTAATAAAATCATGAATGAAATGGAGAGATCAAGACCACCACTAAAGAAATACAATTTAAGAACACATTATGAGCAACTATATGCCATAAAATTAATCAATCTGGAAGAAATGGATGCATCCCTGGAACCTCATAAACTACCAAAACTGAAAGAGGAAGAAATAGAAAACCTGAACAGAACTATAACCAGCAAAGAAACTGAAGCAGTAATCAAAAATCTCCCAAAAAGCAAGAGTCTAGGGCCAGACGGCTTCTCAGGGGAATTCTACCAAACATTTAAAGAAGAACTATTACATATTCTTTTGAAGCTGTTTCAAAACATAGAAATGGAAGGAAAACTTCCAAACTCATTCTCTGAAGCCAGCATTACCTTGAACCCCAAACCAGGCAAAGACCCCATCAGAAAGGAGAGTTACAGACCAACATCCCTGAGGAACATGGCTGACAAATTTCTCACCAAGATACTAGCCAATAGGGTCCAACAGTACATTAAAAGGATTATTCACCACGGCCATGTAGGATTTCTTCCTGGGTTGCAAGGGTGGTTCACATTCGCAAATCAATCAATGTGAGACATTAATAAAAGAAAGGACAAGAACCCTATGATCTTCTCAATTGATGCAGAAAAAGCATCTGACAAAATACAGCATCCTCTCTTGATTAAAACTCTCCACAGTGTAGGGATGGAGGGAACACACCTCAATATCATCAAAGCCATCTACAAAAAGTCCACAGCAAATATCATTCTCAATGGGGAAAAACTGAGAGCTTTTTCCCTAAGGTCACGAACATGACAGGGATGCCCACTCTCACCACTGTTGTTCAACATAGTACTAGAAATCCTAGCCTCAGCAATCAAACAACAAAAAGAAATAAAAGGCATTCAAATTGGCAAAGAAGAAGTCAAACTCTCACTCTTCACAGATAACATGATACTTATGTGGAAAACCCAAAAGACTCTACCCCCAAATTGATAGAACTCAAACAGCAATTCAGCAACGTGGCAGGATACAAAATCAATGCACAGAAATCAGTTGCATTTCTATACACTGTAACAATGTGACTGAAGAAGGAGAAATTAAGGAATCGATCCCATTTACAAATACACCAAAAACTGTAAGATACTTAGGAATAAACCTAACCAAAAAGGTAAAGGATCCGTAGTCTAAAAGCTATAGAACATTTATGAAAAGAAATTAAAGAAGACACAAAAAGATGGAAAAACATTCCATGCTCATGGATTGGAAGAATAAATATTGTTAAACTATCTATGCTACTCAGAGCAACCTACACATTCAATGCAACTCCTATCAAAATACCATTGTCATTTTTCACAGAGCTGAAACAAACAATCCTAAAATTTGTATGGAACCACAGAAGACCCCATTTAGCCAGAGGAATGTTGAAAAAGAAAAACAAAGCTGGGGGCATCACAATGCCTGACTTCAGGTTATATTACAAAGCTGTGATCATCAAGACAGCATGGTACTGGCACAAAAACAGACACAGAGATCAATGGAACAGAATAGAGAGCCCAGAAATGTACCCTCAACTCTATGTTCAACTAATCTTTGACAAAGTGGGGAAGAATATCCAATGGAAAAAAGACAGTCTCTTCAATAAATGGTTTGGGAAAACTGGACAGCCACATGTGAAAGAATGAAACTGGACCATTCTTTACACCATACACAAAGATAAACTCAAAATGGATGAAAGGCCTAAATATAAGACAGGAATCCATCAAAATCCTAGAGAACACAGGCAGCAACCTCTTTGACCTCAGCTGCAGCAACTTCTTGCAAGACGGGTCTCTAAAGGCAAGGGACAAAAGCAAAAATGAACTATTGGGGCTTCATCAAGATAAAAAGCTTCTGCACAGATAAGGAAACAGTCAACAAAACCAAAAAACAACCTACAGAATGGGAGAAGATATTTGCAAACGACATATCAGATAGAGGGGTGGTATCCAAGATCTATAAAGAACTTATAAAACTCAACACCCAAAAAACAAATAATCCAGTCAAGAAATGGGCAGAAGACATGAACAAACACTTCTCCAAAGAAGACATACAAATGACCAACAGACACATAAAAAATGCTCCACATCACTTGCTATCAGGGAAATACAAATCAAAACCACAATGATACCACTTCACACCAGTCAGAATGATGAAAATTAACAAGACAGGAAAAAGCAAATGTTGGCGAGGATGTGGAGAAAGGGAAACCTTACAGTACTGGTGGGAATGCAAGCTGGTACAGCCACTCTGGAAAACAGTATGGAGGTTCCTCAAAAAGTTAAAAATAGAGCTACCCTATGACCCAGCAATTGCACTACCGGGTATTTACCCCAAAGATACAGATGTAGTAAAATGAAGGGGCACCTGCACCCCAATGTTCATAGCAGCAATGTCCACTATAGTTAAACTGTGGAAAGAGCTGAGATGTCCTTCAACAGATGAATGGATAAAGAAGATGTGGTTCGTAGATACAATAGAATATTACTCCGCCATTAGAAAGGATGAATACCTACCATTTACATTAACATGGATGGAACAATTATCATATGCTTTCACTCATATGTGGAACATAAGGAATAGCGTGGAGGGCCATAGGGGGAAAGAGGGAAAACTGAATGGGAAGAAATCAGAGAGGGAGACAATCCATGAGAGACTCTGGATTCTGGGAAACAAACTGAGGGTTACAGAAGGGGAGTTGGAGGGGATGGGGCAACTGAGTGACGGGCATTAAGGAGGGCACAAGATGTGATGAGCACTGGGTGTTATAAGCAACTGATGAATCACTGAACACTAAATCTGAAACTAATGATGTACTACTATATGTTGGCTAATTAAATTTAAATAAAAAAAAAAAACCAAAAGATTGACAGGGAAGGCTCAACAAAGATAAGATCTTTTAAAATTATTAATTGATCTAGAATTAACTGTTTAATAATACTAGTAACATTACATTAAGTGAATAATAGCACTGTTACAAGGAGTTGAGAATACTCTATGATAATACTCCATGGTAAGGTACTTCCAACTACATATGAAATATTTTAGTATCATTTGAAGGTGGTTTAGATGAGATAAAAGTGTATTATGAAATTTAGGGAAACCACTAAAAATTTATTTTAAAAATGCAATTGAGGGGCGCCTGGGTAGTGCAGTCAGTTTAGCATCAGACTCTTGGTTTCGGCTCAGGTCATGATCTCAGGGTCCTTATGCCTTTTCTCCCTCTGCCCCCTTCCCACCACACTTGAGCACACGCTCTCTCAAATAATTTTTTTTTAAAGTGCAATTGATACACTGAAAGAGGAGATAAAATAGAATCATATAAAATTCTCAGTTAAAGCCACAGAAGACAAAAAAAGGGAAAAAGAAAGAACAAATGGCAATGAATAAAAAACATTTGCAAACATGGTAAGTTATTAAGCCAATTAAAAGACGAATTGTCAGAGAATAAAAAAAAGCCAACTACATTTTGTCTAAAAAACACACACTTTAAATATAAAGACTCAGACTAAGTTACAAGTCAAGGGATGGAGAAAAACATACCATATTAACACTGATTTTTTTTTTTTAAAGATGGAGTAGCTATATTAATTTCAGACAAAGCAGACTTTGCAAATTTCTTGTTTATCAGTGAAAAAGAGGGGTATTTGATAATAAATAATAATGCAATGATAACATAAGGAAAACATAACATTCGTAAACATGTATACGTCTGATAAAAGAAGATTGAAGTACAGGGCAAAAACTGACAGAACTGAACGTAGAAACAGACATTTCCATTATTATAATTGGAAACTTCAACACTCCTCTGTCAGTATTTGATAGATCCAGCGGCCAGAAAATCACTAAGGATATAGTTGAACTAAAAACTATTAATCAACTTTATCTAATTGACATTTATAGAATACTCCATTCAACAACAGCAGAATATACATTCTACTCAAGCTTATTACATGAAACATTCAACAAAATAGACCACATTCTGAGCCATAAAAGACCCCTTAACATATTTAAAAGAATAAAAATCATGCAAAATATATTCTCAGGCCATAAGGGAATTAAACTAGAAATCACTAACAGAAAGACAGCTGGAAAACCCCTGGAAATTAAGCAACATACTTCTAACTAATCCATAGGTCAAAAAAGTCTAAAAATAAGTTTGAAAATATTTTGAATTAAAAATGGAAATACAACTTATTGAAATTTGTGGGATGCAGTAAAGCAGGCTTACAGAGAAATTTATAGCACTGAATGCACATATTAGAAAAAATAAATGATGTAAACTTAGTAAGATAAGCTTTCACTTTAGGAAACTAGAAAGAGAAGAGGAATATAAACCTAAAGCAAGCAGACATCACCACCATCATCATCACAGCAACAATCAACGAAACTGAAAAGGAAAACAACAGAAAATATAACAAAACCAAAATCTGGTTCTCTGAAAAATATCTCCCTAGGTTTCCCAAGGGAGAAAACACAAATTACTAATATCAGAAATGAAACAGGAGTCTTGACTACTCACCCACAGACATTTAGAAAGTGATAAGGAATACTGTAAACAACTTTATGCCCACCAATATGGTAACTTAGCTGTAATGGAGCCAGTCCTTGAAAAATACAAACTACCAAAACTCATACAAGAAGAAAAAGATGACCAGAATAGTCCTGTATCTTTTAAAGAAATTGAATCAGGGGCGCCTGGGTGGCTCAGATGGTTAAATGTCTGCCTTCGGCTCAGGTCATGATCCCAGGGTCCTGGGACTGAGTCCCGCATCGGGCTCCCTGCTAGGTGGGGAGCCTGCTTCTCTCCCTCTGCCTCTGCCTCTCTCTCTGACTTTCATGAATAAATAAATTTAAAAAAAAAAAGAAAAAAAAAAGAAATTGAATCAGTAAGAATTAAGCTTTCAAAAAAAAGAGAGCACCAGGCCCAGGTGTTTTTACTAGTGAATTCTATCAAATATTTATGGCAGAAATAATGTCAATTCTCCACAATCTCTTCCAGAAAATGGAAGGAGAAGAGAGACTTCCTAACTCATTTTATGAGGCCAGCATTAGCCTATGACCAAAACCAGATGAAGATATCCAAGTAAGGAAAACTATAAACCAATATCTCTCGTTAATATACATGTAAAAATCTTCAACAAAATATTAACAAATCCAATCCATTAATGTTTAAAAACAATTATACACCAAACCAAGTGAAATTAGTCCAGATAAGAATGATTGAACAGTTAAAATCAATGTAATGCATCATATCAACAAGCTAAAGAAAAATCATATGATCATATGGATCGATCCAGCAAAACCATTTGACAAAATCCAGCACCCATTCATGATTTTTTAAACTCTGAGCAAACTAAGAGTACAGGGGAACTTCCTCAATCTGATGAAGAACACCTACAACAAATCCATGGCTAATGTGTTACTTAAGGAAAGAGACTGGGCACTTTCCTCCTAAGACCAGGAACAAGGCAAGGATGTCCTCTCTCACCACTCTTACTCAACATTGTACTGCAATTCCTAGCTAGTGCAATAAGACCAAAAAAAAAAAAAAAAAAAAAAAAAAAATCACTGATACACTACTCAATTTTAAGACTTATTATAAAGCTACAATAACCAAGACAGTGTAGTGTTGGAGAAAGCAAAGACACAGACCAACAGAACAGAGTCCAGAAGGAGATGCACACATATATAGTCAACTGAGCTTTGACAAAGGCTCAAAAGAGATTGAATGGAGAAAGGATAGTTTTTCCAACAAATGGTACTGCAACCAGATGTCCACATGCAAAAAGTGAACATAGACACAGACCTTAAACCTTTCACAAAATTTAAGTCAAAATGCATCATAGGCCTAAATGTAAAATGCGAAACTATAACATTTCTAGAAGAAAACATAGAATAAAGTCTAAGTGACTTTGAGTTTGGCAATGACTTGCTAGATACACCACCAAAAGCAGGATCCATTAAAAAAAAAAAAGGTAAGTTGGACTTTATTAAAATTAAAAACTGCTCTAATGAAAGACACTATTAAGAGAATAAAAAGACAAACCACAAATGGGGAGAAAATATTTGCAAAGCACATACCAGATAAAAGACTTGTATCTAAAATCCAAAAATAATTCCTTAAACTCAACAATTACAAAATGAGCTGAAGATATGAACAGACATCTCACTAAAGAAGACACAGCAAATAAACATCTGAAAAGATGTTCAATCACCTCACACCTGTGAGAATGGCTATTATTTAAAAAAAAAAAAAAAGAAAAACAGATGTTGGTGAGAATGTGGAGAAAAGTGCTGAGCATTGTTGGTGGGGATGTAAATTGGTGTAGCCACAACAGGAAACAGTATAGAAGTTCCTCAAAAAACAGAACTACCATATGATCCAGCAATTCCACTTCTGGGTATTTATCCAAAGAAAAAAAAACACTAACTCAAAAAGATATATGCACCTCCATGTTCACTGCAGCATTATTTACAATAGCCAAGACACAGAAACCACCTATGTGTCCATCAGTGGATGAATGGATTAAAAAAATGTGGTATACAAATACAATGGAAAATTATTCAGCCATAAAAAGAATAAAATTTTGCCATTTGCAACAGCATGGATGGATCTTAATGGCATTATATTAAATGAAATGTCAGACAGAGAAAGATAAATACTATGTGATCTCACTTATATGTGGAATCTTAAAAAAAAAAAAAGAAATCTGAACTCACCGGTATAGAGAACAGACTGATGGTTGCCAGAGGCTGGGGAGAAAGACACGTGGTGATAGATGTTGAATCATTATGTTGTATGCTTGAAAATAATGTCATATGTCATTATATCTCAATTAAAAAAAGATGCTCAACATCATTTGTCACTGGGGAATTGCAAATTAAAACAATAATGAGATACCACTACACACCTATTAGAATAACTAGTATCCAAAACATTAACAAACACCAAATGCTGTTGGGGACGTGGAACAGGAACTCTCATTCATTGATAATGGGAATGCAAAATGGTAATAGGCAACGTGAAAGACAGTTTGGCAGTTTCAAAGAGAGCTAAACATAGGCTTACTGTATGCGCCAGCAATAGCACTCCTAGGTACTTACCCAAGTAAGTGGAAAAGTCTACACAAAAACCTGCACACAAACTTTATAGCAGCTTTATCCATAACTGCCCCCACCTGGAAACAATCATGAAGTCTTTGAATAGGTGAATGGATAAGCACACTGAGGTACCACCATACAAAGGAATATTATTTAGTGATAAAAATAAATGATCTATGAAACCAGGAAAAAACATGGAGGGAAACATGTTGCTAAGTGAAAGAAGTCAGTCTGAAAGGGCTATACACTGCATTATTCCAACTATATGACATTCTGGAAATGACAAAACTATAGAGACAGTAAAAATAGCAGTGGTTTCCAGAGGCTGCAGGGTAGGGGAGGGAAGAGATGATTAAGTGGAGCACCGCGCCTTTTTAGGGCAGCAAAACATTCTACATGATCCTGTAATGGTGGATAAATGTCATCATACATTTGTCAAAACCCATAGAATGAACTGTACAACACAAAGAGCGAACTCTAATGTAAACTATGTACACTAATAATGTATCAATACCAGTACTTCAATTCTAACAAGTGTACAACACTATTACCAGATGTTAATAGCAGGAGAAACTGGGGGTAGGGGTGGATAATACGGGAATTCTCTGTACTATCTCTGTTCCATGTTTCTGTAAACCTAAACTTCTCTAAAAAATAAAATCCATTAACTTTTTTTTTTTTAAGTACACCGTGGCCTTGCCAAATACAACTGATATTTAATATAGCTTTACCTTGAATCACAGGTATGAGGAAGGGATAAATTGTAGAACTCATTAGGTTGGAACATAATAAAAGGGACAAATGAAGAAAAGAATTGCCTTTAGTTATATAAACTCTCAATTACCACCAAATTTTCTTCTTTCAACAGATTAAATATTCTAATTTATTCATTTCAATCTGCCTTAATCACACCTTGACTGATGCTTAGAAAAAGTAAACGCATGCAAGTTCGTAGTACTGCATTTTCCTACTCCTCAATGAATTTGATACCTTCAATTTAATTTCTGTTATATAATCCACCTCCTTCAACGTCCTTCAACCTATTCTGCTTTTGCGCTTTCTAATACAAGAATTGAGCAACATATATATACAAGCTGTGGCAATGATGGAGCCATTGTTAAATTCTTAATCTTCAGGAAAGGTTAAGTTATGCCCCCTAGTGAATTCCCAAGGAATTTCATTAATAATTCACTGATTCCAGAGCAGTCTTAAATGTCAAATGTATCATTTATTTTATATAGAAAATCAATGATTTTTCCAAAATTACTACATAAATATGTTCATTTACACAAAATGTTTATGTCTTTTTGTCTTTTCAGAGGATCTAAATTTCCTAAGGCAAGCCAGGGTGATCTCTAATAGTAACACTGGTCCAGAATCTACATGGTTCCACTTCCATTCCCTTCTTTTCTGGGTCTGGCAGGTGTTATTACATTGCAATGGGAAAAACGCAGGCTTTGCAGTCAGAAAGATCTGAGTTCCAGCCCTTTCTGGCATTACTTTATTTAGCTTTTTTCTTCATCCTTAAAGTGGGGTTAATTACACTTTTATACTATGATATTTATGATGATGAAATAAGATAAAATATGTTAAGTATCTAGCATTTAGTATGCTATAACAATAATTAGTTCTAGTTTTCCTTCTTTACCTTCTCATCTGTTGACCTGGCCAAACCAAATTCATATTCTTCCTTAATCTAAAGTTTTATCATTATTCCACTTGGGTGACCCAGGCAAAATTCCAGCTTCTTTAGCAATGCATTCCACCTTGAAGTCATCTGATATTTTTCCACAACTGAAATCCTGAAACCATGCTATCCCACCCTCTGCAGCCTCTTCTACTTACAGTCTTCACTCCCTTACTCTCTGGGCTCTAGTTCCAGGGCCTTACTCCACCTTACCTTCCTTTTTCTTTAAAATCTAACAGCTCCTCCTGGTTTCATTCAGAAGTCTTTAACCAGCCTCAAGTCTCCAGTGCATTACCTGAATTACTACTTTGTCCATCTGCAAATACCAGCCCACAAAATCTAATCTTGAGCTAGTCCATCTATCTGTTTTTCCTATATCTCGTAGCTGAGCACTAACAAAAATCACACAATTGAGTAAATTAGTACCCAACATATATTGAGGGTACATCTTATTTCAGAAAGGCTGTGAATGTTATGTGACAACTCACAGTGGTTCCTGATCCAATAAGCTTCCTCTCCCTTTCCTTTCAATGACCATTCCATACCTTTCCCAATGTCCTCAAATCTCTTATACTTTATTTTCAGGCCATGATAAAATATAAAAGATACATAAAATCATGTCTCTCCTGTTTAAAACTCTCCAATTTCTCTTAGAGTAAAAGCTTAAGTCTGTAATTACAATCATCTACAATACCCCACATATCTCTTCCTTTTTCTTCTCTGAATGCATTGCCTACTGTCTTTTTCTCTGCTCCAGCCACACTGGCCCCCCTTTGCAGCTCTTCCAACATGTTAAAAAAGCCACTCCAAGAATTTTGCACTAGCTGTTCCCTCTGCTTGGAATAAAGTCTTTCTCCAGATGTCTGCATGGCTTATTCTTTCACTTCCTATGAGTCTTTTTTCAAATGGCATTGACTACCCTATTTAAAATCACAATACCACTTCCAACCCTCCCTTCCCAACATCCCAATCTTCCTTATCTTGCTCTATGTTTCTTTTTTCATAGCAGTTATCTTCTAACATCCTATATAATTCACTGATTTATTGTTTACTACTTAGTAAAGACAGACTTGTAAGTAAAGACTTACAAGACAGATGAACCTATCCCCCTCTTCCCTTGAAAAATGAGCCAAAGGTATTAGGGGTGAATTTTCTCAACTTAAGCCTTCCCACTTCCAAAGTTACCTGCATCCACACCCATTTCATAATCCCTAACTCCTTCCTCAGAAAAGAAACTCAGTCCTCCACCTGTGTTCTAGATCTAACCTCTTTCTGTCTTCTCCAAGACTCTGCTCAGCCACATTTTCCTTGTATTTTTCTACTGCTATTCTCCTTCCCTCCTCTGGCTTCTTTCCTCCAGCATATAAGATATGCCATTAAGAAAATAGGTCTCTCTGTAATATCTGCTCAATTTCCCATTATCCTCACTGTATTTAAGGATCCCTAGTTCAGTGGCAGCAGTTTCTGCTGTAATTTCTGACTCAGAGAAGAGCAATCACAAAGTTCTTCATGGATGCCGGGGCTCCCCTCATAAATTTATTTCTCACTGTCATGGTGAAAGGTATCTCCTCTAGACCCTCCCAGAGTGGGTGAGCTGGGCTTACATGATAAATCCACTCTACCATTCCAATCCCCCTACGCCTTTGGATCCCTTCCTCTATAGTATACCAAGGCAGGTCTGGTATTTTAACTTCATGAAGCGTGGGTCACCTTTTGGTCCAAGCTTCAGCCAACCAACCAAACTGTCAGAAGCCCTTCCTAATCCCTCAAGCTGTAACAGTGAATCCAGAATCTTTGCTTAGTGGTTCCTATATCAGTAAATTTGGCCTGGTCCAACTTTATGTTCCTTCCACCATTATCCCATACCTTTAATATCCAACCCCACAAAAATTTACCAGATTTCTATGTGTATAAATAAAAAAAAAAAAAATCACGTGGGCTTTAGAGTGCGGCACACCTCTGCATGGGACACACTTTGTAGCTGCCCTTTGAGGACCTGCTAGGACTTCCTTTCTGAGGAAGGAGTTAAGGGATTCTGAAATGGGTGTGGATACAGGTAACTTTGGAAGTGGGAAGGCTGAAGTTGAGAAAATTCACCCCTAATAACTTTGGCTCATTTTTCAAGGGAAGAGGGGGATAGGTTCATTCGTCTTGTGAGACCACTAAGTAGTAAACACAATAAATAAGTAAATTACATAGGATGTTAGAAGATAACTGCTATGAAAAAAGAAACATATAGCGGCAAAGAAGGGTAGTAGGGATAGTTCCTAAGGAGAATCAGCTATGTCTTACAAGGCAAATACCTCTGGGAAGGCCATTATAGGTACTTCACACAAAGCAGGGTTAAATTCTCAAAGAGGAGTGGAAGGGCTGCTTTTGCTGGCAAAGACAATGGATTAAAATTTAGGGGCTCACAAGATGCCCATCAACAGATGAATGGATAAAGAAGATGTAGTATATATATGGAATATTATGCAGCCATCAAAAAACCGAAATCTTGCCATTTTCAATGATGAGGATGGAACTAGAGGGTATTATGCTAAGCAAAATAAGTCAATCAGAGAAAGACATGTATCATATGATCTCACTGATATGAGGAATTCTTAATCTCAGGAAACAAACTGAGGGTTGCTGGAGTGGTGGGGGGTGGGAAAGATGTGGAGGCTGGGTGACAGACATTGGGGAGGGTATGTGCTATGGTGAGCGCTGTGAATTGTGTAAGACTGATGAATCACAGACCTGTACCTCTGAAACAAATAATACATTATATGTTAAAAAAAAAGATAGTAGGAAGGGAGAAATGAAGTGGGGGGAAATCGGTGGGGGAGATGAACGATGAGAGACTATGGACTCTGAGAAACAAACTGAGGGTTCTAGAGGGGAGAGGGGTGAGGGGATGGGTTAGCCTGGTGATGGGTATTAAAGAGGGCACGTACTGAATGGAGCACTGGGTGTTATACGCAAAAATGAATCATGGAATACTACATCAAAAACTAATGGTGTAGGGCGCCTGGGTGGCTCAGTTGGTTAAGCGACTACCTTCGGCTCAGGTCATGATCCTGGAGTCCCAGGATCGAGTCCCGCATCGGGCTCCCTGCTCAGCAAGGAGTCTGCTTCTCCCTCTCCCGCTCCCCCCTCTTGTGCTCTCTCTCTCTCTCACTCTCTCAAATAAATAAATAAAATCTTTAAAAAAACCCCAAAAACTAATGGTGTAATGTTATGGTGATTAACATAACAAAATAAAATTTAAAAAATTTAGGGGCCCCGTACCCCATTCCAAATTTGAGGTTTGCATTCCTTCTCAATCAATGTCCTTATTTTAACAGCAGATACTCTGTTAGATGGGGAATTCATTTTGCATTGTAATTCAACCATTTTGCAGGATGAGACTCTGGGTTTGGTTTTCAGCAATCTCAGCTCTGCATCTACAGGAGATGAGTTTCTTTAGGGCAGACATAAAGACTTTCAGGTTATTGACGCAGAGCTTGAGCTGGGAATCTGAAGACCTGAGCTCATCCTTTTCTTTCCGCTTTCTCCAGCATAGTTAGCAGCAAGCAGTCAGCAACCAGTCAGTCTAATTACACTTGTTAATTCGACAAAATGTTTTAAGTCATCAAATATGTGATCATCCCATCAAGAACCTTATCTTTTATAAATACTTGGCATAAGATGGTAATGTTCTGCATTTTGCCTATCTCTATTGCCACATCATATCATGGGTTATCAGCGCCCTTTTCACCACTGGAAATAGTCATTAATTAGTGCCTTTAAATCTAATCTGATTAGGGAACCAATTCCAAGAACACCATAACCAATTCAGAAAACTAATCTTTGAGAATCTGTTCCTCTAGAACCACTCTGAGCACCAAACTCTGAATCAGACAAGTTTCTTCAGAGATACAAAGCCAACAGGAAAAAATATATACATATATCTCAATCTGTCTTTAGGTTGATCTATATTTAGGTAAATGGATATTTATTTCTATGTATTAGAAATCTATTATTTGATTACTTACCTAAATAGATACAGATTTATTTTAAGGAGTTGGCTCACAAAATCAGGGGGCCAGCAACTCTGAAACGTGTAGGGCAGATCTGCAGGTTAGAAACTGGCAGAAATCAACGCTATAGGCTTGAGGATTTTTTCTTCTTGAGACACTTCAGCTTAAAATTCAGGCCTTCAATTGATTGGATGAGGCCCACTCACATTATTGAGGGTAATCTCCATTACTTAAAGCAAACTGATTGCAGATGTTAACCACATCTTATAACACCATCACAACACCTAGATTAGTGTTTGATTAAATAGCTACGCAGTATAGCCTAGTCCAGTTGACATATAAAACTAACCATCACACATAGTGAAGTTAGATTTCCCAACTAAACCTTACTTTCAACTATACCAAAAACTTTTTGACCAAGAATACCTTATGTGCTCCAAAAAGGCAGTAAAATTCCAGGAGGACCACTTTGGTGAGTGGACTGGAGGAACAGTCCTTCCTCCAAGACTGGAGAAACAAACCTTCCATAAACCACCTCTCCTACCTCCAAGAATACCATCATGCTTAGGAAGCTATGAGATTGTATCTACATTTAAAAAATCTTTATGTTTAAAAAATGTGATTTTCAACTGCACAACAGAAATCACACTTTAAAATTACACTTCTGAGTGCTGTCACTTTGGAAACTAATGACATAAAAAGAGGGATGGTGTCTACTGATTCTGTTGCTTACCTTTACTTTAACTAGAAAACTTGCAAGTTACTACTCCATTTTCTCTCACTGACAAAAGTATAATCCAAACCAGGAGAATCCAAAGCAGGCTGGGTGAATAATGAGCCATATAATCAAAACAGTGCATAAAGAAATCTTATAAATGGATTGAAATAAATTCTCTATGTCCTTTAAAAAAAAAAAATTTTTTTTAAACTTTTCTTGGCAATTCATTCATTAAGCACCCAGGTATCCCAGGCACTGTTCAAGGCACTCACTGAACAAAATGATCCTTGCCTTGTTGGAACTCACATTCTAGCACGGTATCATCTTTATCGAGTTATTTTCTCTCTGAACATAATAACCCAAGCATCAGGAAGTATCAAAAAATTTTCTGAAAATCTATTATATGGCCGCCAACTTCCAGTTCTGAGGCTGGTCTTCCAGCAGGCACTATTTCATTATTAGCATAGATTCTGGTCTCTGGAGTCAGCCTGCCTTGGTCCAAATCCTAGTTCACTACTTCCCAGCTGCTTGACTTTGGCCAAGTTACTTAACCCTCATCTTTAAAATAATAATAATAATAATAGCAACGACCCCACTGGATTACATAAAAATTAAATGAGTTCCAATATGTAAAGCACTTAGTCTGGCACATAGAAGGTACCAAAATATTAGCTATTATTTTAATTCAATTTTCAGAAAACCAGATATTACTCAAGGAATAATGGGGAAAAATAACATCAACAGTAATTTTAAAACAATTTTATCTAGCCCATTCACTCCTTCCATTACTACTACATTCAAGAGTTCTTCTATTCTCAACTCAAATTGCATGACTTTCAGTTAAGTTTGATAAAAATCGTAAGATGTGATCTCTATATATCTCATGCATGATATTAATTCATGGTGGAGTTTATATAAACACATAGTTAAGAAGCTTTTAATTTAATGAAAAAATTTCTTAAAAAGTCAAAATTAGATTCATTTTTCCTAAAATTACCACAGCAGTTATCTCAAGAAACCTTAGCATCAGAACCAGCAAATACGTGCTAAGTCATTGCTTAGTTCTAGTGGATAGACACGTATATAGTACATTCAATCTCTAGGACCTATACCTTTGCAGTTGTCAATATTCATGAACTGAAATTAATTCTCAACACAGCTCATTGCATTTAATAAAAAGTACAGGCACAGTCATCTGAAATTGATGGCTCATCCTCATTTGTTAAAAATAGGCCTCATTCTTGGTCCAAAGTTATAAAGGGTCAAGAACCTCAGAAAGGTTAATTCCCACAATTTGGAAGTGACTTGATTGTAAACTACAGGCTGCAAATGTTGCCATTCCCAACGCGAAGTCGCATTAATATAACTACCTACTGAGAAGTAGGAAGGCCAGTAAAACTTACGTTTTCAAAGCTGCTTTTAATGGGATCAATTTTGGTAAAGAATTCAAAATGAAACTGTAAATCTAATCACGCTGTTTTTACGCCATGAAGGTGGAGAGGCGCTGAGGCACAACAACGTTAAAACGTAACTCATCAATAACCTTAGTTCACAGATACAGTTCCGACCCTATGTCTCGCGATGAAAGGCCTGAACTATGGAGCTTCCGAGTTTCAGTAGAGTAAACGCCTTGGACTCTCTAGTGGAAATCTGAGGGGATGGACAAAGTGCGTTTTCTCCCCCAACCATCCCATACCAAAGTCCAGCCAACACAGAATACTACTACTATAGCGTTTCTCAAGAATAGTGAGTGATGGGCTGCCCCCTCTCTCCAGAATCTGATAGATGAGAATGGCCTTCTTGAAGGGAGGTATGGCAGGGATTCCCAAATACAGCAATAAAGAATGACCTGTCAGTTCCTAAGAAGTAAGATGTTGCTCAATTTTAAAACAACTCCCAGGGCGGGGGCTCCCAAGACCCTCCTCAGCCATCTTCTGACGTAGGGAAGAGCAGAGGGTGAAGGGCTACAAAGCAGAAAGCTGAAAAACAGTCCCCCAAACAGTATTTGCCGAGCCACAGGCCTGCCAGAGAAGGGCGGGGGTGACCTCTTTCGGCTGCCAGGGGTGGCGGGCGGGCGAGTCTGGAGAACCCCAGCCCCGCAGACGGATTCCCCGGCGTAGCCTGAGCAGCGGTGGGCGCGGGGCATGTGTCGGGTTCGCGCCCTGGTTCTGCTCCCCAACGTGCACCGGGTTGAAGGTGCCCTCTCGACTTCTCCACCCCCTCTCCCCCCCGCGCAGTTCCTTAGAGGTCTTGGGCCTTCGCTACCTCTTAGGAAATCGAGGCCACGCCGTTTCTCGCCGCACAGGCCGAAAGACAGCTCTTCTGATGCTCACTCAGCAGAGTGACCTGATCGAGCGTGGGTCAGGGTGCCGGAACTCACGGGTCTCAGGCGAACACTCGCTGCCCCCCGCCACCGCCGGCACCCCCTGACCCGCCAGCCGCGCCCACTAACAACGTGCTTGCCACTGCCCTTGCGGCTCCGCGCGTCCCTCAGCGGGCCCCCCGCGCGCAGCACGACGGGACTCGTAGTTCCGGCGCGAAGGTCGAGAGACCCTCCACTCGCAGCCGAGAGTGGAGACACGTGACCCGTCCACTCCCCGGAAGTGGCGTAACAACACACGCGTGGCGCCGACCGCCGCTTCCGCAAACAGTACCGTGGATGGCTGTGTCGGTAAGTGTGGAGTCTGGAACTCTGGCCATTCTTTGTCTTTAGCCCCTCCGTCGCCGTCGCGATAGAAGGGGCACTCCAACTCCTATCATGGGCTCACTTCGCGCTAGTCCTGTTCCTTCAGTACCGGTCGCTCGAGGTTTATTGTGCACCCAACCCGAAGCTAAGTGGGCAGTACTTGTGGGAGTCGGCGGGCTCTGTTGCTCATTCAGACCGAGTGAGCCGGGGTCTGGAGCAGCCCTAAGAGCTGTCTCAGGCCGCACCTCAGCGGTGCTGAGAAGGCAGGCTGGGGGAGGGATTGTCGGATCCGAAGAAGCGTCTGTGTTGTCTTGAGTCTTGAGTGGCGGATCGGAAACGTGAGCCGGAGGTTTAGTGAGAGCTAGGCCGCGCCAATGACGGAAGAGGGTGATCTTGGCTGAAGATTTCCCTTCTCGCCTCTGTTGCGTCCTCTTAGGCCTCCCGAGTTGACCCCTGTTTAGCTGGCGGGTCAGGGTGTAGAGGTTATCCTGCTTGAGGTTAAGCCTGGGGGTCCTAGGGCTCGGTCGTTCTTTGAAGAAACTGAAATGGAGACGGGGCCTGCCTCAGAGGTGTGACTGGAAAGCCAGGTCGACATGCCTATTTGGATATTTAATGTATTACCATCTCTGTGTCAGTTTAATCATTACTCTAAGCTCCTTCCTCGAGGATTCTGAGGGGCAACTCTCTTTAGTTTGGAGTTCTTCATTATTGCACTTTGATGCCCCGTTTTTATCTTTGTTACCCATTTCTGCGGTCCTTTAAATTCTGTGAGGTTTATTCTGAGAATCGGTTATGTTTTTTATGACATCCCATCTGTGGTAATAGAGTTGTCTAGACATTTGATAATTCGGTGGCCAGTATTATTACATAATCATTTTAAACTGTTATTCTGAAAATTAAATTTCTAGGTCCCCCCCCCCGCCCCGATTCAGTTCTTCCTAGTTTGGCACGTCTTGGTATTTTGTTACCTACACCTTGGGTAGTGAAAGCTAATATCCCTTGAAACCCTTCCTGGTTTATAGTGACTTGTTTTTACCCATTCCCTTAAGCAACTTCATTTCTTATTCTATTTCTTCACTCAAAAGACTTTACCCCCACCTCTTCATAAGTTTCAGGTTTTGAATTTGCTGAATCTCACCAATTTTTGGACTTTTGCTCTCCCTTCTCCATTTGGTTTGACTAATACAGCCTAACATTTTAGAAGTGGTATATAGATTGTAAGCTTCTTGAAGACTAACCACATAGTGCCTTATTGAGATCCTCTGTAGTAGGAGTATAGTAAAATTGTCAAACGACTTAATAAGTTCCTGTCCCATAGTTCACTTATTTCTCTCTCCCTTCCGTTTTACACATAGGCCTATGAACATTTGAAGGAGACTTAATAGTCATTAAGTTGCAGACTGGGTCTTGAAATTTCTTGTCCAAAGCTGTTTCTACTGTCTTCACTTTCTAATTCTGGCTCATTATGAAATAAGGATTCCAGAAGTTAACTGTAGGTTCCCAGACTTCTGTTCTTGGTGCCCTTAGTCTCTGAATTTTTTTTTTTCCAAGCATCATTAGGTCAGAAGAAATACCCAACAGGTTCCACTTAATAAATAGTTTAGTCCAAAGAATTTAGTATTTATGTCTTAATAACTTTATTTAAAAAATAATACACAAGTTGAAAGGAAAAAATAATGTTTGTGTTTAATTCTTAGTTAACCGTGAGGGCTTGCTAATGGGATGTGTACACCTGTTGGGTACTGTACAATTTCTCAAGCTTTGAAATCAGATTTGACGTTGCCAACTTCATTTCCTGTTTCACACTGATTTCCTGTGGTGCCACCAAAATCTCAGCTTTGCAAAGTTCCGGTATCATTGAAAGGAATGTAGTGTAATCTACTCCGTTGAAACTGTGCTCTATTTGAAGCTGTATTTGTGGTATCTTCCAGATGTCAGATATCAGGGTTTCCCTTAAAATTTTAAAATATCCTGCTGTGCCTGTACAAGTTTGTTATGGTGTCCAGCTCACAATCCTGGAACCAAGGCTATAAAGTAAGGGTCAGAATAGAAATGGAACTAGTGCAGGGTGCCTGGGTGGCTCAGTCGTCTGCCTTCAGCTCGGGTCATGATCCCAGGGTCCTGGGATCGAGCCTCGCATCGGGCTCCCTGTTCCGCGGGAGGCCTGCTTTTCCCCTCTCCACACCCCCTGCTTGTGTTCCCTCTCTCGCTGTGTCTCTCTCAGATAAATAAATAAAATCTTAAAAAAAAAGAAATGGAACTAGTGCTAGTGTAATACCCCTCTCCACCCCACCTCATTTGTCAGTTTCAACGCCAGTAATGACCTTTATGGATAGGATCGCTGTGTGTGTTTAGGGATTATAATTAGTACTTCCATATTAGCATATTCAGAGATTCATCTGTAATGTATGCAGTTAATGTTTTCAGTATTCTCTCTATAATGAGATTTTTTTAAACTCGTAGTTGATTACTGAAATTAAATGGCTAGCTTCTGGTTAAAATTGTTTTGAAGTTTCAGCATTAGTGTTTACAAGTAACATCAAATTTTTGCCATTCCAGTGTTAGTTCATGAAGTTTTACCATCTATTTAAGTAATCAAAAATGGAAAATTCTGCAAAAGCAGAGGAGTGTGAAAAGATCACTCTTGAAGAGGCAAAAGCATCAATAGATTTGGAAACAGAGTCTTCATTCAGTATTAATGAAAACACAACCACTCCTGGGACTGGGCTCTCTGAAAAGGCTCCTATCTGTGGACAAGTAGACACACCAAAAAAGAGAAAAATGGAATTTGAAGATGATCTTATAAAGGAAAGTTCTAGTTGTGGGGAGGATACTCCAACCAAGAAAAGAAAACTTGATGCTGAAATTGTCTCAGAGGAAAAAGGTTCTGGTGATGATGAAGGCATTTCAAGGAAAAGAAGAATGGAAACTGATGATTTTCCAAAAGATGAACCTTCTACTGGAGATGGCACACAGAAAAAGAGAAAAATAGAACTTGAAGATGTTCCTGAAAAGCAAAAAGTATGTTGAGTGTATCTTTTTTATTCCTAATGGAATGTGTCATTGAAATGTGGAGTTGTGAAATAATGTTTTTTACGTAATCTTAAACCTAAAGAATGTTCTATTTGTAATAGATAATGTCTTAAGATAGAGTAAGTTTTTAACTCTTGCAATTTAGTTGCTTTTATTTAGGTGAAACTTCTGCTAATCGAGATAATTTTTATTTAAGAACTCTTATTTGACTAAAAACTTGAAAGCTAGTTTTTATAGTTTGCTTTTCTTCAGTGTTTTGAAAACAACAGGTGTAAGTTCCAGTTGATACACTTTTTTTCCTTTTTTATTATGTGTTCATCACTTTCTTGTGTCAGAAATAATAAAGATTATGACTTCAAAGATAAATTTCAACATTACACCCAGCTTTAATGTGATTCCTTTAACTATATTGTTTCCAGTTTCTCATTGGGGTAGTTACATACAATTTTAAGCCATACATAATATTTAGGATAGAGAGTACAGAACAAGGGACAGCAAGTTATTTTCATCTGGCGATACCATATTACAAAGGAATCTGAGGCAGAATATGAATTTGGATAGAAGGAGTGCTTAAGTGAATGAGTAAAAATTCTGGCATCAGTCCTGAAGAGTAAAGTGTTAGGCCAGGCTTTTGTCATTGGTAGGGTGTGAATCCTTGTAACAGAGAGGAGCTTGTATTATACACACAGTTTCAAACTTTACTAGCAGCAGAACCCTTTTTTCCAAGTAAAAATATTAAACCTGATATGTAAGATGGGTAAAAGATGAAGCACTTCGGTTGAACAGAGAAGTGTGGGAATTTGAAGCTCTTTACCTACCGTGGCATTTTTGCAGAATGCTTGGTGTCTTAGGTCGGTAGCACAAATGGAAACTGTTGGAATAGATTATAAGAAAAAACAAAACAAAAAACATTGACCCTGACCATACCTTAATGAGTTCTAATTCCTTTGTGTGTGTTTTCTCATTTAATGCTTACATCAATTTTATATAATAATATAACTTATTCCTATTTTATTCTCTTCTAGGAACCCAATGCACTGACTGACATTTATTGAATTGAATAAATCAGAACTCTGGAAGAGTACTGGTTTTATTAAGACATTGACACCAAAATTATACAGATGAAAGATTGAGATGAAAATTTTAAACCAAGAGATGTTTTTAAAAATAGGGAACAGGGAGAACAAATCTTACGTGTGATTATAATTAGTAGGATTTCTGTCATCAATGCCATTCCTTATTAAAGTTTACCGATTTCATTAGTATTTTATCCTTGTATAGGTCAGATGCTCTTTTAGGCTTATTTTTGCCATGTTCTGATCCTTAATTTTGTTCCATTCTCTTATTTTCAGAATTTAGAAGAGGGACATAGTTCAGCAGTGGCTGCCCACTATAATGAACTACAAGAAGTTGGTTTGGAGAAGCGTAGCCAAAGTCGTATTTTTTACCTAAGAAACTTTAATAATTGGATGAAAAGCGTCCTCATTGGTATGATTGATTGATTTTTGATTTATAGTTTGGAGTTTTTTATTTCAGCTTATGTTTCATTTTTTTTCCCCCAAATGATTATTCATATGTTAAACTATTAAGTCTTTAATTCCTATTCACTTAATTATCAAGTTTTGACTTCGTAAAACGGGAGCAAAAATTAAAACTAGACCTTCGAGATAATTCTTTTCATATTTACTTTTGGACTACATAAGATATTTATGAGAGTTTAATTGATATCAAGTTCATAAGTTAATTAGGCTTTCAAAAGGCAGTGTGCTCCTTTTATACTTAAGATTATCTAGTGCTATTAAGTAATTATTCTATTTTACTCTAATAGTTTTGGAACAGTGACATAATGTTGGATTAAGTATTCAGCTTCTATTAAGTCAAGAAAATGGGCAGTGTCATGATTTTTCATCTCTAGGCCTTTAATGAGTCAAAAGGTCATGTGGTGATTTTTCATTGAACTTGTTTTTCTTGTAAAGTGTCTAGGGAGAAATAAAAGTTTACTTTGAGGCTTGCTGAAGACATTCAACTTTTTGGAGCCAACATTTTATTTATTTATTTTTTTTTAAAGATTTTTTATTTATTTATTTGAGAGAGAGAATGAGAGAGAGAGAGAGAGAGAGCACATGAGAGGGGGGAGGGTCAGAGGGAGAAGCAGACTCCCTGCCGAGCAGGGAGCCCGATGTGGAACTCGATCCCGGGACTCCAGGATCATGACCTGAGCCGAAGGCAGTCGCTCAACCAACTGAGCCACCCAGGCGCCCTGGAGCCAACATTTTATTTATGGAAACTCATCTTTAAAATTAAAATGGAAATCAGTGGTGGAAATATGATTCAGAATATATTTATTGCTCTGTATATCTAGTATATTAAGTAGTCGGATTCCTTATGTGAGTTTAGAGAATTTTTCTTTTTTTATTTTTTAGATTCTATTTATTTGTCAGAGAAAGCACAAGCAGGGGGAGCGGCAGGCAGAGGGAGAAGCAGGCTCCTCACTGAGCACGGAGGCCCTTGTGGGACCTGAGCGGAAGGCAGATGCTTAACGACTGAGCCACCCAGGCGTCCCGAGTTTAGAGAATTTTTAAAAGCCAGTGGGTTTTGAAGTTTTTCACAGTAAGATTTTGGGTTGTTTTGTTTTTTTAAAAGTCAGCCTCAGAATAAGAATGCTTTTGGGATTACACTAGAAAGAATAAAGTGCTAGTTATGGGTGCTTTCTACTAGTTTTGATGATAATTTACTAATTTTTATTTTACTTATTTTTTTTAAAGATTTTAAAAAAATAATCTCTATACCCAATATAGGGCTTGAACTTAAAACCCCGAAATGAAGAGTCACATGCTCTGCAGACTGAGCCAGCCAGGCGCCCTAATAATTTGCCTTTTTTTTTTTTTAAGATTTATTTATTTATTTTAGAGCAAGAGTGAGAGAAAAGAGAGAGCACGAATGGGAGGGGCAGAGGGAAAGAGAATCTCAAGCAGACTCCCTGCTGAGTGCAGAGCCTCACACAGGGCTTGATCCCTCCACCCTGAGACCATGACCTGAGCCGAAATCGAGTTGGATGCTTAATTGACTGAGCCACCCAGGTGCCCCAATAATTGACTAATTTTTAAAGATACATTATTCATTCTGAATAGTATAGGGAGTGGGAACTAGGCTCATTATTTCGAACACATATTAATATTTTCTGTCTCATTTTTTAATATTCATGTTTTATTACAGAAATATGATTTATTTGTCTCTGCTAGTTTTCAGCTAGGGTAATTGAATGTTGGCTTGTCAACCCCTCCCCTTTTACTTTTAAGGGTTAGTATTATGGCATTTTTAGTCTATACTTCTTAGGTAATCTGTGGACCCTAGTCCTAATTTCTTTTTGTTTATTTCTTTTCCTCATCATCCTCAGTAATACAGATAACTTCTAGGGTGTTTTTTCTTTTTTTTTTTTTTTAAAGATTTTATTTTATTTATTTGACAGAGAGAGAGAGAGAGACAGCTAGAGAGGGAACACAAGCAGGGGGAGTGGGAGAGGGAGAAGCAGGCTCCTGGCCGAGCAGGGAGCCCGATGCGGGGCTCGATCCCAGGATCCTGGGATCATGACCCGAGCCGAAGGCAGACGCTTAACGACTGAGCCACCCAGGCGCCCCTAGGGTGTTTTTTCTGATGGGTCATTTATTCATGTGTTTATTCATTGAATAAATATTTTAAGTTCAACCATATTTTTCATATCATTAGTTGTATTATTTTTATAATCAGGGTAACAGATCAATTTTAAAAAGTCTTAAGTCAGACTTAGCAAAAAATTTTTCTCTCCACATATTTGTGCTATTCTTTCCTCCTTCAGCTGTTCCAGCAACTCTCTTAATGGGTGCTTTGCTATCTGCACCTGTCTTTCTGGTCCTCATGTAATTGGTGTGGTCTGTGCCAGCCTCCCTCTCTGGCTTTTTTTCCCTTTCTCTTCTCAGTGCCCATTCTTTGTCATTCATTTTCTCTTTCTTGTTGGTACTTACAGCTTAGTAACTACTTGAGTACTATTCTTGAATGTGATAAATATATCTTTGAATAATGTTTCATGATTTTCCCTCTTACTAGTCTTACTGTGTGGAAATAAAGAGATTTTACAATGTTTTTTTACTCCATATTATTTGTTATGCTGTTTTTTTTTTTAAAGATTTATTTATTTTAGAAAGAGTACATGTGTGCACTCACATGGGTGGGGGGAGGGGCAGAGGGAGAGAATCCTCAAGAGATCCCCCACTGAGCATGGAGACTGACGTGGGGCTCGATTCTAGGACCCTAGATTATGACCTGAGCCGAAATCAAGAGTTGGCCACTTAACCAACTGAGCCACTCGGGAACTTCGGTTAAACTGTTTTTTTTAAGATTCATAGCAGAATGTTAAATATAGAACACTTGTGCTTCTGTTGAAATTACTTTAAGATCCTATGGACAGTGAAAGGCAGTCATACAGAATTTTTTTTTTTTTTAGATTTTCTTTATTTTAAGAGAGAAAGAGAGCATGAGTCGGGGCAGGGGTGGAGGGCAGAGGGAGAGGGAGAAACAGACTTCCCGCTAAGCAGGAAGCTCGACGCAGGTCTGGATCCCAAGACCCCAAGATCATGACCTGAGCTGAATGCAGAGGTTTAACTAACTGAGCCACCTAGGCTCACTGTGAATATTTTAGCAGTCAAAATAGTACACACATGAAATAGGAAGTGTTAAACTCAGAGTAATAAAGACGGGAAGAGTAGATCTACGATTCAGTATTGTATCAGGTTTTAGAATTGCTGAATACTTCAATTGTCTAAGAATACTAATACGCCTTTAACTAATATTTGAACCATTTGGCTATTGATGTATGGAGTCCTATGATACTATTCGTTGCTTATTAATGTGATTGTTAGATTGGGATGAAAGATTTCATTTTTTATTTTAGAGTGTTTAAGAATTTTGGTCACAGTAAAATTAAGAGGTATGTATATTTTTTGGACCAGTTCTTGTATTGGTTTTGGTGGTAAGCCTGACATGTTTTATAAAAGTCAAGCAATCTTATGATCCCATAATTATTTTGATTTAGTTAGGTATATTATAAGCTAAATGTTTAGTTTTTAGAAAGAGAAAACTACAAAAATTATGAGTAATTTTTTTTTTCTTATGAACAAGTGTTGAGTCTTCTTGTATTAATTAGAATTTAAAATGTCTGCTATTCATTGTTGAGTCAGATTCTAAAAGTAGCCTTCAAAAACCTGTCTGAACTTTCTAAAATATCAGACATAGACTCTTTATAATGCTAGAGGATCAGGTCAACTAACTCTTAGTCATATTTTGAAATGTTCCCCAAAAGTTATGAATTAATTACATAAATGAACATGTAATAGTTTATAGGAAGTGTCAGGTGTCAGTAGGTTATTACGTATAACAGTTTATGCTATAGGAAAAATGGAGAAATAGTAATTTATTATTATATTTCTTTTAGGGGAATTTTTAGAAAAGGTACGACAGAAAAAAAAACGTGATATCACTGTTTTGGACCTGGGATGTGGTAAAGGTGGAGATTTGCTCAAGTGGAAAAAGGGAAGAATTAACAAGCTAGTTTGTACAGGTAAGATAAGTAATGACATGGGCAAGAATAATTTGTGATCAATCAGGTAATTGGAAAATAACAGAATCTCAGTATCACATGACACTAAAATATCTTATAAGAAGGTATCTGGGGCTATGTGTGAGATTTGTGTTTTTTTTAATGAGTTTTGAGACTTTACTGATGGTATTACATAATGTAGTTAATAAGGCTGGGATAACTTGTCCTCCCTAAAAGGAAGGAAGTAATCAAAGATAGAGTCATGTCTAAAGCACAACCTTGAAACTTCCACTGGCCAAAGATAAGACAGTTTCATTATGAAAAAGAATAGTGATTTCAGTGGATCAAAATATATCAAATAAAGGAAAAAAACTCATTGTTCACCCTTGGAGGTTGCTAGGAAACTTACTTGTCGTTCTGAAATTCATAAATTAAGGATTGGGGTATGTTCCTTATCCTATGTGAACTGTACTTCAAGGTGACCAAATGGTTAAAAAGGGAAATTCCACTCTATTAAAAAATCAAAATGAATAAGTGCAGTAGGAATGATGAAAATCACTATTTTCCACCCATGATGAAATAATAGATCTAAGCAACAATCATAAAAAGTTGCTAAAACTATTAGGTGAGAAAGGTTGATAGGAATTTAATAACTGAATGAATCAAGCACCTGAACCCACTGGTCAGCCTTAACACCAAAGTGGGACAAGCAGATGTTATATTCTTCCAGTGAGGTGAAGTGCATAGCACCACCTGTGAAGTGACCTAAATTAGCACTTCTCAAATTTTTTGGCTTTAGGAACACTATATGCCCTTATTTTTAAGATTGAGGATCACAGAAAGCTATTGTGTGTGTGGCTATAGCTATTGATTATAGAAATTGAGAATTAAAAAAATATTTTTATTCATTAAAAAATAAAGTTTAGCGAGAAGACTGGCACTTGAAAAATATTTTTCCAAATACCTTTAGAGTGTGGAATAATAGGAGACAACTGGGTTTTCACACCTGTTTCTGCATTCACTGTGTTGAGATGTGTTATTTGATGAGTAGTTGTAAAATGAAGGTCTATTTTAACAGTCCTTTCGGATGATTGAGCAGATTCATCTTTCATACTGTATCCAAACTCAACAGGTGGTAGTTCCTTAAAGGTAGTTACAGTGTGGCATCTGAATCTGTATCAGTGAAATTTTTGTATTCTGTTATATTTAAATCCATTGGTCTGTCTTGTGCTTTGAATGGATCTTTTGCCCTGCAAGATTTTGTAATATTTGGAAAATAACTTTCACTAAAGTTATGCAGATCTTCTAAATGTTGACATCAAGAAATCACATTTTTTTAATGTTACCACCAATCAGAAAAGTTTTAAGTATTGGGAAGATGCCCAGCCCATGGTGGTAGATGCAAGTGTTTCAAATTATAATTCTCACTGGAAATCTCAAGTTTTATCATTGGTAACAAATACTGTCTTTTATTTTTCTTGAAGTGAGAGGCTCACTTTGTTCATTTTCAGGAAAATGTCTGCCAGATTATAAAGTCTGAATAACCAGTTTGTCAGTTGTTCTTTCAAGTGAAAACACTTGTCTGTGAACAAAAGTGGCTAGTACAGCTCACAACACAGTCACACCAGTCCTGTTTAGACTTTGTTAGGTAGCACAGATGTTCTGTTACTTTCCATTTCATTACACAGAATATTGAAAAAGAGCCAAGAGTTAATAAAATCAAGTTTTACTGCTTTATCAAGAACATTTTTAAATGAAATTGGGTTCTTTTTTTTTTCCCATGCTAGTTTATAATGGTGAAGAAGATAACAATCAAGTATTACCTATATCATTTGGTGCACTACTACCTTGTATTCATGATAAGGTGCCAGTTTTACTTTCTGTTGCTTTTGTACCATCATTGCAAATCTCAACACAGGAAAGAGCAAATAACTTTTTATTAAGAAAAAATAAACTTGATATTTTCAAAGTTGGGCATATAGTTTAAGTTTTATAATTCAAATTGGAGTCTAAACTTTCTACTTTTAACTTGGAATAAGCATTTAAAAATCATGATAGAACTTTTCTGTTATCAGTACCTATTGAGAAAGCTTTTAATCCTTTTGAAAAATAATAAGGCATTTGCATTGGAACAGATACTTTCTTTTGAAGGAAATAGAACCTTTTTGCTTTTACTAAGGATAGATTTCATGCTAGAGTTTATCAGTTAGGATTATTGTCTAGATTTGGGCCATCTTTGCATTTACATTTTATCTCTGTGGGTCTTTGTTGCCAGTTACTAACTCCTGTCCCCCTTCCAGATATTGCTGATGTTTCTGTCAAACAGTGTCAGCAACGGTATGAGGACATGAAAAATCGTTGTCGTGATAACGAATATATTTTCAATGCAGAATTTATAACTGCTGATTGTTCAAAGGTACAGAATTTTTTTCAGTTTGTCAATTTATGTTTAATATTTTTAGTTCGGGTGAATAATGCATTTTAAAAACCAGTTAGTTCTTTTAAAATGTACTTTGAAACACTAAAAATCTCAGGACATGTCCTTTGAGTTTCAGCTAGAAATTCTATTAATGATAAATTTCCTTAAATGACCCACTGAGTACTTCTGGGAGTTTTTTGTTTTTAATAATTTGAACTTTATAAATCATTTGTTGCTTTTCTGTTCAGACAAGATTTATTTTCCAGTATTTTAAAATAGAACTGAATTTACATTTTGTTTACCTTGTAATTTATTAGGATTTGATGTTTTGTACTTTCCACTTGTTTCTGAATTTCTTAACAACTATGAAGTTAAACAGAACTACGGAGGCACTTAATAATGAAAATCTCACCTTAAACTTTAATGCTCTGTCTGACTCATTAGCTCATTAAACTATTAGGGATATCTTTAATCCTACACGTTTTGTTTGTAGTTGTGAAAGTGAGATGGAAAAGTGATAGTATACTGCTAGAATGTTGGAAACCTTTAAAACACTTTTGCACTTTTAAAAAGTGTCCCAAAGGCCAGCTTTGTGTTTTTTTTTTTTTAATCAGTTATTGTTCGACAACATTTTACTTTAGCTTTGAAGTAAAGCCAAATAAAAGCATCAGCTCTTTTAAATGTCATATTTGGTTGATAGATTTTGAAACATGATTTCATCCTAGTTTTTAAATTACTGTGAAAATGGAAATCAAATTCTGTTGAACCAGAAAGAAAAGATCATTTCATTGTGGACCTCATTATACATAATGAGAGAAAGGATAGGTGGTTGGGAAGGCATGTCTACTTTTATTTTAAGGACCCTAATTCTAGAAATTAACTTAGTAAAAAGTTTTTATATTGTAGTTAACTTCAAAATCTTGACCCTTTTTAATATTTAATTTTGTTTCAGGAACTTTTGATTAACAAATTTCGTGACCCAGAAACGTGCTTTGACATCTGCAGTTGTCAGTTTGTCTGTCATTATTCATTTGAATCCTATGAGCAGGCTGACATGATGCTCAGAAATGCTTGTGAGAGACTGAGCCCTGGAGGCTATTTTATTGGTACCACTCCCAATAGCTTTGAACTGATGTAAGTGCTTTTAATATATTGTGGTTTATAAGATACTCAGAATTAAGCTTATTTTAAAGTAGCAAATGTTTATCAGAAATAGAGTTTATAAAACATGTCATGTTGATCTTATAAGGGCTGAAGTACTTTGATAATATACTTGAGTAGATATTCAACATTTAAGGTCAAAAGATAGATTTACAGATGAATCTTTAAAACATTTTTACTGGTAAATTGGAGATCGATGCTATATCCAGCCAGAGGTTATAGTGCTACACAAACTCCAGATCAGATACTCAAAGACTTAGCCAGTAGTCATGATAGTGAAACCTATTTCCAGCCTAATTTTAGTTGGGAGATTGTTAATGATCTGTTAATGTACTGCTTCTTAAAAGTAGCTCAAATCCAGTTAAAAAGCTGATCAGGTATCTTTTAAAAATTGCATCCTGTAGTTTTTTCACATGCATAATCTGATCAGAATAAGTCTGAGCTAATAACTTTAATCTTTTTATTTTGGTTTGGGGATAACCTTTAATAGAAGACGCCTTGAAGCTTCGGAAACAGAATCATTTGGGAATGAGATATATACTGTGAAGTTTCAGAAGAAAGGAGATTATCCTTTATTTGGCTGCAAATATGACTTCAACTTGGAAGGTGTTGTGGATGTCCCTGAATTCTTGGTCTATTTTCCATTGCTAAATGAGTAAGAATGTCATTAATCTGTTACTCTTCTCTTTATGCCTTAAGAGAAATAAAGAAAAAAAATTAGTATTTCTGCTTATTCCTTATTTTAAATGGAACCCAAAGAAAAAGTATAGACTTGTAAAAAGAAAAAAAAAAAAAACTAACCTCAAATTCAGGCTTATGCCATAGCCTCTTATAGCCTTGCTTATTTAGTTTTCTTTCATCCTTGGAATTACTTTATCCTGTAGGTAAGAAAGGGAGTCTGTTGCCTTCATCTTGTCGCAGAAAATAGCTGACATTGCAAATAGTGAAAGTTTTTTTTTAAGGAGTTAATAACTTTGGTAATATAAAATGAGTCTTCATAAAGCAAAGCTCCTCCTTTGATGAGGATAGGTATTAAAAGTTGTTTTACATTTCACTGTAGCTTTGAACTTGCCTGTGTCTCATAGGCAGTGTTGATAATAAAATCCTGATTCAAAAAGAATATATTCACTCATGCACCTGGTTCTAGGTGTCCTAGTAGACTACAGACATAGGGAAAGTTGGGATACCAGGCTTCATCAGATAAGGCTTCAAGGCCTTATGAGACCCCTGGGTCTTAGGGTTTCCCTGAGAGGGAAAATGGAAGAGTCGTAAGGCCATGTCACAGTTGACCAAACTTGATTTCTTACTTTTAAAAAGTCTTTTGTTAACTGAGGAAAGAGAAGAGCTTTATTTGCTGCTTATTTTGAGTTTGTGATTATTTGAATTGTGCCTCAGTCAGGTTATAAAATTATAGATAAAAGACTTTTAGGATTCTACAGTATATAAAAATTTTATACAATAAACTATAACATTTAAAAATTTAAATCATTTTTCCCCTTAACATTAGTAAACTCCTATGAAATGTTTCTGCTCTTTACCTTTATAAAAGGAGAAATTAAATGTTTTTAATATGTCATTACATGTGTTTAGTTTTTGGTTAACAAAGTTGGTAATTTGAGTAGGCCCAAAAAGATAAAGGATATAATGAAAGTTTTTTTTTTTTTTTTTTAAGATTTATTTATTGGCGGGGGTGGGGAGGAGGGGCAGAGTGAGAGAGAATCTCAAGCAGGTTCCCAGCTAAGTGCAGACCCTGAGATCATGACCTGAGCCAAAATCAGGAGTTGGACATTTAACCAACTGAACCACTCAGGTGCCCCATAATGCAAGTTTTTTTAAATGCTAGGAAACACTAGCAATCTTTTCTACTTAATTTGCCTAATGGTGATGCACATGTAAAGTTACAAGTCATCACTATAATATCTAAATTTTTTAAAAAATTATTTAGTAAGACAGTTATACGTTCAATGAGACAGGATCTGAAAATGCATAGGATTTTGAGATGCCCTTTTGCATTTTTATTAAGAAACTGAACAAATAATTAACTGTTATGTGGCAAACCTATTCAGATTGGTCAAATTGAGTCTTACTTCTTTGTAATTATGATATTTCTCAGGTGTAAAACTTGATTTTATTTCTGAAGGCTTATTTTGGAGATTTATGGTAGAAAATGAACTGCCTAGAATAAAAGAGACTCTTTACTCATGTTGTCTATCCAAGAAGGGCTAATTCAAATCATGGGGAGCACTGCCTTACATATGCCTCTTACATATATATCCCAGTGGCTCTCAGGTATCTTCTTTTTCATTGTCCTTTCCCCATTATCACCTCATAGGCCTTCTCATCGACCCTTTCAGAGTTAGTTTCCCTTCATCTCCTCCTTTACCTGCTACCTAAGATCATCCCCAGCCCCCTTATGTTGTCAACAGATACAGATACTATAAACTTTGGCAAATGCAGTAGGAAAAAAAAACCAGTATAACAAGGAGAGCTAATATAGCTGAGTATTTAAGGAATCCATCTGTGAAGAAGTGATGTTTAAGCCAACATCTAAAGGATGAAAAGAAGTTCACCAATTGAAGACTAGAAGGGAGAATGTTCCAGGTATAGGGGCAGTATATGTGAATGAGTTGAAGGAAAACCATTGTGTGGGTTGTAAGGAATCAGGGCCCAAGTGGCTCAAGATGAGGCAGCATTATTATTATTATTATTATTATTTTATTATTAAGCTCTATGCCCAGTGTGGGGCTTGAACTCATGACCTGGAGATCAAGTCACATGCTGTATGGTTGCATGGACAGCCAGCCAGGCGCTTCAAGGAACCATTTCTTTATAGATGACCGCATTAGAGGCCATGCAAAAGACTTTTGAATTGTGTCCTATTAAGTGTGCTAGAAAGCCAGTGAAGGGTGTAGATGAGGGAAGTGACATGTATGTATTTTTTGAAAGCTCAGTCTGGCTGCAGTTGGAAAATTCGTTGAGGGAGAGTAAGAATGAAAGTAAGGAAACAAGCGAAGTAGTATAGCTGAGTGGTGGTGGTAATTAAAGCAAGATGGTGGCCAACGAAGGGTTAAGAAGAACTATTTGAAGAACATTTTTAAGTAAACAGAGGACGTAGTGGTGTGTGGAACATTGGGAAGAGGATGGTGGCATGGAGGACTCTGAGGTTTCTGGCATGAATCATTAGATAGATTTACTGAAATAGCAAAGATTGGCAGAACAATCTAGTGGGGTTCAGCCTTGATTTGGGAAGGTAGAGAATACCTGTGACACATCCTGGTGGAGATTTCTAGGAAGCAGTGGAGTAAGTGAGTGTGACGAGAGCTGAGCTACAGATAGCTGTTGGCATGCTGTGTGAAGTCAGGGAAGGGAAAATGAGTAATGCTCTGGGCCAAACTCTTCAGAATATTAAAATTTAGAAGTTGGGTAAAAGAAATTTGTAAAATTGCGAAGAAGCAGCCCAAGATGTGGTATAAAAATTAATAGTGTATCTTGCCAGAAAACCCAAGAGATGAAAGAGAGTATTTTAAGAAGGAATGGCAGCTGTTTTTAATGCCACTGTGAGGGATCAAGTTAAATAAAATGGAATTAATAGAAAAGTGTTCCTTATAGCTATTCATCCCCATCTCATAGCCTTTCGTTTTACTTCCTGACCTATTTGTTACAGTAATAGAGTTTCCTGTGACTCATTGAGATTTAGGATGCATGTTATGTATAGATGTAATTACTGGTATGTTACTCTTCATTCATTTTGTATCATCGTGTTGTGAATTTATAATGATAGCTTTTTTGGTGATGCCCAGACATTGTCACTGTTGTGTGAAAGTAAACTTTAGAGGAATTATAAATATTTTGGAAATGTTTTCATTAAGTAATCTGTTTTGGACAGAATGGCGAAGAAGTACAATATGAAACTAGTCTACAAAAAAACATTTCTGGAATTCTATGAAGAAAAGATTAAGAACAACGAAAATAAAATGCTGTTAAAACGAATGCAGGCCCTGGAGGTAGGTATTTAGAAAAGGTATAAATATTCCACATCTTCGTAAACTTGCTTGACTGTTTCTGAGATTCCTTTTAAGGCTGTATAGATGCTCAATATTTATATAAATCACACAGATTATTTTGAACCACTCTAGACTCTTCAGCACCTAGGACAGAGCTCATTACAGAACCTTTCCTTGGTGGGTACTCAGGAAATGAATGAATGAATGAATGAATGAATGAGTGGTGCTATCATCAAATTCTATTTTCTAGATAGTACGCCTTTTTAATAGAATTTCTTAACCTCAGGACTGTTGGCATTTGGGACTTTAATTTTTTTGTTGTGAGGGGCCGTTCTATTCAACAACATCTCTGTCCTCTATGCACTAGATTTTAGTAGCACCCCTGCCCCCAGTTGTGACAGCCAAAAATGACTCCTGACAGTATTACCAAATGTCCCCTGGGGTACATAATTGCACTGCTTCTTCACAATATTGCCCTTTCTTTACACATTAGTAATTTAAAATCTTCCTGGCCAGGGTCTAAGATGAGCTCATACCATGACTAATTTTGTTCTTTGCTGACTACCTAGCAAGATTCTGGTCTTTTAGGCCATATTGTTGCTGGGACCTGCTTCTGGACTCCTTCCTGCTTTCCCTAATTGCAGCAATGACAGCTTCTATACAAGTTTTAAATATAGTGGATAGCCATTGACTAGTTTGTTTTCCTTATGTCCATTTTCAGTATTTAATTAAGTCTAAAATAGTGAACATTTTTATTCTTTTTTTTTTTTAAAGATTTTATTTATTTATTTGAGAGAGAATGAGAGGAAGCACATGAGAGGGGGGAGGGTCAGAGGGAGAAGCAGACTCCCTGCTGAGCAGGGAGCCCGATGCGGGACTCGATCCTGGGACTCCAGGATCATGACCTGAGCCAAAGGCAGTCGCTTAACCAACTGAGCCACCCAGGCGCCCCATTTTTATTCTTGATCAACACGGTCATATTAATCAAATGATCATTAAACTTCTTTAGAGAGTTCATTCAACTTAGAATATTTTTTAAACTACTTTAAGCATATACTTATTTAATTTGCTAATTACCCCACAAAGTAGGCAAAACAGTCACCTTCCATATTTTAAAATGGGAAGTATGAGGCCCAGAGAGGATACATGACTTGTTCAAGGTCACAAAGCTATTAACCTTCATATTTTCTTTAGTTTTTATAGGTGGTTTTTAAACAAAAGTTGCATCCATACAACTTTCCCAATTTGGACTGGAAGGGTCCTTTTTAAATCCTAAATTATCTTTTGAAACCACTAAAATGTTACATTCTTCATTAGTTGTATTTCCTATATTTTAGAATTAAGAATATTTGTATTTGCTTTATATTAGCAGGAGAAGCTTGTTTTTATTTTGAGGGAGAAGAAAAAACTAGAAAAAGTGTGTGTACAAATCACCACACACACACATGCGTGTAGGTTGTCATCCTTGGTGCTTTGCATGTACAAAAACATGTACTTAAACAGACAGCTAAATTTCTAATATCTGAGCTTACTGTAGGATACATATAAAGCAAGAGAAAAGAGAAGATAGCGAAGTAGACATTTCTGGATCATTTTCTTAAAAATTCATCAGGAAGATCTAGGTTTAAAGTGGTTCCTTGCTAGCTGGTTTGCTATAAAAAGACAAAGGAATTGCAAAGAACATATAACCTTTGTAAAGTAGATGGTTGTTAAAAATATTAAGTATTCTATGTAATTCATTCTGTTTTGATTTACATGTATTACAGAGCAGGGCACTTCATAGATAAGGGGATGCTACTTGAAATGGATTAAAAGTAGTGCTTGAGGTAATCTGAATAAACATTTGGCCAACATAGCCTTAAAAACAAAGCTGTGTGTGTGTGTGTGTGTGTGAAAAATATGGAGATTGCCCATAATAATTTGGAGGCTGGATTATTTTGCTTATCTTTTTTTTTATGTTATGTTAATCACCATACATTACATCATTAGTTTTTGATGTAGTGTTTGATGACTCACCGCTTGTCTACAACAGCCAGTGCTCCATGCAGAACGTGCCCTGTTCAGCAGCCATCACCAGGCCAACCCGTCCTCCCACTGCCCTTCCCTCTAGAACTCTCAGTTTGTTTGTCAGAGTCCATCGTCTCTCATGGTTCGTCTCCCCCTCCGATTTCCCCCCCTTCATTCTTCCCCTCCTGCTATATTCCTTTCTTTTTCTTAACATGTAATGTATTATTTGTTTCAGAGGTACAGGTCTGTGATTCAACAGTCTTACACACTTCACAGTGCTCACCATAGCACATACACTCCCCAATGTCTATCACCCAGCCACCCCTTCCCTCCCACTCCCCACCGCTCCACCAACCTTCAGTTTGTTTCCTGAGATTAAGAATTCCTCATATCAATGAGGTCATATGATACATGTCTTTCTCTGATTGACTTATTTCGCTCAGCATAACACCCTCCAGTTCCATCCACATCGTTGCAAATGGCAAGTTTTCATTCCTTTTGATGGCTGCATAATATTCCATTGTATATATATACCACATCTTCTTTATCCATTCATCTGTTGATGGACATCTTGGCTCTTTCCACAGTTCGGCTATTGTGAACATTGCTGCTATGAACAACAGGGTGCACGTACTCCTTCAAATCCCTACATTTGTATCTTTGGAGTAAATACCAAGTAGTGCAATTCCTGGATCGTAGGTAGCTCTATTTTCAACTTTTTGAGGAACCTACATACTCTTTTCCAAAGTGGCTCCACCAGCTTGCATTCCCACCAACAGTGTAGGAGGATTCCCCTTTCTCTGCATCCCCACCAACATCTGTCATTTCCTGACTTGTTAATTTTAGCCATTCTGACTGGTGTGAGGTGATACCTCATTGAAGTTTTGATTTGGATATCCCTGATGCTGAGTGATGTTGAGCACTTTTTGATGTGTCTGTTGGCCATTTGGATGTCTTTGGAAAAATGTCTGTTCATGTCTTTTGCCCATTTCTTGATTGGATTATTTGTTCTTTGGGTGTTGAGTTTGATAAGTTCTTTATAGATTTTGGATACTAGCCCTTTATCTGATATGTCATTTGCAAATATCTTCTCCCATTCTGTCGCAAAAGCTTTTTATCTTGATGAGGTCCCAATATTTCATTTTTGCCCTTGCTTCCCTTGCCTTTGGTGATGTTTCTAGGAAGAAGTTGCTGCGGCTGAAGTCAAAGAGGTTGCTGCCTGTGTTCTCCTTTAGGGTTTTGATGGACTTCTGTCTCACATTGAGGTCTTTCACCATTTGGAGTCTTTTTTTGTGTGTGGTGTAAGGAAATGGTCCAGTTTCATTCTTCTGCATGTGGCTGTCCAATTTTCCCAACACCATTTGTTGAAGAGACTGTCTTTGTTCCATTGGACATTCTTTCCTGCTTTGTCGAAGATTAGTTGACCATAGAGTTGAGGGTCTATTTCTGGGCTCTCTATTCTATTCCATTGATCTATGTGTCTGTTTTTGTGCCAGTACCATGCTGTCTTGATGATGACAGCCTTGTAATAGAGCTGGAAGTCCAGAATTGTGATGCTACCAGCTTTGCTTTTCTTTTTCAACATTCCTCTGGCTATTTGGGGTCTCTTCTGGTTCCATACAAATTTTAGGATTATTTGTTCGATTTCTATGAAAAAAGTGGATGGTAGTTTGATGGGGGTTGCATTGAATGTGTAGATTGCTCTAGGTAGCATGGACATCTTCACAATATTTGTTCTTCCAATCCATGAGCATGGAACGTTTTTCCATTTCTTTGTGTCTCCCTCAATTTCTTTCATAAGTATTTTATAATTTTCTGGTACAGATTCTTTGCCTCTTTGTTTAGATTTATTCGTAGGTATCTTATGGTTTTGGGTGCAGTTGTAAATGGGATTGACTCCTTAATTTCTCTTTCTTCTGTCTTGCTGGTGTACAGGAATGCCACTGATTTCTGTGCATTGATTTTATATCCTGCCACTTTACTGAATTCCTGTATGAGTTCTAGCAGTTTTGGGGTGGAGTTTTTTGGGTTTTCCACATGAAGTATCATATCATCTGCAGACTGAGAGTTTGACTTCTTTGCCGATTTGGATGCCTTTGATTTCTTTCTGTTGTCTGATTGCTGTGGCTAGGACTTCAATACTATGTTGAATAGCAGTGGCGATATTGGACATCCCTGCCATGTTCCTGACCTTAGGGGGAAAGCGCTCAGTTTTTCCCCATTGAGAATGATATTCACTGTGGGTTTTCATAGATGACTTTTATGATATTGAGGTATGTACCCTCTATGCCTATACTCTGAAGAGTTTTGATCAAGAAAGGATGCTGTACTTTGTCAAATGCTTTTTCTGCATCTATTGAGAGGATTATATGGTTCTTGTTATTTCTTTTATTAATGTAATGTATCACATTGATTGATTTGCGGATGTTGAACCAACCTTGCAGCCCAGGGATAAATCCCATTTGGTCGTGGTGATTAATCCTTTTAATGTACTGTTGGATCCTATTGGCTAGTATTTTGGTGAGAATTTTTGCATCCATGTTCATCAAGGATATTGGTCTGTAATTCTCCTTTTTGATGGGGTCTTTGTCTGGTTTTGGGATCAAGGTAATGCTGGCCTCATAAAACGAGTTTAGAAGTTTCCCTTCCATTTCTATTTTATGGAACAGTTTCAGAAGAATAGGTATTAATTCTTCGTTCAGTGTTCGGTAGAATTCCCCTGGGAAGCCATCTGGACCTAGCCTTTTGTTTGTTGGGAGATTTTTGATGACTACTTCAATTTCCTTAGTGGTTATAGGTCTGTTCAGATTTTTAATTTCTTCCTTGTTTGGTTTTGGTAGTTGATACATCTCTAGGAATGCATCCATTTCTTCCAGGTTATCTAATTTGCTGGCATAGAGTTGCTCATAATATGTTCTTATAATTGTTTGTATTTCTTTGGAGTTGGTTGTGATCTCTCCTCTTTCATTCATGATTTTGTTGATTTGGGTCCTTTCTCTTTTCTTTTTGATAAGCCTGGCCAGGGGTTTATCAATCTTGTTAATTCTTTCAAAGAACCAGCTCCTAGTTTCATTGATGTGTTCTAGTGTTCTTTTGGTTTCTATTTCATTGATTTCTGCTCTGTTCTTTATTATTTCTCTTCTCCTGCTGGGTTTAGGCTTCATTTGCTGTTCTTCCTCCAGCTCCTTTAGGTGTAGGGTTAGATTGTGTACTTGAGACCTTTCTTGTTTTTTGAGAAAGGCTTGTATTGCTATATACTTTCCTCTTAGGACTGCCTTTGCTGTATCCCAAAGATTTTGAACAGTTGTGTTTTATTTTCGTTTGTTTCCATGAATTTTTTAATTCTTAAATTCCTGGTTGACCCATTCATTCTTTAGTGGGATGCTCTTTAGCCTCCATGTACTTGAGTTCTTTCCGACTTTCCTCTTGTGATTGAGTTCTAGTTTCAAAGCATTGTGGTCTGAAAATAGGGAATGTTCCCAAAAGTTTCCCAATCTTTTGGTACCGGTTGAGACCTGATTTGTGACCTAGAATGTGGAGAATGTTCCATGGGCACTAGAGAAGAATGTGTATTCTGTTGCTTTGGGATGGAATGTTCTGAATATATCTGTGAAGTCCATTTGGTCCAGTGTGTCATTTAAAGTCTTTATTTCCTTGTTCACCTTTTGCTTAAATGATCTGTCCATTTCAGTGAGGGGGATGTTAAAGTCCCCCGCTATTGTATTGTTGTCAATGTGTTTCTCTGCTTTTGTTATTAATTGGCTTATATAACTGGCTGCACCCATGTTAGGGGCATAGATATTTACAATTGTTAGATCTTCTTGTTGGATAGACCCTTTAAATAGGATATAGTGTCCTTCCTCATCTCTTATTACCGTCTTTGGTTTAAAAATCTAATTAATCTGATGTAAGGATTGCCACCCCAGCTTTCTTTTGGTATCTATTAGCATGGTAAATGGTTTTCCACCCCCTCACTTTCAATCTGGGGGTGTCTTTGGTTCTAAAATGAGTCTCTTGCAGACAGCATATCAATGGGTCTTGTTTTTTTATCCAATCTGATAGCCTGTCTTTTGAATGGGGCATTTAGCCCATTTACATTCAGGGTAACTATGGAAAGATAGGAATTTAGTGCCATTGTATTGCCTGTAAGGTGACTGTTACCATATATTGTCTGTGTTCCTTTCTGGTCTATGTTGCTTTTAGGCTCTCTCTTTGCTTAGAGGACCCCTTTCAAGATTTCTTGTAGGGCTGGTTTTGTGTTTGCAAATTCCTTTAGTTTTTGTTTGTCCTGGAAGCTTTTTATCTCTCCTTCTATTTTCAATGACAGCCTAGCTGGATAGAGTATTCTTGGCTGCATATTTTTCTCATTTAGTGCTCTGAATATATCCTGCCAGTCCTTTCTGGGCTGTCAGGTCTCTGTGGATAGGTCTGTTGCCAGTCTAATGTTTCTGCCATTGTAGGTTACAGATCTCTTCTCCTGAGCTGCTTTCAGGATTTTCTCTTTGTCTCTGAGACTCGTAAGTTTTACTCTTAGATGTCGGGGTGTTGACCTATTTTTACTGATTTTGAGAGGGGTTCTCTGTGCTTCCTGGATTTTGATGCCTGTTTCCTTCCCCAAATTAGGGAAGTTCTCTGCTATAATTTGCTCCAATATATCTTCTGCCCCTCTCTCTCTTCTTCTTCTGGGATCCCAATTATTCTAATGTTGTTTTGTTTTATGGTATCGCTTATATCTCGAATACTGCCCTCGTGATCCAGTAGTTGTTTATCTCTCCTTTTCTCAGCTTCTTTATTTTCCGTCATTTGGTCTCCTATATCACTAGTTCTCTCTTCTGCCTCATTTATCCTAGCAGTTAGAGCCCCCATTTTTGATTGCACCTCATTGATAGCCTTTTTGATTTTGACTTGGTTAGATTTTCATTCTTTTATTTCTCCAGAAAGCGTTTCTCTAATAACTTCCGTGCTTTTTTCAAGCCCAGCTAGTATCTTTAAAATCATCATTGAACTCTAGTTCCAACATCTTACTAATGTCCGTATTGGTTAGGTCCCTGACAGTCAGTACTGCCTCTTGTTCTTTTTTTTGAGGTGATTTTTTCCGTCTTGTCATTTTGTCCAGTGGAGAATAGATGAATGAGAGAACAAAATGCTAACAGGGTAACAACATCCCCAGGAAATATACACTAAACAAATCAGAAAAGACCTGAAACCGAGGGAAAAGGAAGGGAAAGAAATAAAAAAGGAAAAATGATAAAAAACAAAAAACAAAACAAAGAAGAATATGATCAAATATGATCAGGCTGGTGCATAGATCAGTGCCACACACTAGATTTTGGGCATATTTTGGTCTGTTAGAAGAAAGTGTCTCCCGAAATTTTAAAGAAAAACTCATATGTACAACAATAAGGGCTAATATGAACGGATGGAATATGACTGTAAAGATGAAAATTTTAAAAGATTTTATAAAATGATAAGTTGGTTGAAAAATGAAAGAAGAGGAGTTAAGTAAAAAAGGAGTGAATGTGATCAGGCAGGAGACTAGAACAAAGCCATACACTAGAGATTTAGGGTATATCTTGGTCTGTTAGAAGAAACTGTATCCCAAAATTTTAAAGAGAGAACAACTATATATATATATATATATATATATGTATATATATATATATATACACACACACACCAAAAATAAGGGTAACTACTATGAAGGGATAGAATATGTCTCTAAAAATGAAAAATAAAAAATATTTTTTTAAAAAGAGATTGATATTGGTTGAAAAAAGGGAAAAAGAAAAATTAAAAAAAAAAGTTAAAAAATTAACTTTGAAAGACTAGAGAATCATGGGAAGAAAGCCATGGATTCTACCTGCAGTATTCCCCTAGCGCTGGAGTTCTGCCGTTCTTATTGATTGGTAAACTTGGTCTTGGCTAGCTGTTCTCACTCATCTTCTGGGGGTGGGGCCTGTTGCTGGAGGCAGAATTGCCCTGCCCTTGCCGGGGTCCGGCTGAGTAATCTGCTCTGGTTTGCTCTTGGGAGCTTTTGTTCCCTGCAAGCTTTCCGTACAGCTTTGGAGAACGAGAGTGAAAATGGCAGTCTCCCAGTCTCCGCCCTGGAGGAGCCGAGAACTAGGGTTCCCACTCCTCAGTGAGCCCCTAGAGAAAAGCAGTCAATCACTCCCGTCTCCCCAGTCTCTGGCCACACTGTGCTCACCCGGCCTGTGACTGAGCATTTCTATCTCTGGCACCCGGCCCCATGTGTAGTCTCCAAACCCAACAGAGTCCTGCGGTGCACTCCCGTGCCACTCCTCCTGGGGGAGGAAGGGGAGTCTCCCCAGATCTGCCGCTTGTTGGGTCCCTGCTGGAAGAGCAGTGGCCCGACTCTGCCGAGGATCATGGTTTATGGCAACCCCAAGCTGAGAGTCCACTCCTCGGCTCTGTCTCTGCAGCCGGCTTCCCTGCTCCGATACTTGGGAAATTTGCGCACTCAGGCACCCCCGGTCTTTCTGTGACCCAGAGGGTCCTGAGACCACACTGTCCAAGCAAGGGTTCCACCCCCTGCTTAGCCACTGGAGCAATGTTCCTCAGCGGAGCTGACTTCTAAAAGTTCCAATTTTGTGCTCCGCTGCTCTATCACTTGCCAGAAATGGCTGACGGAAGCCCCCTCCCCCGCGGTCTATCCTCCCGAATATCGCCTCGGATTCACTTCTCGGCATGTCCTACCTTCTAGAAAGTGGTTGCTTTTCTGTTCAGAGAGTTGTTGCTGCTATTTTCTTCAATCTCCTGTTGAGTTTGTAGGTGTTTAGAATGGTTTGATTCCTATCCAGCTGAATTCCTGGGACCAAACGAAATCCAGGTCTCCTACTCCTCTGCATCTTGCTCCTCTCTTATTTTCCATATCTTCTTGAACTCACAGGGTTCTCTTTTGACTCAAGTTTTTCATCTGTACTTTTTTTTTTTTTAAGTTTTCATTTCAGTCACTGAGTGCTCATTAGGACAAGTGCACTCCTTAATCCCCATCCATTGTTTTACCCATCCTGCGCACCCACCTCCCCTTTGGTAACCATCCATTTGTTTTCTATAATTAAAAGTCTGTTTCTTGTTGTACTTCTTCCTTAGTGATTTGGATGCCTTTTATTTCTTTTTGTTGTCTGATTGCTGTGGCTAGGATTTATAGTACTATGCTGAATAAAAATGGTGAGAGTGGACATCCTTGTTTTGTTCCTGAGCTCTGAGGGGAAAGGCTTTCAGTTTTCCCCATTAAGGATGATGTTGGCTTTGGGTTTTCATATATGACCTTTATTCTGTTGAGGTAGGTTCCCTCTAAACCTACTTCGTTGAGGGTTTTTAGCATGAGTGGATGTTGTAGTTTGTCAGATGCGTTTCCTGCATCTGTTGAAATGATCATATGTTTCTTATCCTTTCACTTATTGATGTAATGTATCAGAACTGATTCAGGAATACTGAACCACCCTTACAGCCCAGGAATAAATCCCACTTGATCCTGGTGAATGGTTTTTTTAAATGTACTGTTGAACTTGGTTTGCCTGTATTTTGTTGAGGATTTTTTCATCTATGTTCATCAGAGATACCAGCCTGTAGTTCTTTTTTTTTTTTTTTTTGTGGTATCTTTATCTGGTTTTGGTATCAGGGCAATGCAGGCCTCGTAGAATGAATTTGGAAGTTTCCTTCCTTTTCTGTTTTTTGGAATAGTTTAAGAAGGATAGATATAACTCTTCTTTAAATGTTTAATAGAATTTGCATGGGAGCCATCTGTCCTGGACTTTTGTTTTTGGGGAGTTTTTTGATTACTGATTTAGTTTCTTTGCAGGTTATCAGTCTGTTCAAATTTTCTATTTCTTCTTTTTTCAGTTTTGGTAGGTTGTATGTTTCTAGGAATTTATCCATTTCTTCTGAGTTGTCCAATTTGTTGGCATATAGTTTTTCATAATGTTCTCTTATAATTGTTTGTATTTCTATGGTGTTTGGTGTTATTTTTTGCCTTCCTCATTTGTGATTCTATTTATTTGGGTCCTTTTTCTTTCTTGATGAGTCTGGCTAGAGGTTTATCAATTTTATTGATTTTTTTCAAGGAACCAACTCCTAGTTTCATTGCTTTTTGTTCGTTTTTTTTTTTTTAGTTTCTACATCATTTATTTCTGCTCTGATCTTTATTATTTCCTTCCTTCTGCTGATTTTATGTTCCTTTGTTGTTCTTTCTCTAGGTCCTTTAGGTGTAAGGTTGGGTTGTTTATTTGAGATTTTTCTTCTTGAGGTAGGCCTGAATTGCTATAAGCTTCCCTCTTAGAACCGCTTTTGCTGCATTCCAAAGGTTTTAGACTGTTGTATGTTCATTTTCATTTGTTTCCATGTACTTTTTTAATTTCTTCTTCTATTTCCTGGGTGACCCATTCATTGTTTAGTAGCAGGTTATTTAACTTCCCTGTATTTGTGGTCTTTCCAGAGTTTTTCTTGTGGTTGACTTCTGGTTTCATAGCATTGTGGTCAGAAAAGATGCATAGTATGACTTTGATCTTTTTAAATTTGTTGAGGCTTGTTTTGTGGCCTAATGTGTGGTCTATTCTGGAGAATGTTCCGTGTACACTTGAAGAGAATGTGTATTCTGCTGTTTTAGGATAGAATGTTCTGAGTATATCTGTTAAATCCATCTGGTCCAGTGTGTTATTCATAGCCATTGTTTCCTTGTTGATTTTCTGTTTAGATGATCTGTCCATTGATATAAGTGGGGTGTTAAAGTAACCTATTATTGTATTATTATCAATGAGTTCCTTTATGTTTGTTACTGTTTTATGTATTTGGGTGTGCCCATGTTGGGGGCCTAAATATTTACAATTGTTATAACTTCTTGTTGGATTATCCCCTTTATTATTATCTACTGCCCTTCTTGGTCTCTTGTTACAGTCTTTGTTTTAAAATGTATTTTGTGTGATATAAGTACTGTTATTACCCTCACTGTCTTTTGACATCCATTTGCATGATAAAAGTTTCTCTGTCTCCTCACTTTTTATTTTTTAAGATCTATTCATTTATTTACTGAGAGTGAGAGAGAATGAGTGGCAGGGAGGGGCAGAGGGAGAGGGAGAGAGAATCCCAAGCAGACTCCATGCTGAGTGTGGATCCTGAGGCTGGGCTTGATCCCAGGACCCCAAGATCATGACCTGAGCCGAAACCAAGAGTCAGACGCTCAATGGACTGTGCCACCCAGATGGCCCTCCATCCTCTCATTTTCAATCTGTAGGTGTTCTTCGTCTAAAATGAATCTCTTGTATGTGGCATATAGATGGGTCTTGTTTTTTATCCGTTCTGTCACCCTGTGTCTTTTGATTAGAATGTTTAGTCCATTTCCATTCAAAGTAATTATTGATAGATAGGTATTTATTGCCATTTTATTACTTGTTTTGTGGTTGTTTCAGATTTTCCCTGATCCTTTCTTCTCCTTCTTTCATGGTTTGCTGGTTTTCTTTAGTGATATATTTGGATTTCTTTCTCTTTATTCCTTGCATATTAGTGGTTTTTGACTTGTGATTACCGCTAGGTGTGTATATAACATCTTCTGCATATAGGGTCTGTATTAATTTAATGGTTGTTTAAGTTTGAACCCATTCTTTACTCCTCTTCTCCCCAGGTTTTAGGTATCTTGTGTCCTATTTCATATCCTTTTATTTTGTGAGTTCCTTGACTGAGTTTTTACAGAAACATTCATTTTTATTGCTTTTGTGTCTTCTACTTTCATTCTTTCATTTTTGGTCTTTCCTTTCCACTCCAAGAGTCCCCTTTAATATTTCTTGTAAGGCTGGTTTAGTGGTCACAGACTCCTTTAGTTTTGTTTGTCTGGGAGACTCTTTAATCTCTCCTTCTGTTCTTAATGATAGCCTTGCTAGGTAGAGTATTCTTGGGTGCCGATTTTTCCCATTTAGTACTTTCAGTATGTCATTCCACTCCTTTCTGGCTTGCAAAGTTTCTTTTTAAAAATCTCCTGCTAGCCTTATGGGTTTTCCCTTGTAAGTTAATGACTTCATTTCTCCTGCTGCTTTTAATATTTTTTCTTTATTACTGTATTTTGCAAATGTAATTACAGCATGTCTTGGTGTGGATCTGCTTTGGTTGATTTTGATGGAGATTCTCCATGCCTCCTGGATCTGCATATCTGCTTCCTTCCCCAGAGTAGGGAAGTTTTCAGCTATTATTTCTTCAGATAAATTATCTGCCCCATTTCCTGTCCTGGGACTCCTGTGATATGAATGTTATTATGTTTGATGGGGTCACTGAGTTCCCTAAGTTTATTCTTTTTTTATATATTTCTTTTTTTTCCCCTCTTTTGTTCAGCTCGATTATTTTCCATTACTCTGTCTTCTGGTCATTAATTTGTTCCTCTGCTTCTTTCAGCCTGCTGTTCATTCCATCAAGCATGTTTCTCATTTCATTTTTCAAGCCCTTTATCTCTGTGTTATTCCTTATCTGTGTTAATGGTCTCACTGATGTCCTCCATTCTTTTCTCAAGTCAGGTGACTATCCTTATGATCATTACTTTAAATTCTCCATCAAGTGTGTGCTTATATCTGTTTCTCTTAGATCTCCAGCCATGGCCTTGTCCTGTTCTTTCATTTGGGACAAATTCCTCTGTCTTCTCATTTTGTTTTTGTCTCTGTGTGTTAGGAAAGTTAGCTACATCTCCTGTTCTTGAGGAAATGGCTATATGAAGAGAGGTCCTGTAGTACTCTGCCGTGTAGTGCCCCTTGGTCCCCAGGGCCTGGTGTGTCCAGGAGTGTCTGTGTGCTTTGTGTGCTCTGCTGTTGTGATCTGGTCTCTCTGTCCTTTAGGCGAGTCATCTGTAGAGGCTGTCTTTTCCTGTTGTGAGCAGTGTTTGTTCCCTGGCTTGAATGTGTATTTTATCAAGGTGTGCTCTCGTCTGCTTGTGAAATGGGACTTCTTGCCACTGCTGCCTGAACTAAGGCCCTGCAAAACTCCTAGGTAGGGAGATGTGTGGGTAGGGGTTTGGGCCCATCTTCTGTGGAAGGGGGCCCACCACTGGGACTGAGGCAAGGGTGCCTGGGAAGGGCCATTCCACCAGAGTGGAGGCAGGGTCGGGATTGTCTTAAGCAATTTAGGTAGTGTTTATGAGCACTGGTTCCTGCAAATGGCTGGTGTTTATGCTGAGGAACCATGAAGGGAAATGGTGCCAGCCAGTTCCTTTATTCTTGGAGGGGGTCTCTGATCGCTGTCTCTCTGGGGCATGCTCCAAGATGAGCAACTAACCTTCCCACTATGTGCCCCAGGCATTCTTCAGATTGCTGTTTCCATGTTATATGTCTGCAGGCTGTTTGCCCTGCCTTTTCTCCATTAGCAGCCCGAATGTCCTCCTCCGAGTGCTCTCCTAGAACCACGCACACTGACTAGGGTTTAAGCCCCATTGGTTGCAGGAACTCATGAAATTCAGGCCCTCTCACTTTGCAAGCCAAATACTATGAGGATTTGTTTTCCCTGTATGCTCCCCTGTGTTTTGGTGCGTTTCTCACCCTTCTCAGCGACTACAGCTCCCTCCCCACCAGAGTGGCCACAATCTGTTTTTCCCAAACCATGTCTCTGCATTTCCTACCTTCTTCAGTGAGGCCTCTTCTCTACCTTTAGTTGTAGAGTTTGTTTTACCAGTCTTCAGATTGATTTCTGGGGTATTTAGGATGATTTGATAGTTACTTTGTTGAATTCATGGGATGAGGTGAGCCTCTGGGCCTCTTACTCTTACACCACCACCTTCCCCCAGGATTTTGAGTTTTTCATTTGTATTACTTTTAATTTCTGTTCATGCTTCTGATGGCTAATATATCACCGTAATCTTTAAACTAATATTAAGCTCTTTTGATAATAACTTCCTTCAGCTTTGCGTTATAACAGAAAAAGTCTTTCACTGGGAGCCAGGGCAAGTGTTTACTGCTAAGTGGTCCTTGGAGGTGATTAAATAAATGGTACAGTTTTGTGCAACTGTAAATATTCTATGATTATCAAAGTTGAGTATCGATAACAGCTACTTTGTTAGGAGATGATCCCCGTCTCCCATTTTTTTTTCATATTTCAAAAGTATGTATAGTTTATATTCCTGAAATAATACTTAAGGATTATTTTCTTAATTATTTTATTTTAGTGACTTACTGTTTTTAATTCTGAATTACAAGTTTCATTTAATTTCCTAACTAGGAATTTCATTTGCTTCCCTAGCCATATCCAGCAAACGAGAACTCCAAACTTGCCTCCGAGAAGGTGGATGACTATGAACATGCAGTAGAGTACATGAAGAACAGTCAAGTAAGGTTACCTTTGGTAAGTTTTCGTGTATAGCATGTTTTATAGAAAACGAAAGGAAAGCTTATATGGAAACTTACAAAATTATTTCATTGGTTTACAAATCAGATACATGTTAGTCTTTTTCCCCTTTTTGGAACCGTAGAATAGAAAATAAAATATTTCAATACTGAAAATGGAGTGCTATATCTGAGGCAGTAAGGGTGGGGAGAAAGTTACAAGCTTGGATGGAGAGGTTTTGCCTATATCATATCTTAACCTAGGCACTGCTGACTCATCGTGTTCCATAGATAAAATTCACGGGCTCATGAACTTAATGAAGAAAAATTACATCTCCATTTTCACTGACTTCTGCATGGAAGTTCACACTTTCTTTAATTGAGTGCAATAGTACCACAATGGTATTAGATATAGCTGTGACTTTGTTATCAGTAGAAATTACAGATACTTATATAACACATTTCTGCTGACATCTTAGACTATCATTTACATTCATCACTTCTTCAAAATTACATTAGTGATTCTATCTTGTTAGTGCATGTGCAAAGCAGCATATATATGACTATGTCAATATGTTTTTTAATATTTTGGTAACTATTTTAAACATAATTTATTTCCTTTGAATGATACGGATTTTGTGATTCCTTTGTAAAAACACAAAAATCTTATTCCCTCCTATAATGCTGTTGGATGTTTCAAGGTAGGCTTTTTTATTTTTTCATTCTCCAAGTTAAAAATATATGATAGATGCTTTTTCCCATTACAGACATGCACAAATACCCTCTTTACACAAATTCACCCTTTGGTTGAGAATCAGTGGTTTAGAGAATTAGGCAGGAGAGCAGAATTCAGAGGATGACATTAAAATCTCATTGATTTCTTTTACATATTTAGGTCACAATAATATTAACAGTAAATTGTGTGTATAGTTCACCCTTGGACAGTGTGGGGGTGACTCCCTATGCAGTCAAAAGTAAGCCTATAACTTTTGACTCCCCGAAAGCTTAATTACTGATAGCCAGGTGTTGACCAGAAGCCTTCTGATAACTTGATCAGTTAATTAATACATATTTTGTATATGTATTTCATACTGTATTCTTACAAAAATGTAAGCTAGAGAAATGTTACTAAGAAAATCATAAGGAAGAGAAAACACATTTACAGTATTGTGTTTGTTGGAAAAAAAATGCACATATAAGTATACCTGCACAGTTCAAACCTGTGTTGTTCAAGGGTCAACTTACATTTATGGTGAAGTAGGGGTGTTTGGGCACTTGTGTCCAGTATTGAAAAATATGCATTTATGTACTTCCATATTCAATCTAAAATGTTCTTTCTTTTTTTTTAAATTCCAGGGAACCTTAAGTAAGTCAGAGTGGGAAGCCACAAGTGAGTATATCATCAGTATAGATTTACTGACATTTTCAAAGATCGTTTCAGAGTGATGGTTATAATTTGGAAACTCTGGAATTTTTCTGACACATATTAGGGTGTATGTGTTTATGTTTACGTAGAATCCCTATGTATGTCTAACGCCCCCTTTCTTGCACAGCTGTTTAGTGCCAAGAGAAAATATATGCAGAATGTTCCTTAATATAAACTATCATGAGCATTCGTAAACATTTTCATTGCCTACTCATTACTACGTAGCCATCTGTATTTGCTATCTTTACCTCAGATTTCTGTTGGAAATTTTGGCTTATAGAACACTACCATGTATTTTGTTTTTAGCCGCTCTGATGTTGACAACAAAGACATAATTAATAAGTACTGGACCATTTAGTGAAGCAGCCATGAGCAGGATATTTTAGAGGGATGTGTGGTTGGGAAGGGCCTGGTACAGAGACATTCTGAAGTGAGGTGCCTGTCTTTGGAAGAGAAGTCAGAGGCCTGGCAAATATGTGAAGTCCGCGGATGTTGAGGAAGTGAAAGCCCAGACCCTCAGTGTTAAGATGACGATAATACCCTTATATGGCTGCCCTGAGGACATAAAAGGTAGTTCCCCCTGTTCATTTAAGTATTTGTTGATTATGTTGAAGGCGTAAGTGGTAATCAGGGACGATCCATTTGATAAGTTGAGTATTGATTTATGTAAAGTTCTGTGAAAGGCTTTGGGGGATAAAAAAAAGTAAACAGTTGTAATCTCTACTTTCCAGATGTATACTGTCTAATGGAAGAAACAGACACAAATAAGTGCGGTACTAGGCAAACTGTTTTAAGTGCTGAAGTTTCTATAATGGGGAAAAAAGATGAAGGAGAGCCTAAGGAAAAGTAGTAAAAATCTGGAAAATAGTAATACTTGATATAATTGAGTATTTAACATGTGCTCAAGCATGACTGGAGACTTTTAATATGTTCTAACTCATTTAATCCTCAGTGCTAAGAAAGCACTTCAGTAACTTGTCTGAGGTCACAGAGCTAACCCAGGTGATTCATACTAGTAACCGTGGCCTCGTGTGTGAAAGGATTGTTCTTAGGACTTGCCGAATTGGAGAGAGGAAAAGGAAAGAACACAAATAGAGCCAATATGTTGAGCCCATTTGTCTCAGAATATTGCTACCCTTAGTGGAGATGGGATTAGAGGACCAACAGACTGGGAAATGTGTGCCTAAACCTGTACATTTCATTACTTTTCCTAGACTGGAGATGGGACAGTTAGATTAGATAGCCTGCCAGTCCCAAAGTATGATGTAAGGAAAACAGCTTTGGCCACAGGTAGTGATGGTGGTACTAGCTGTAGTTTAGAACTGTATTTCTGTACCTTAGTGTGGACTTAGTGATAGCATGCAGATGATGAATTAGATGCCCCCCAGACCATGGAGGGAGATGGGTTAGTGATGTGAAAAGCAGTAGGAAAGGAACAGTGGTCACATTGCAGCCAGGATCTAGCATGTCTGGATCAGTGTGTTCTTTGATGAATTATACTATTCTAAACTGGAGCACTCTGTGGACTGGAGAGTATCTTGCCTGGTGTCACACACAGTCTAGTAAGTTCAAGAAGCAATACTTCAAACTCCTACTGGTCTAATCATTAAGCTCCTATTACCAGAACCTGCTGTTCGTCTAGAAGATTCTTTAAATGTGAAAGGAAAGTAGAGAATTGTTGCCGATTTGCTTTTAGAAGTGGTTCAAGATTTATTTCTTTAAATCCCAGTTGATATGCCTGCATGGAAGGCATTTTACACGAGTGAGACGTTCAGAATGTTTGAGTTAGAAAGGAAAGAAAGTTATTTATTGCTGATCTGAATTCAAACATTGCATCTTAGTGGTTTTAAATGACCCTAGATTTAGGGCAGGTGAGGACTGCTGGGTTGTTTGCAGTAGGTACCAATGTGTTTGGGTTGGGTTTGCCAAGGTTAGACTGCGGAAGGATCGCTTGGAGTGTGGGCCAAGCTAAATAATGCTGGCTGTTCCTAAGTCTTGTAACATACTTGTGAATGTCTTGGACTGCTTTGCTTTCTTGTCTTGTAGAAGAATCTACCATGTTGATATCACCCTGACTGTTCTCTGTTCATCTACCTACTCTACTGCCAGCAATGTTTCATTTCTCCTAAAAGAAATTGGGAACTGGTAGATAAGGAACAGACAATAGCATTACCAAAGTAACATTTTGGAAGGACTGGTGTGATACTCCTGGACAGGTTGAGGAAAAAGCTAGAGGATTGGGAGGTTTTTACAGGGTCTGCAGTCATTCATCTGTACCCCGTTCAAAAGTTAACTCAAGAAGGGAGGACACAGAGGTACATGGCCTACTATCTTGACTCGCTGACTGAATGTTCTAGCATACACACTGAACATCCTTGTGATGTTTTGAGGATTTGTCATTTTTTCAGGGGTTTGCTTACCGTAAAATCTATTAGTGTCTTATTAGAAGATGTAATAGGTTTGAACTTCAGTGTGATCCAGAATGAGGAACCATAGATGCACTTAGATGTCTTTGCGTGAACACATGCCAAAGCAGGAAATCATATTTAAGGGAGAGTATTCTTAGGAATGGAATATCACTGTTGGGGCCAGATAAATATCTCTAAGCAACAATTATCATGTAGCTTTTGGCTCACTTTCCTTATCAGTCCTTACAACAGTTGGATAATTGGATGAATTTTAACTTGCACATTATATATGTTCCTTATAATTCTTACTAGTTTTTTTCCCCCCCAAATAGAAAATCTAGATAACCAATGCCAGAAGTAATCATGGTAGTGCAGTTATTCTACCTGTCTTGCTCCAGATAAAAAGAATTAAGTTATAAGATTTTTTAGTTTTAATTTTCTTTGCCTTTATACTTTTAATTTTTCTTATCTCAAACTGTTTTTAGAGATTTTTAGAGCTGTTAAGTTGGTTTTCTCAAGAGCTGTAATGTGACTGAGTATTATAGTAAGTGGATATTTGTTTTCAGGTAAACAGCTATGACCCCATATCTGCTTAAGTATGACTGAAAATAATTGAGAACTCTTAGAGATAATGGGATTTTTCCCTTCAGAAGCTTGAGAATTTTCACCAAATTCCAAACAGGACTGAAATTGTTCTGTTTAGCCTATGGATATGAGAAACCAAACTCTAATTTTTATTATTTTCTTTTTAGGCATTTACTTGGTTTTTGCATTTGAGAAGCAGCAGTGAGCCATATACGCACCAGGACAGCTGTGTCCTGTCCTGTACAGATTTGAATGATCCATCCTAGATTTGACAACTTTCTGTTTGTTTGTTTTAATTATTCTAAATGTGCAGGATGCTGCCGGAAGCTCCAGTGTATAAATTCAACATTTGCTGTCTGTGACAGATGAACTTTTGTGTGTGTATATAAGAATGAGTTGGGACCTTTGTCTTTAAAAATCTATTTTTAAGTAATGTTCTAAGAATTCCATTTGCTGCACTACTCTCTTAGTGCATAAAAATTATAGTATGACTTGTTAGAGCTGCTGAACTCTTCCACAGTGCTCTGATTTGTTCAGTGTTTGTTTATAGTATTAAATTCATTGCAGTTGTAGAATTGATGAGGGAGCATACTGGTTTGTGGGGGTTTGTGCTCATTTCTGTAGTTTTGTCATATAGTATTTTTCAAGATTAAATGGATTGTGTTCTGTACAATTGAATGTGTTCAATATATATCACTAAAGTTGTAAGTTTAAAACAAAATTTTAGATGGCCATGAAAGTTATTTACCTAGAATTTTAGCCAGTTATTACATTTCATTATAAATACTAACTAGTTTATATGCTAATATGATCTAATTCTGGAACTGGTTAGAATGTTTTATATGCCAGCATAAAATTGTTTTGGATTTTAGGGGCTTTATCTTAAGAATTTCCTTCCATAGCAATTAATGTTTCTGGTTATCAAGAATGTAATTAGACAGATTTTCCTTTCTTCATTGAACAAAAATGCCATAGTTGTTTTTCCACGATTTAATGAAAACCTGTCCCATGCGAACCTGTTGCACATTTTCCTCAGATACATGTATGGAACTGCAACAGGAGGATGAGACTAAAAGAAGCTGAAAAGCAGACTTCAGATGAATTCTCCCTGACATTAGATAGAGCTTACTGGTACTGTGTGCTGGGTAGATCCTTTACTCCCCTTCAGCCCCGAGAGAAGCAGTTCCTGCTCTTCTATTACAACATCATACTTTGTGCAGTAGGATGCCGCATCTCATCACCACTCAGAATTTGTATTTGCCATTTCAGAACTGTTAACCGTTTTTCAGCCCTGGCTTCTTGCTTGACTCCTCTTCCAAAACTGACACCTAGGTGAACTGTTGTCCTTACTTTACATTACTGTTTAAAACACTTGCCAGTGTTTAGGTATAGTGAAAAACTTACAAAGAACAAAGCAGAGCAATTATTGCATAGTCTTCTAAAAATCATTTATTTATGCATGGATTTAAAAGACATTACTTTCTGTAATTATCCAGAGTATTTGTTTAAAACGTGAGGTTTCTTAATTTGTTTATATATGTTGATTATTCATGGTGTTAGAATAATAGACCTTTTAACAAGAGAACACGGGTTACCTAATTTCTGTTTCTTGTGCAACTTGTCAATCTCCAAACTGTTACCAGTTTACAAAAATTAAGTCTTTTTGCCTTAATGGTGGTTTGCCATGTCATTTGGAGAAATAAATAATAGTATTTCTGACTATGGTGGCTGCCGTTAGCTAACAAAGGTTTGGTAATGGTGCTGGGCGGTAGGAATGGTGAGCTCTTAGTGTTACAAACACAACCAGGTTAATTTTAATTCTGGGAGAAGTTCCAGAAAGTATTTTGATAGTTTGATAGAGGATGTGGCTTCTTTATTATTTCCTATCATCATTTTCATTTAATGGTCTTAGCCAATTTTAAGCAACTAATAAAACATTTTTAGACTCTTGCTCTTTCCACTCCATGGATGATTTGTGGGAGAGAAGGATCCCCTGAAGGATGGAGTGATTGGTGGTAATACAGAGCAGAAAAGGAAGGTGGAGTCCCCCGGGGCCTTCACTGAAGGGGTAGAAAGGAGTAAAGGAAACCCAAGTGGACTGAGCCAATGTCTTCGCTCGCAGTGAGCGAAACTGTTGTGTGTACAGAAGGCACATGGAGCTGCACCCAGAGGATGCAGAGTTCTGGCATTGCCCTTGTGCTTGAGCTTTATTGTTCTCTTAGCCACCTCTGTTCTTCACTCCCGGATGCCTTCCTGCTGCAGCTAAGTGTCTGGGCAGTGACTCAGGAAGAACTTTAGGAAAAGGTGGATCCTGCCCATCACCAAGGTAAAAGCTGGGAGGATACACACTCCCCCCCCCCCCCCCACCACCATACCCACAGTCTCAGTGTTTGGGAATTTTCCATTCAAGACTTGTAACTGTTATGAAGGGGGCATGGCTCTTCACTATCAGGTCAGTGATGTGAAGTTTGTGGAAGTGATTACAGGCACTCCAGTTTGTCCTCTGAGGGTGAAAGTGAAGTGAAGATCAAACCAGCCACTTGTGGAGAGGACACAACCTGCGGATTGGGAGGATTGGTCTGGGGACATGGCTGGATTGTGGTATAACAAAGAACACTCAAGTTGAATTCTTTGGGCCTAGAATACACTAAAGGAGAGGCACCATGTAGCCATCATGTTCAGGGAGACAAACTGGCATCCAAAGGGGAGGTGTCCTAACCTGCACACCACGGCTGTCTGCGGGTAATGACTGTTCTTCCAGTGCCCACTGAGCCTCTGGTTCCAGTGTGACTTTCCAGAGAAATTTGCCTTCAGGAAGAGAAGGCATTGATTAGAGACTTTGACTTCTGTTAACTAATGTGCATAATGACTCTGAAAGGTAGATTACCAGTAGAGTTTCCTAGCTGACCCTATCCCCAAACTTGAAAATGGAGATGTGATTGCTGCCTAAATTCATGTTAATAGCATTAATAGGGCATCAGAGGTGTGCAAAGTGATGGGGTTTGAGGCAGCGTGCAATGTTGGTCAGCAGTGGAGAAGTAGAAAAAGCATTGTCAGCTATCAGAAGTCCAGATCTCCAGTCACATTAGCTCTTATGGGGATGTATTCTTCAGTCTGTCTTAGCTTAACTGATACTATGTTATTTTGCTAAGTCTTCAAGTATCCTAGTGAAGATGTGGTTTCTTGTGAGGTCTGCCAGTGTGAATATTCTAGCTACTGAATATTATTTTTCACTGTTGATAACTTTTTGTTGTCTACTTCAGGCTTTGTATGTATTGTGAGCCAGTTACTGCCAACGTCTCTGGGTCTTCAAAGTAAGGCCAGATCCAGGGACCAGGGCTCTATAATAATTGTACTGAAATGCCTGTGGTATTTACTGGCCCTTTGGTCAAATAAAAAGCATAGGTATATGATGTTACCACCTCCCTAGTTGGTGTTATGTCAAATACTACATAACTGATGTTTCTTCATTTCTTGCCCTCTGATGGAGCAACATTCCTGATTCCTTGAAGGCAGTCAGTGTAGTGGCTCTTACACTTATTTATTTAGTGATATATGTGACTAGGCTGGGGGACAGCCAGCTCTTCACCTTCTCAATTTCTCTTCTGCTTCCATGTAATCCTGAAGCATGGGCTCCTGTTCCTCACTGCAATACTAAGCAAGTGTGGGACACCCAAAAGTACCCTCCTCAATTTGGGAGACTTTTGGGTTAGCCCCACAGCCCTCTGCTCCCTAGATTTATCCTGGGCCATGGTTCCTTGGGGACAGCATACCTTGGATAAAGCCAGATTGACAACATTTATTAAGCTCCTTAGATCAGTTATTTTCCTAAATCTTTTATATGCGTTAATTCATTTTGATCCTTATAACTATATGAGCTAAGCACTGTTATCCCTGTTTTAATAATGGAGCTCAGCACAGAGAGAGTACAAAGTTGCCCAAGGCAGGGCGAAGATTTGAATACCCATATCCCACAAGTTAGGCCTGCAATCCAATCTCATGTTATACCCCTCTTCTCACCCATTCATTACTCACAACTTGATATGTTAACTGGTTGGTGCTCCAACCTTCTGATTCAAACTTTTGATACTTATTTTGGGGCGCCTGGGTGACTCATTCAGTTAAGTGTCTCCCTTTAGCTCAAATCATGGTCCTGGGATCCTGGGATTGAGCCCTGTGTTGGGCTCCCTGCTCAGAGGGGAGCCTGCTTCTCCCTCTGCCCTTCCCCCCTGCTTATATACATGCGTGTTCTCTCTCTCTCAAATAAAATCTTAAAAAAACCCCAAAACAACCTTTGATACTTAAGTATCCCCTGAGAGGAGCATTTATCTTGCATAAGAGGCTTTGGGGCAGAGAGAGCAAGAGGACATCTGACTGTACTTAGGGACCAAGGGTAAAAAGTATCAACAGGCAGAAGGGCAAAGATAGACTTGGACTTCACATTTTGGTAGACCTGCTCCTTTAGCAACCAGTCCTATAGCAAATCTAGTTTAGTCTGCATCTTAGGGGGTGGGGGGTGTTAGTCTGCATCTTAGGGGGTGGGGGATGGTTCTTTCCCCACCCTCACCATTGGGAAATACCAAGAGGTGGGAGCACAAGTGTGACTATAGCCAAAGGGAGAGGCCAAGAGAGAAGGAATCATTTCTTCAGTCTGAGTTGATTACCCAGGCAGAGGCAAATCATTTTGTTTTAACTTTTAATTGAAGTATAACACACACAGGTTGGTTTTTAACAAATGGAACACAAATACAGTCATCACTTCAATCAACAAACTATTACCACCCCCTGCAGGAGCCCCCCTCATGTTCCCTTTCACTTACTACCTCCCCAAGGGTAACCACTGTCTGACTTCTAAGAACATAGATTAGTTTTGTCTGTTTTTGGACATAATATAAATGGAATCAAATCGTATGTATTCTCTTGTATCTGGCTTATTTGCTGTACATTATGTTTGTAAGATTTTTGTTGCATGTATTTGTACGTGGTTCCTTCTCATGGCTGTATAGTATTCCATTACATAAATAAACCATATATTTATCACATGGATGTTTGGTTCATTCCCAGTTTTGGAACTATTAATAGTACTGCCTCAAATATTCTAGTACATGAATTTTGGTGCACCTAGGTACTCATTTCTGCCTAGCAGTGGAATTGCAGGGTCACAGTATGTACATATGTTCCACTTTACTGGATACTGCCAGTTTTCCAAAGTTCCAGTTGCCCTACACTCAGTAGTGTCTTGTCTTTTTCATTTCATTTTGGCAGGTATGTAGTGGTATCTCATTGTGGCTTTAGTTTTCGTTTTACTGATTATTAATGAGATCGAGCACTTTACATATGATTATTGCCTTTTGACTATCCTCTTGTTAATGTCTGTTTAGGTTTTTACCCACTTTTCTATTGGACGGACTATCTTTTGTATTGACTTGTGGTTTTCAAAAATATATCTTTTCTGGATGCATGTCATTTGTTGAGTGTATTGAGAGAATGTTGAGTGTATTGAGAAATATATATATATTTCATATATATATATATGAAAAGAAGCTATTTTAATATAGTATACAATATTCTCTTTCATAGTTGGCATATTTTGCTTAACAAATATTTGTCTATTCCAAGATCATGAAGATGTTCTACGTTTTCTTTTAAAATCTTTTATGTTTCACTGTTCACTTTTAAATCTGAAATCATACTGATTTCTTGTTTTGTTTTTGTTAATAGTGTGAGGTAGGGTTTAAAGTAGAAGTTTTCCCTTTATGGATTTCCAGCTCTCCCAGCACCATTTACTGAGAAAAAACATCTTTTCCCCCTAAACCACAGTTTTTCACCTTTGTCACATTTAAGGTGATTATACATGTTTGCATTTGTTTCTGAATTCTGTTCTGTTCCACGGGTCACCTTACTTATCCATGCATCAATACCACATTATCTTAATTATCTTTGTAATGGATCTTGATATCAGTAACAGGAGACAAAGGTAGTTTTAGCTTGTTAATTAGGTTGAACAAAGTGAAGAATGATAAATGATGAATGCATAGAGATAGGCAGGAGTGGGAAGAAACCTGGATATTCTAAAGGCAGTGGAAAGCCACAAGAGGATTATATCAATGTGGTTATTTTATGTTTTTAAAAGAGAAGCCTGATAAAGATAGAAAAGATTTGAACAGCCCTATTAACCAACTTAACCTAAATGTTATCTATAAAACACTTCACACAACAACAGCAAAATATACATTTTTTTAGGCATAAATAAAATATTCTCCAGAGTAGACCATAGAACAAATGTCAATAAAATTAAAAGGATTAAAATCATACAAAACATTTTTTCTGACCACAGTAGAATTACATTAGAAATCAACAGCAGAAGCAAATTTGGGAAATCCCCAAATATTTGGAAACTAAACCAAAAAACATTCTAAATAGCCCAGCTCAAGAAAGAAATGACAAGGAAAATCAGAAAATATTTTGAGCTGAATGAAAACACATCAGGATGTATGGGATGAAGCTAAAGCAGTACTTAGAGGGAAATGTATACCTATAAAAACCTATATTGGGGGGGGGGAAGATGGTAGAGGAGTAGGGGACCCTATTTCAACTGGTGCCCGGAATTGAGCTGGATATCTACCAGACCACTCTGAGCACCCACGAAACCAGCCTGAGATGTAAGAAGATCTGGATCTCTACAAACAGAATATCGCAGGCAGTTGGTTTTGAGATATGAAGCGGAGAGCCGTGATTCTGCGGGCAGATATTGGAGGATAAACGGAGGAGGGAGGTTGCCTGGAAGTGGGGATCCTACACCGCCTGTGAGTGACAGCCTAGCGCGCTGCGGACGGGGCACAGACTTGCAGACCGGTAGCGTCGGGAAAGGACTTTAGGGCAGCCCCCGGGGTGGAAAACCAGACTGGAGGGGTCGCGAGCATGCAAACTGCAGGCCTCCCTGACAGAAACCAGAGCGACGGTCGAGAGCACGCGAACTGCAGCCTTCGAGTCGGAAACCGGTGTGCCGGGGTCGGGCCGGTGAACTGCAACCGCCAGGAGTGGAAACCCCAAGTGGCGGAGTCATGCGTGCGTGAACTGGGAGTGGCTGGCAGTTTGAGAAGCACAAAGGGCAGAGACGTGCCCCAACCTGGAGGCAGGACTGGGAGCACTGCTGAGGTGCGCACAACCCAGGACGCTTCAGTTTATAGCAACACTGACAGAAATGGAGACAGTGTGGCCTGGAGAGCTCACTGAAGAACAGACTGAGGTCTCTCTGCTCTGAGGCAGAGGGTTGGAAACGGTCTCTTCTGCTCTGACTCGTGGAAGAGACGCGGAAAGCCGCCAGGGAAAGGTGCCAGAGAACAAAAGCCCCAAAGACTGATTCCCACTGAGCCCATCCCCCACCACAGGGGCGCAGGGCAACTCTGCCCGAACAGGGTTGCCTGAATAACAGCGCAGCAGGCCCCTGCTGCAGAAGACAGGCTGGGAAAACAAGAGGCCAGCAACCCTAAGGTCCCAAGAAAACAGGTGCACCTTGCTTGGGTTCTGGTCAATAATTTGGACTCTATACATTCCCTCGAATACCCATCAACAGAATGACTAGGAGGAGGAGCCCCCAAAACAGAAAAGACTCAGAAATTATGACTTATGCTGCAGATTTACAAATGGATGCAGATATAACCAAGATGTCGGAGATGGAATTCAGGCTAGCAATTGTGAAGACAATGGCTAGAATGGAGAAATCAATTAATGGCAACATAGAGCCTCTAAGGGCAGAAATAAATGGTGAATTGGCAGAACTTAAAAATGCTATCAATGAGATCCAATCCAATCTAGATAATCTAAAAGGTAGGGTAACTGAAACAGAAGAGAGAATAAGCGATCTGGAAGACAGTATAATAGATAAAAAGGGAAAAGAGGAGGCCAGGGAAAAACAACTCAGAATCCATGAAAATAGAATCAGAGAAATAAGTGACAACATGAGGCATTCCCGGAGGGAGTGGAGAGAGAGAGAGGGCTAGAAGACGTATTTGAGCAAATCGTAGCTGAGAACTTCCCTAATCTGGGGAATGAAAAAAACATTCGAGTCCTAGAGGCAGAGAGGACTCCTCCTAAGATCAAGGAAAACAGGCCAACGCTCTGGCATGTAATAGTAAAACTTGCAAATCTTAGAACCAAGGAAACCATCTTAAGGGCAGTTAGGGGGAAGAGATTCCTTACGTACAGAGGGAGGAACATCAGAATAACATCAGACCTATCCACAGAGACCTGGCAAGCCAGAAAGGCCTGGCAAGACATATTCAGGGTACTAAATGAGAAGAATATGCAGCCAAGAATACTTTATCCGGCAAGGCTGTCATTTAGAATGGATGGAGAGATGCAGAGCTTCCACGACCGGTAGAAGTTGAAAGAATATGTGACCACTAAGCTGGCCCTGCAAGAAATATTAAGGGGGGTTCTATAAAAGGAGAAAGACCCCAAGAGTGATCTACAACAGAAATTTACAGGGACAATCTATAAAAACAACGTCTTCACAGGCAACATGATGACAATTAATTCATATCTTTCAATAATCACTCTCAATGTGAATGGCCTAAACGCTCCCATAAAACGGCACAGGGTTGCAGATTGGATAAAAAGACAGGACCCATCCATATGCTGTCTACAAGAGACTCATTTTGAACCTAAAGATACGTCCAGACTGAAAGTGGAGGGATGGAGATCTATCTTCCACGCCAGCGGACCTCAAAAGAAAGCTGGGGTAGCAATTCTTATATCAGAGAAATTAGATTTTAAACTAAAG